>NC_056747.1:767338384-767658384 GCF_019279795.1 Protopterus annectens | reverse complement strand
TGATCCCCTTGGGTACAGGTTTACCATGGTGCAAATAGCAGAAATGAATGCAGTGGCTTATCCATTTAAAAATAGTCTGCTTTGATAGAGCCTTACCCTCTGATCCTGCAGCGAATGCTACCAGTAGTTGCTCAGATTGTTTTAGAGATTTTGTCCTGTTTAAGCAGAATCTTAGTTGCCTGTGTACATCCAATGAATACACAATCCGTTCCCCCTTGTTCTGCGGATTTGCGAAAAATGTTGGCAGGTGAATGGCCTGGTTAAGAGCCACACTGGATACTACCCTAGGCATAAAAGAAGGATTGGTCCTGAGGGCCACCCTGTCCTGGTAAAATATAATGAAAGGCTCCACTGCCATGAGAGCCTGTAGTTCTGAAACCTTTCTTGCTGAAGTGACTGCCAAAATAAAAGCTGTCTTCCATGATAGAAATGTTATATCCGTAGTAGCTGCTGGTTCAAAAGGAGGCAGGGTGAGTTTTTCCAGCACAAAATCAAGGTCCCATGCAGTAGTTGGTGTTCTCCTGGGAGGCCTTAAATTGTTGGCCCCTCTGAGATACTGTTTAAGCAGTGGATGAGAAAAGAGGGGAGGCTCTGTGTTGTAATGAGCCGAGATGGCAGAGGCATGGATTTTTATTGAAGAAAAAGATAGGCCCTTGTCAAGCATCTCAGCTAAGTATTGTAAAATCTGAGGAATATTGGGCTTTGCTGTGTCTGTTCCTTGTGCTTGGTTCCAAGCACAGAAACGTTTCCATTTATCAGCATAAGATTTTCTAGTACTAGGCCTTCTGGCTTCCAAAATAACATCCATCACAGGTTTACTGAGAGATGTGGTTTGAATAATTAGTTGATAAGCCATGCTGCAAGATTCAGAGTTTGGAGCGGAGTGTGCAGAATTTGATAGTTCTGCTGAGATAGTAGATGAGGTGGTTGAGGCAAGTACCATGGAGGAAGGTGTGACATATTCCTTAGAAGTGGGTACCAGTGTTGGCGAGGCCAGTCCGGAGCAATTAGGATCATTTTTGTTTTTTCCTGTCTGACTTTTAGTAAGACTTTGGAGGGTAGAGGCAGAGGGGGAAAGGCATAGACCGATAGGTTTTTCCAGCTGAAGGACAGAGCATCCACTTTCCATGCTTTCTTGTGATGAGTTCTTGTGCAGAATTTGTCCAACTGATAGTTTTGGGGGGAAGCAAATAGATCTATGTCTGGGCTCCCCCATTTCTGTATTAACATGCTGAAGATTTGTGGATCCAGTTTCCATTTGTGCGGGTCCATAAGATTTCTGCTTAGGTCGTCTGCCAGAGTATTTTGCTTTCCTGGCAGGAATTGTGGTTGAAGATGTATTTGGTAAGTGAAAGCTGTGTTCCACAAGGCCATGGCTAGTCTGCAAAGAGGGTAGGAATGTGTACCCTCCTGCTTGTTTATGTACCACATAACTGTGGTGTTGTCCGTCTTTATCAGTAGTTGTCCTGGATGAAGTAAGTCCTTGAAGGCTGTCAGAGCATTCTGAACAGCTAGCATTTCTTTCTGGTTGATATGCAGTTGCATTTGGTTTGGGCTCCATTTGCCCAGAAAGCATCTCCCTGCCAGGTGGGCCACCCAAGCATAGTCTGATGCGTCTGCAGTCAGGGTTTGGGTGGCAGAGGGTAGAGTGAATGACAGTCCCTTGTTTTGGTGACATGTCTCTGCCCACCAAAGAAATTCCTGTTCTAGGCAGGAAATGAGTGGAATTGTTTCCAGGCTGTGACAATGTTGACTCCATAAACTTTTTGGGTACCACTGAAATTTCCTCATATGCAGTCTCACATATGGAATTAGTAAAATGCAGGATGTCATGAACCCCAAAGCCTGCAGAATTTGTCTTGCAGGTAATTGGGTTTTTGTTGCCATTTGTTTGAAGTATGTTGTCAATTGCTTTTGTTTGTCTGGCGTGAGGTAAGCCATATGGGCAGTTGTATTCAAGCTTGCACCCAGGAATGTAATTATTTGAGAGGGTACCAGTTGTGATTTCTTTTCGTTTATGGTGTACCCTAGGCATGCTAGAAGCCTTTTTACAAATGCCAGATGTTGAAGGAGAGTGTCCTTGTCCTCTGTTTGAATGAGACAATCATCCAGATAAGGATAAATCTGAATGTTTCTTTGCCTGCAGAATGCAATTACTGGTGCCAGGCACTTTGTAAAGACCCTGGGAGCACAAGATAAGTCAAAGGACAGTGCAGAGAATTGGTAATGCAAAAAACCTGCTTTGAAGCGGAGGTATCTTCTGCAGGATTCCCTTATTGGTATATGCAGGTATGCCACTTTTAAGTCTAGAGTTACTAACCAAGCATTCTAGCCTAGCATAGGCAGTAGCTGTTGTAAAGTCAGCATTTTGAATTTCGGAATGTCCAGGAACGTGTTCAGAATCGATAATTCCAGTATTGGACACCATGAATTGTCTTTTCTGAGTACCCGGAAAAGTCTTGAATAAAATCCTTGTCCTTTTTCCTTTTCTGGTACCGGTTGAATAGATCCTATATACATGAGGGACATGACTTGTTTCTGGGCCTCTGCCCACTGGTTTTGTGGCAGATCCGGCCATCCGTTTGGAAATGGCAAAGTATGGAAATTAAATCTGTACCCCTGGGATACTTTGTTTAATACCCACTTGTCCTGGGTAATTAACTGCCAATTTTGAGCATGAAGTGCTAGTTTCCCCCTCAAGGGGGCTGCCAATAAATAAGTGCTTGGTGATGGTAGAGGAAAGCATTGAGACTGCTTACTGTAGGGTTGTGCTTTGTTTCCGCCAGATTTGGAGGTGGAGGCACCCCATTGCTTTGACCTGTAAGAACCCTGTGATTGATATCTGGAGCCTTTTGGGGGCCTGGGTTTGCCCTGAGTGGCTCTGTTGGATACAGGAAAGGACCAATTTTTAGTAGGCCAGTGCCTACTGAACCTGGGTGGCTGCACTTGCAAGAAATCTTTTACAGTTTGCATAGATTTAGCTTTGTCTTCCATTTTCTTTAAAACCTCTTCTGCCTTATTACCAAACAGAGTATCATGCTGCAAAGGGGCATCCAACAATTTAGCTTTAACATGATCAGGCAGATTTTGCTCCTTGAGCCAGGCATGCCTTCTAATCACAGATCCAGTAATGGCGGCCCTACAAGAGGCCTCCAAGGAATCAAAACCACATTGCAAATTATGCTTTGCAACCTGTTCTGCTGAATGCAATAAATCCTGTAACACTTTATTTTCCACACAATCAGAAATCAACATAATTTTCTGTTTCAGTAAGCCCATAACATGCTGTTGATATTTAAGCATATGAAACTGGCAGTTTAAAGTGCTGATAGCCAAGGTTGCAGACGTATAAACCTTCTTACCCCATCTATCCAGCACCCTGGAATCTCTATCAGAAGGGGTAGGATTTTTGGCTGTAGAAGCCTTTACACCCTTGGGACCCTGAGAAATAGTCTCAGGATCAGCAACAGGATTTTTGAAAAGAAATTTGTGGGAGTAAGGATCCCTGTAACATCTGTCTGGCTTACTAGGAGCTGGAGGCAGGGAATCAGGATCCATGCTTGATTCTGAGAACACATCATCAACAATGTCTAATACAGGAGGTATTGCCAAAGGCCTATGCTGAGGAAGAAGGAAATCCCTAAGCCTCTTTTCTGATTCAGAGAAGTCCTGACTCTCCCAGTGAAAATGTTCCCTTAAAGTATGCAAAGTCTCTCCAAAAGAATAATCCTCAGGAGGAGATACAGATGGGATGGATTCCTCTGCATCAGAATCCTCATAAGGTGGAATAGAAAATTCCTTATCAGAAGAGGAATCAGAAGAAATGGAAACCTGATCTGAAGATTCATAATCAGTGACATTTCAGGGTAGTTAAATCATGTCTATATATATATATATATATATATATATATATATATATATATATATATATCTATATATCTATATCTATATATATATATATCTATATATCTATATATATATATATATATATATATATATATATATGTTGCAGGGCATTGGATCAAACATCCAATGCCCCGACACACAGTAGGTCGAAGTCAAAACGTTTAACACAGGGGATTAACAAGTTCTGTGCATGCTCTAGAGATTACCCTAAAATGGCAAGTGTTTTTGCAGAGGGAAAGTTGCCCCCCACTAATTATATATATTAATTCTGACATTGCACAAACATTGGAGAAAGGAAATATTCCCTACATGGGGACTGTCGGTTTTGTACACCTGTTGACTTCGCATCTGCATCGACCAATCCAGTGCATACACTTATACATACATACGTGTGTGTGTGTGTGTGTGTGTGTGTGTGTGTATATGTATGTATATATATATATATATATATATATATATATATATATATATATATATATATATATATATATATATATATATATACACACACACACACATATATATATAAAGGTATATACAGATCATAGAGTATACAAAGCAATTTGACAAGAGGCATTTTGCACCTGGCCAATAAAAAAATATGTCTTAAATATTCTGACTAGAAAAATATAACAACTTATGTGCAAAACATGCAGTATATTTAACTTGTGTCTGAAAGAATATACACATTTTGTGACTAAAACCTTAATACTGATTATCTATCTTGTGGCTTCAATGATCTGCAATCTTTTTGGTGACCAAAACTGTTTTTAAAGCCTACATATGTCCAAGTTGTAAGATCCAATTAATATGTGATGGACAGCACTAAGAGCTTCAACTCCCACACTGTTGCCCTCAATATCTGTTGTGACACAGAATTAACAGTTTGTTTGTGTCTTTCGGCTTTTCCCGGTTAGGGGTCGCCACAGCGGAACTCCGGTCCGCTAATGATTGGCAGTAGATTTTTACGTGCCGAGTTTGCCAGCCCTGACGCACAACCTTTAACGAAGGTATGCCCATTCATGCATGTCTCCACACAGAAGATGCTCTAGCTGAGAATCGAATGACATAGAATTAACAGTACGCATCTGAATTCCACCACCGGTACCGTTTACCATACAGAAGGCAATTGGCCTTAAGGGTATACAGTAAATGTTGCCACACCTAAACGAGACTAGTGCTGCACGGCTACAGATCGGAGTTTTTACCTATCTCAGATTCAGCCCACTGCCTAACAGTGCAACTTTACCAACAGTAATTGAGATCTGATCAGAATTATTCTGCAGGCAGGCATGCGTACACACACACACACACACACACACACACACACACACACACACACACACACACAATTTTTCACAATGGTGGTAAACTTCCTCCTTCCCAAATTTACAGTACATGAACACGTGTTAGTCAATATTAAGAAAATAAGAACAGACTTTACAGTTTACCTACAAAAAGAAGCTAGCCTTTACATACCCAAATGGTAGAACTGGCAAGCTACTATGAAAATAATGCATGATCATGTGGCCTACTCAGTCAACTTCAAAGGACTATTAGAGTAGCACTGCGAATCTGCACAGCCAATAACTGTAATTTGTTTTCTTTTCTGTGAAAGTGTAATAAATTTCCACAGTAGAAAATTCAGTTACATACTGTATTACACATTGTCTTTCACACAAACTTTTTACCTAAAAAAGGGAAGCATACTACAGGTTTTTTCATCTTTAGTAGAATTTATTATGCAGTAGTAAAACAGCAACATTTTCCCATTTTATTACAGCTATCTTCACATATGGTACTGCAAGAGATGGAAAACTGTGAATGATAGGTGGAGGTGTGGATATTTATAGTTTCATGTAGGATAAAAAGATCTTTGTAAACCTTAGCCTGTCCACTTTAACTGATGGAAAATACTGCTGACAGGCAGAGCTGACCTGGTAATAAGGCACTGCTCTAAGTGCATAAGCTCCTTCTCTACTCCATTAAAGCACCTGTCCCCATCCAAGTCCTCAGATCACATTTGTCACCCAAAACCTAAAATATGGATATTGAGGAATGATGAAATACGATGATAATACATGGACAGGCTTCAGGTTGGGTGTACTAGGTCAATTTGGCATTAGAAGCAGCACTGGATAGACCAGGGATAACTAAGATCCAGCATTGTGGTGAGTATATAACTTCCGCATCTTACATTATTCCACCTGTCCACTTCAACTGACAGAACAGAATCCCGAGCAATCAAAAACGCAAGATGGAATCATGACATGATGCCCTTGAGAACAGCAATCCCAAAGGAGGACCCTAACCTAGAGATAACATCCAAATTTATAATGTTTGGCAAAGGTGTGCAATGCACACCATGCTGCTGCACAGTTACCATCTATGGAAGAATTCTTGAAAGAAAGCTGAAGATGTTGCAATGAATCCTGTGGAATGAGAGGGCAATACATAAACTTACCATAAAAAGAAATGATGCTATTACCATAACATTCCATCTGTGTTTTTGATCTTTATTCATTTATGATGAATGGGTTTCAGTTCCGTCCTCGGAATCGACTTGGCCAGTATACAAGCTCGTGCTAGCCAAAAACTCTCGAGCTAGGAATACCTACTCAGATCGAGTTTGCCTGTAAGAAGAAGAAAAGTGGAGGCTTTTTCTGAGCAAATGCCCTATTAAGTAACCAGGACCAAGTCCAAACCTCCAGGAGTCTTTCGGAGGGGGTAGGAGGGTGGGATGTCATGAATGAATGAAGATCAACAACACAGATGGAACGTTATGGTAAGAACATAACTTCTTTAACTGATGTTGTTAATCTTCATTGATTCATGATGAGTGAGACAGAGTCCCTAGCTACTTTATGTCCAGAGAGGCCTATGGAAGGATATTCCTGAGGACCATTGAGCCAAAGGATGCCCTCCCCTTGGAGACCAAGTCCAATTTGTAATGAGTGATAAAGGTATGAGGGGTAGCCCAGGTGGCTGCTGCACAAATATCATCCATACAAGCTCTGGAGTGGAAAGCTACTAACGTAGCCACTGATCAAGTTGAATGAGCTTTGATTTTAGTGGTTAAATGCATTTTGTTCTGTTGATAAGCAAAGGAAATGCAGTCTCTCAGCCATTTTGCCAATATGACTTTGGAAACAGGGTTTCCCAATTTGGGTTCTGAAAAGGACAGGAGTAATTGATCAGATTTCCAGAAGGATTTAGTTCTGTCTAAATAGAAGCGTAATTGCCTATGTACATCCAATAAATGCAAACAACATTCTCCTTTATTAGAGAAATCTGGAAAGAAGACTGGTAGGGCAATGGATTGATATGCAAGTCCAAGACAACCTTGGGTAGAAAAGAGGGATTAGTCCGAAGTGATACTCTCTCTCTGTGGAAAACTATGTAAGGACGTTTCACACACAAGGCCTGTAATTCAGAAATGCTTCTTGCTGAAGTAATGGCTACCAAGAATAAGGTTTTCCAAGACAGAAATTTCATATCACAAGTGGCAGAAGGTTTGAAGGGATGACAAGTCAAAGTTTGTAGGACTAGAGTCAAATTCCAAGGTTCAATGGGTTATTTGAAGGGTGGTTTAATATGCATGACGCCTTTCAAAAAGGTTTCACAGAGATGGTGGGACATCAATGAGGAGTCTTGAAAACCATTATGGAAATTTGAAATAGCTGTGAAATGAACCCAAACGGTAGAAGATGATGCTCCTGAATGGAGTAAAGTTGATAGATACTCCAACACTGAATTAATTGGAGCAGAGAAAGGGTCCAAAACTTTTCCTCAAGACCAAAGGACAAACCTATTCCATTTACTAAAATAAATTTTTCTGGTGGAGGGTTCATGAGAAACCAGAAGTATTTTATGGACAGGGAAAGATAAATTATTATGCCTGGCAATTACTGGAAGTGGAAGTACCAAGCTGTCAGCTTGAGGCTCGGTAGGTTTGGGTAGATCAACCCTTGAGGGTGCGACAGTAGTCCCGGAGTTGGATCCAGAATCCAAGGACGGTGAACCAGGTGAGGCCAAAGGAAAGGAAACCAGACTTGTCAGGGCCAATAGGCTGCAACGAGAATCACTTTGCTTCTTAACCAAAGTGCTTTCTTTAGAAATTGTGGAATTAGAGGAAAGGGAGGGAAGGCATAAAGCAGTCCCGGGGGCCAGTCGCATACTACAGCATCTCTTGGGGACTCCCTGTGATGTGAGGTTAGGGCAAAGTAGCTGCTGCATTTGTGGTTGAAGGGAGAGGCGAAGAGATCGCAGCAAGACTGACCCCAGTGGTGGAAAATCTCTGTCGCTACTTCTGGGTTGAGGGACCACTCGTGAGGCAGGACAATGCATCTGCTCAGTTTGTCCACAATCATGTTGGAATTCCCAGGAATGTGTGTTGCTATCAGAAAATGGTTGGAAGCTATCACCCATTGCCAAATTCTCATGGCTTCTTAACACAAGAGGTAGGATCTGGTTCCCCCGTGTTTGTTGTACCAGATGACCGACATGTTGTCCAACTGGATAGCATTTGTCCCAGACAGAAGGACAGACTCAAGTGCTTGCAACGCCAGAAACACTGCCCTCAGTTCTAGGACACTGATATGCAAATCGACCTCTAAGCAGGACCGAACGCCTTGGACTATCTGTCCCTGAAAATGCCCCCCCCCCCCCACTCCATCAGGGATGCATCCGTGGTCACTACGGCCTTGGGTTGAGGGAATGAGAAGGCACAACTCCAAAGTTCCATGTTTCATCCACCATTTAAGATCCTGTATGCAGTGGTTTATTATGCGAATTGGAAAGGACATGGAGTGTGTCAATAGGGACCAGTGTGACGCTAGGAGCCATTGTAGTAATCTCATGTTGAGTCTTGCTAGAGGGACTATAGTAATTGTTGCTGCTACAGAACCCAGTAGTTGCAGGACCGAATAAGCTGGGACTTTGTCTTGACAGAGTATCACTCGGAGTTGGGATCTGAGTCTCTGAAACCTGTGAAGAGGAAGGGAGATCAGATAAGAACTTGTGTTGAGTGTTGCTCCAATGAATTCTAGACAATGAGTGGGCTCTAGTTTTGATTTCTCTTCGTTTATTGAGATCCCTAGGAGTCATGCTAGCTGTAATGTGTAGTGTAAGGCCTGAAGCAGTAGATGCTTGGTGAGGGAGGTAAGGAGCCATTCGTCCAGATATGGAAACACCCAGAATCCTTGCAGTCTCAAGTGAGTTGTTACTACTGACATGCATTTGATGAACACTCAGGGTGCTGTGGAGAGACCAAAGGGCAGCGCTCGAAAGTGGTAGTGATTGGCTCCCAGACAGAAGTGGAGATATCTTTTGGAGCATTTGTCCATTTTTATGTGGTAATACACATCCTGAAGATTTATCGAGCACATCCAGTCGCCTCTTTCCAAAAACAGAAGGATAGACTGAACCATGACCATCTGGAATTTGGTCTGTTTGATGAACTTGTTTAGTATGCTGAGGTCTAAAATTGACCTCCAGTCCCCTGTCTTTTTTGGCACTAAAAAGAATCTAGAGTAGAATCCGGATTTTATCTGGTCTGGTGGGACTGTCTGAATGACTCTTTTTAGGAGCAGCTTTTGGATTTCTTGTGCTGCTGTGTCCCTCCGACTGGATGGAACATCAGGGATTCACTTTTGTGGCCTCGGGTAAAGATCGAAGGGGATGTGATAATTTCTGGTCATTATGCTCTGCACCCAAGAATCTGTTGTTATGGAATGCCAAGCTAAATGGTGCAGAGCAAATTTTCCCTCTACTTCTTCCAGAAGTAAAGCAATTGGGCCACTCTTCAGGAGTGCTTATAGGGCTGCCCAGAGAAGAAATCCCTGGAGCTGGTTATGCGGGCCCCCTCTGCCTCAGGGAGGGCATCTTCCTGATGAACTCCCCCCTCAGCCCCAGGTGGAAAAAATCACCATGTGTGTCACGGAAAGGCCCTTGAGACCTCTTAGACTTTTTGAACCACATCCTTCTTGCTCCTCTGATTTTTAGAGTAGGATCGTTGGGGAGCGGAAAAACATATGCCCATGGCAGAAAGGGTCTTGCCGTCCTTCTCACACCTGGCTAGCAAGTCCTTAAATTTTGGTCCGAAAAGACAGGAAGTGCCAACGGGAGCACTGAAGAAGGAAGACTTAAAGGGGTCCACAACATCGCACAAGCGCATCCAGGCTTGACGTCTCATAACAATGCCTGCACCCGCTGCTCTGGCCACTCCTTCGGTTGTGTGTGCAATCAACCGCATGGATGAGTTAGAAATGGACTCCAGGGTAGCAAGCTGCGAGGCAACTTCATCACATACCTCATCAGACACTGCTCCTGCTAATGATCTTGAGAGTTCCATGATCAGGTTTCTCTGGAGGCAGGTGAAATGTGCCAAATAGTTCAATGACCATATGGCAAAGGTCGGTGAGGTGTAAACCCACTTCCCTAGTCTGTCCATCATCCGAGACTCTCTGTTTGAAGGATGGACAGCAGGATTCTCCTCTGCTAGTTTTTTTCCTTGTTGCTGCTGCCAAGCCTTTGGACCAATGGGGTTGATAGTATTTTTTTCCAGTTTCCAGGGGATAGCCTCAACAGTGTCAGGGGCCTATCAGGTGCATTGCACTATGAGCTTAACTAGCTTATCCACAGGCGGGGTCACCCAGGAGGTAGAGTTTTGAGCATGGAATGCCTGCAAGAATACAGATTCCTCAGAGGAAGGGTTGGTGGCCTTTGAATCACCCCTCTGTTTCAAGATCTCCAATATGTCTCCAAAGCAGACATCTTCAGGGGGTGACCGTGGGGACCCTTCCCCCTCATCTTAATCTGTATCTTCCATAAGAGATTCCTCAAGGGAATCAAGGTGGTTCCTCTTGCACAGCATCTTACAGGGTGCCTCCTCAAGGGAAACGTCTGAAGAGGGGTCCGTAGAGAGGGTGCCCTGCGGTAGGGTATCTTGCTGCTCCCACGACCAATGTCCTGATGTAGTGGACTGTGTCAGCTATGGACCAGGGGACATGTATATGTGATATTCCGGAGCTGAAGGAGCCAGCTGTGAGCCCGCTGAAGCGAATGCCCTCTCTGTAACCTGGAAGGCAGGCCCGCCTGAAGAGGGATGGTAGCCCGGAACCAAGAAGGTCAACCTTGGAACCAGGGTCACACCCCGCTCTGACGAGCCCGCCCCTAGGAGAGGAGCCGCAACAGGAATTGGAACCATCAGAGCAACCAGAACCATAGATGGTGCCGTAGAAAAAACTGGCACCATACTAGGGGTCACGGTGGCGACAGACCAGTCATGGTCTCGAGAATGGATCAGCTCCGACTGAGCCAAGGTCCACAGGGTAGGATCTGGAGCCACAGTAAAATCTACCAGTGGAACCAAGTAAGCTGGCACCAGGATAAACATCGGTATTGAGGGCTCCAATACCTGCGAAGAGGTTGAAGGAGGAACATAGGTGGGAGTCTGTGGAGGAAATCCCTTGACTCTGGGTTGGAGGGAGGTCCTAGATGGAATTGAATGCCCCTGGCCGCTAGCAGCTGATGCGCAAGCACACTACGTCGAACTCCGGCTCCTGGTGGAACAAGTTGACATTCCCGATGGAGATTCAGGTCAGTCAAGGAATGGACCCAGTTGTTGTCCAGCAAAGGGGTCGACTGACGGGGAATATCAGTCCTGGCCAGTCTCACCCTTCGGCACCATGGTCGTAGGACCAGATAATGAGGGGCGGGAAGTGACCAATTTTAAGGGGGAGACTACTGTTGGTGCCGACAGGGTCTGCAGTACCGGGGGAGGTGTTGGTACCGTGGAAGTAATAGATTTAGTTGGTTCCGTTAACAAGCACGGCGCAGTGGGTGGAGTTTTGTATTCTGGTACTGTAGTAGGAGTAGAAGTCATTTTCACAAGTTTCTGTTTCGGTTCCGTATGATCCTGGGCCTTAGCAGTTTTAGATTCATGGGTTTGAGGAGACAAAGGCAGAGTGTGATTCCTCCTCTTTGACTGTTTAGGAGGGGTTGAGACCTCCACCTCAGACAAAGCTTCCGATAAGGGGGTTTTCAAGAGACCCTTTAAAATCAATTTATTTTTACGTTCAGCCAAAGTGCGGGCACTAAAGCCCTTACAAAGCTAGCAAGGTGGTTGAATCTTCAAGTGTCCAACTCCGAGACAATAAACAGGGCATGTGTCCATCAGAATTTGGCATTTTTCTGCCACATTTTTTACACTGCTTAAACCCTGTAGTGTCCTTTTTATCAGACATTATAGAAGAGGTATTCAAAACAGACAGCCAAATATCAACAAAACTATCAGCAAAATATGCACAAAACTGACAGCGGTTTTACAGGAGTATCCATCACAAATAATATGCTAACGCACACTCAACACTAAGTACACACATCAAAAGGGGGGAAAAGGTTTTTTTTTTTTTAATTATCAACAATGGTAAAGAAAGTATACCCAAAGGGTAAGAAAGGAAGGGATGAGAATACCAGCGATGGTATTAAAAAATACCAACAGGTAGAAGGGAGGGGCCTGTACCAATGATGGTACAAAGAAATACCAAAGGGTAAAGGTAAAAAAAGGGAAAGAAATTCACTCCCACAGTAAAAGACTATTGTTTAATATAGACGACTAGAGTAAAGGTAATTTTTGACTAAAAAGTTAAAGGATTTTTAAATAAAACGAATCACTTAGCTTGAGAGCTGGCCTGACGCGTCTTGAACTTTATGGGGCAAACGAGATCTGAGGAGATAAGGAGAGGGGCACAATAGGTATTCTTAGCTTGAGAGTTTTTGGTTGGGGCGAGCCAGTATACCGGCCGAGTCGGTTCGAAGGACGGAACCGAAACCCACTCATCATGAATGAATGGAGATTAACAACATCCGATCAGACAATTTGTTCAAATATATACTGTTGTAGTAGCATATAGCTACTTGGAAAAAACTCTGCCAAGGATTAGACAGCTGGTCTCTATAAAAAAGCTTTTGGGTGCCTTCCACAGGCAATGTATATCCCAGGTAGTATGATGGTGTGCCAGTATAAAAGCAGATGTACAGATGCCAAAATTCAGAGTTTTCTTTCCCCTCTCTAAGGGAGGCTGTCAAGTGTAAACAACCTTGCCAGGTTGCAAAAATTGAACATCTGAGTGCTAGGAAAAAAACACTGACAGGAAGTAAAGGGAACCCCATCCTGGTCAAAATGTTATATCCAGAAAGGAAGAAAAAACATTAGAAAATTAGGGGAATGGATTTGGGAGGTGGCTGCCATAATCTAACAAGTGATCTTTTTGAACATCTACTGTTATAGTAAGTTTACTTACACAAATGCACTGTATTCATCATTAAATCACAAGTGCTATAGCATATAGATATAAAGGACAACTGCCAAAGCCGATACAGCCAGGAATGAGGATGGAGGGTCAGAAGCCAACGGCCCTTGGAGAATTGATGTAGCAAATCCTGTTCTGGCCATGGAAAATGAGTCAGTTTTGAAATGTTTGGTGAAGGTGTGAACATAAGGTCAAGTAGCTGACGTTATAATAGTTCTAGAGTCTAAACCTTTACAAAAGAGTGAGGTTTAGCCTTCTCGGGGAGGGACTTAATATGGTTGGCATAACAAAAATGGATGGAAGGGGATACCCTATTTAGAAACTGTCTGACAACTGGATGTCATTTTTTTCTTTCCATCAAAAGAGATGAAGAGTTGTTCTTACACTCTAGTCTTTTACCCTGTCAATGCAGTATCTAAATCATTTGTGGACATCCAAAATATGTAGAATTATCTCCTCCACCCTTTTAGGTTCAGGAAGGAACACAGGGAAATTAATATACTGACTCAAAGCAAACTCTGATACCATTTCAGACATAATGGAAGGGCAAGTTCTTATGCTATCTTGTCTTTATGAAATATGAGGAAGGGCTAGCTCACCATCAAAGCTCGCTACTCAGATACCCGCCTAGGTGAAGTCAAACCAGTCAGTAAAACAGTTTTCCATGTCAAATCAGCTTAATGAGATGGTTTAAAGGGTGGTAAAGTAAGTTTTTCTAGGACATAGTTGAGATCCTAAGGAGGAGCTACCTATTCTCAAGGTGAAAGGATAAGCAACCCTTTCAAAATTGATTTATCTGGTACAAGGAAGAAAAGAGGTTGGGTCTAAAGGCAAACTGGCAAAAACAGCAAAAAGATGAATTTTGACAAATAAGTAGGTAAGGCATGATTTGAGCAATTCACACAAATAGTGGAGAACCATAAGGAGTCATGGTTCATTTTGTGGCATCAACTAGAAGATCTTCCTTTTCGCAAAATAGGATTTTATTGGGACAGGTTTCCTATACTCTGTAAACATCTGTTACACATCTTCAGAAAAAAAAGATCAAAAGTCCATCATCCAAGCAGTCAAATGAAGATGCTGCAAGGTGGGGTGGATCAGTAATCTCTTATCCTGTGTGAGTAATATATTGAGTGGGGAAGACTTGTAATTTCTTTTATCCATTTTCATGATAGAGGAGAATCAATGCTGTCTAGGCCAAAAGGGAATTCCCAAAATTATTTTTGTGGTGTCCTTTTGGACCTTTAAAAGAGCACTGGTTATCAGAGGAAAGGAGGAAAGGCATACAGGAACATTCCTGTCCTTGGGAAGGAAAAGGCATCTGTCTTCTAGGTCTCGTTGCAAGGTGTCCTGGAGCTGAATGTATTTAACTCTCTGTTGTGAATGGAGGCAAACAGATCTACCTGGGAAAGTTACCCATATGTGGATAATCTCTTGGAAGTCCCCAAGATTGTAGTGGTCTGTCCTGCATTTGGAGTTGTGATTTTCCAGGTAACTAGTCTGTACAGGAACTAAGACCTGGTCCCCCTTGTTTGTTTATGTACCACGTCACAGTGGTGTTGTCTATTATTACTAACAGAGGTCCTGGAGTTTACAAATGGTTTAAAGTCTTCAATGCATTTGTCAAGATCATCATTATTTTTTCATCATTATTTATTTATTTATTTGAAATGCTGGCCCCAAATCCCTTGTACTTTGAATCCCTTGTAAACTGTTCCCCATACAAAGTCATATGCATCCAGGGTTGCAGACTGAGATGGGGATGGAGGGGATATACTGGAAGAACTGGATTCAGTATAGTCTGCCCTGCACACCATAAATAGAAGTTATGTTCTTACCATAACGTTCCATGTTAGTTGTCTTCTTCTCGCCTTCTTCTTGCTGGATGGGTTCGGAGCCGACCTCGGCTCCGACTCGGCCACTCTAAAGCTCGAGAGTTGGTTCCACCGGCTCGAGGCTCCCCTTATATCCCACAATGCTAGGCGATAGTTACCTCAGATCTCATTTGTAAGCTAACCCCAGCTTATAACAGAAAACAGTATAACTGTAAAAAACAGAATCCACCTCTAACAACAGGAAGAAGAAGGGTGACCTACATCCTGAAACAAGAAATATGCATAATAGCATATAGCTAAGATAGAGGTGGTAGAAAGAGAGGTCATGATCACAACTCCTCTAGGTCTGTCCAGGCCAGGGGGAAGGAGGGTGGGACGCAAGAAGAAGGCGAGAAGACAACTAACATGGAACGTTATGGTAAGAACATAACTTCTATATGTTAAGTTGTCTATCTCGCCTTCATTCTTGCTGGATGGGACCGCGTCCCTAGCACCTTGTCCCGGGTGGCCTAACGGAACAGACTCCTGAGAACAGTGGAACCAAAATTAGCTCTATGCCTAGAAGCTAAATCCAACTTATAATGGGAAACAAAAGTGTGAGGAGTAGCCCAAGTAGCCGCTGCACAAATGGTGTCAATAGGCAGTCTGTCTTGGAAGGCTAGAGAAGTAGCCAAAGCTCTGGTGGAATGTGCTTTAGGCTTATTAGGCAGTTTTGGTGTCTAATCTCATAAACAAGGGTAATCAGAGATGTTAGCCATCTGGATAAAGATACCTTTGAAACTGGAAGTCCCTTTCTGCTTTCCGCATAGGAGACAAACAGCTGATCAGATTTTCTGAATTGTTTCGTTCTGTCCAAGTAGTACCTTAATTGACGATGAACATCCAGACAGTGTAATTTTTGTTCAGACCTATTTGAATACTCCGGGAAAAAGACAGGGAGGTCAATGCATTGATTTAGATTTGATGCTGAAACCACCTTAGGCAAAAAGGACGGGTTAGTTCGTAAGGAAACTCTGTCCTTATGGAACACAAGGTAAGGAGAGCGACAACTGAGTGCTTGAAGTTCTGAAATTCTTCTAGCTGATGTGATAGCCACCAGAAAGAGAGTTTTCCATGATAATAACTTTAAGGAACATGAAGCTGCAGGTTCGAAAGGGGAAAGAATCAAAGAAGCAAGAACTAAATTTAGGTCCCAAGGAGAAGGAGGATTTCTTACAGGAGGTCTGAGAAGAAAAACTCCTTTTTTGCAGAGTTTGTGGGACATTAGGGCAGATTCAGAAATACCCACATGGAAATTAGAAATAGCTGCCAATTGAACCTTAAGAGTAGATGGAGATGAACCTGCATGGAAGAGTTCAGCAAGAAAATCAAGGACTAGTTGGATGGAAGCGGTGAAAGGATCTATGTCCTTTCCTTGTGCCCAATATGAAAAGCGTTTCCACTTACTCAAATAAATCTTTCGAGTGGAAGATTTATGGGAAGCTATCAAAATATCTCTAACAGAGTGAGATAATTGAGGAAGCCTGGCTACGGTTGGAAGTGGAGGAACCAAGCAGTGAGGTTCAGAGAGGGGAGGGAGCGATGAAACTGACCCGACTGATGGATCAAAAGATCTGGAACTAGGTCCAGATTCCACGGTCGCTCCAAAAGAAATCGATGCAGAAAGGGGAACCACACTTGTCGAGGCCAGTAAGGAGCAATGAGGATCAATGAGGCCTTCTGAGCGATAGCTTTCTGTATTACTTGAGAGATCAGTGGGAAAGGAGGAAATGCATACAGAAGTCCTCGGGGCCAAACTTGGACTAGTGCGTCCCTGCTGGGTTGGCCTGGTAAAGGGAATAGAGTGAAGTATTCTCTGCACTTGCTGTTTTGGGGAGTAGCAAAAAGATCGCAGCAAGGCTGACCCCACTTGAGAAAAATCTCTCTCACTACAGAGTCTTTCAGAGACCACTCGTGAGGCATGAGAATAGCTCTGCTCAACTTGTCCGCAATGTGATTGGACTTCCCGGGGATGTGCGTTGCTATCAGAAAACGCTGAGAAGAAATCGCCCATTGCCACAGTCTGAGTGCTTCTCGACACAGGGTGTATGATCTGGTTCCGCCTTGTTTGTTGATGTACCACACTACAGACATATTGTCTGTCTGGATTGCAATCGTTCCCAAGGGAAGAGAGTCTTGAAGGGCTTGCAACGCTAAAAGCACTGCTCTCATCTCCAGAACATTTATGTGCAAGTGGCATTCGTTTGGTTGCCATGTGCCCTGGACTGTCCTGCCCTGATAATGCCCCCCCCACCCGATCAGGGAGGCATCCGTTGTCAGAGTAGCAACCGGAGGAGGTGGAACAAATGGTCTCCCCAACAGGAGCTGGGGGGAAGACATCCACCACATGAGATGCTTTTTGCATGCTTGCGTGATCATAATGGTGTGAGACATTGGAAGTTCCTGGTATGACCATTGAGAAAAAAGCATCCACTGAAGGATCCGCATGTGGTATCTGGCCAATGGAAGGAGAGGTATGGCCGCTGCCATGATTCCCAACACCTTTAGAACTAACCTGGCTTTGGCTCTGTTGTTGTTGAGAAGTAGTGATACCAATTTTTGAATGTCTGATATCCTTTGGTTCGTTAGTGTTGCAGACATGTTTACAGTATCTAAGTTTGCGCCTATGTAGGTAATAGTACGACAAGGCGACAAAACAGACTTTTCGCAATTTATTGAGATACCCACTTTTTGACAGACGCGAAAAGTGTAATCTCTGGCTATCAGAAGGAGATGCTTGGTGGGAGCTGTGAGGAGCCAGTCGTCCAAGTATGGAAACACCTGGAATCCCTGTCGTCTCAGGTGAGAAGCTACCACTGCCATGCATTTGGTAAACACCCGGGGGGCAGTGGTGAGACCAAAGGGCAGGGCCCTGAATTGAAAATGACTGGTTCCCAGCCTGAAGCGGAGGAATCTTCTGGAGCGTCTGTTCATTTTTATGTGATAGTACGCGTCCTGAAGGTCTATAGAGCACATCCAGTTTCCTTTTCCCAATAGGGGAAGAATGGATTGCAGCGTGACCATCCGAAATCTTGTTTTCTTGACCGATCTGTTCAAGATACTGAGATCCAAAATTGGTCTCCAGTCCCCTGTTTTCTTTGGAACTAAAAAGAACCTTGAGTAGATTCCAGATCCTATTTGGTCTGCTGGCACTGGCTGAATAGCTCTTTTTGCAAGCAGTTTTGAAATTTCCAAAGCTGCTATATCCCTTTGAGCGGGTGGAACATCTGGAAGGGATTTTTTTGACTGATTTGGAGAACGAAGAAAGGGAATAGAATAACCTTCGGAAATGATGGACTGTACCCATTTGTCTTGTGTCAAGGATAGCCAGGCTTCTGGGTACAGTGACAATCTTCCCCCGACTGCCTCCGAAGATGGGCAGTCGGGCAACACCTCAGGGATGCTGAAAGGGCTTATCGGAGGACGTTTCTCGATTGCCCTGGTTCTGCGGACCCCCTCTGCCTCTAGGGTGACGTCTACCATTGTTGTTCCCCCCTCTGCCTCTGGCGGGGAACCGACTCTGTGCGTCAGGCGAAGTCCCTTGAGATTGTTTACGGAACCACATCTTTCCCCCCTTCTGGCCTTTGGGGTAAGGCCTAGAAGGAGTAGAAAAACGGACTCCGACGGCAGAAAGGGTCTTGCCATCAGTCTCGCACCTAGTCAGGGTTTCTTTCACTTGTGGACCAAACAGAGATGATCCATCAAAAGGGGAGTTCGTGAAAGACGTCTTGAAAGGTTCCGCAAAATTGCATAGCCGCATCCAGGCGTGCCTACGCAAGGCTACCCCTGTTTCTGCGGCTCTGCTCGCTCCATCGGCCGCATAAGAGAGGCGCATGGAGGAGTTGGAAATAGAATTAAGGATAGCTAGCTGCGTGTTCATTTTCTCTTGGAACCCCGTAGCTGTAGGGTCCTTCAGCATTTCACTCGCCTCTTTGATCAAGTCCCTTTGAAGACGAGTGAAATGGCACAGGTAATTCAGCGAACGCATAGTAAATGTCGCTGAGGAGAACATCCGCTTCCCGTACCTATCCATGGACCTAGATTCCTTGTTAGGTGGATGGACAGGCACTGAAGGATCGGCCAGTTCCTTCTTTGTGGCAGCAGCTACCACCATAGCATCCACAGAGACTCCTTTTGATAAAAATTCCTTGTCTGATGGAGCTGTGATGAATTTGGAGGGCCTCCTGGGAGTGGGGTCCACTGAATCAGGAGCCGTCCATGCCTTTTTAGCAACCACCTGCATGAGGGGGTCGAAGGGGGGGGACACCCAGGAGGTGGAAGGACGAGAGCCAAAAGCCTCAAGATACACAGATTCGTCCTCCGAAGGGTTGAGGGCTGGCCAATTTCCCCTCTGTTTAAGGATCTCCAGAATGTCTGCAAATGAGACATCTTCAGAAGGGGAACGGGGGGAACCCTCAGAATCATCCAGATCTGTGTCCGAAGTGATAGACTCAGGTGAGTCAATGTGCTTCCTCTTGCACTTCCTCTTCCGAGGGGGCTCTTCTGCCAAATCAGGAGAGGCCTCGGAAGAGGATGAAATCCCCAAAGGGAGCTCTTGAGGAGTTGGCTCTCTGCGGTCCGGGATGAGGGAGTGAGTCGACTTACCCTGAGGCAGCATAGAGGGAGGGGCTGACGGAGCCGACTGTGGAGTAGAGCCAGGCTCTAACACACTCCGCATGACCTCGAAAGCACCCCTGTCAGGCAGAGCCAGAGGTCCGCGCTCCGAGGAGCTAAGGACCCCCCTCGGCACCGACAGTGATGGCTCCGAGGCCGATGTCGGAGCCGAACTCACCAGCGCCGAAGCACCGAGAGGGAGAGGGGGGTCGGACAAGGGTCCGATGCCACTCACCCCCTCGGAGCCGACGAGGGAAGTCCGGCGCCGAGATTCCTCCATGGAAGAAAGCGGAGCCGGCGGGCCGAAGACAATTGTCTCGGCTCGAGGTGACCACAGTCTCGGTTCCGACGACCCGGCTCCGAACTCAAGAGAGTCGAAGGAGGAAAGAGTTGATGGACCGGGGCAGGCACCGACTGATGAGTCGGGCTCTGAAGCATCTGGGCTAGTGCCTCAGACTTGAGTAGTCGACTCACCACCCTCTGAAGGTCATGATCGGACAGCCTCGATGACCTAGAGGAATGAGACCTTTGGCTCCGTTCAGACAGCAGGGGAGATCCTGGAGCCGAATGAACGGAGCCAAGAGAAGGTGACCTAGACCTCTTTCTGGTTGTCGGCTCCGAAGATCTTGTCGGAGCCGACATGGGTACCTCGATAACCTCGGCTCCAGCCGGAGCCGAGGAAGCCACAGAAACTGTGGACTGAGTCTTATCGGCTCCAGCCGGAGCCGATAAAGGCAAAGGTTGAACAACCTGAGGTCTCGGCTCAGAAAGCCGGAGCCGAAGACCTCGATGCCTTGGAGGGCTTCCCTGTTGAGACAGACAGGGAATCCTCAGGCTTCAACAAGCCTCTCAATATAAGCTTGTTTTTTCTTTCCTGCAGGACCCTGGGGCTGAAGCCATGGCAGACAGCACAGGAGTCCTGCAGGTGCAAAGGCCCCAGACAATAGACACAAGAAGTGTGAGCGTCTGTCAGAGACATTTTCTGACAGCACGCATCACACTTCTTGAATCCGGAGACCTTTGCTTCTTTAGACATAGCCTAACTGGTGAACACAAACACACACTCAAACATACCAGTTAAACCCTGTCAAATTACAAACTTTAGTAAAAATACTAAAAATAAAATACAATTAACAGTAGTACACTACACAAACACTCCCTAGGGAAGGGAAGGCCTAAGGCCCAAGGGAAGAACTAAAAGTTCTTTTAACAAGAAACGGGAAAAAATTAGGTTCGGGGATAGAGTTCAATGAACTACACTAATTTAAGAATAATTAAACTAAAAAAGGGGTAAAAAGAGTAACTTTTATAGAAAAAGCTAAAACTCACCAGGAACCGGTAGAATAACCAACCTCGAAGCTGTAGCGGCAAACGAGATCTGAGGTAACTATCGCCTAGCATTGTGGGATATAAGGGGAGCCTCGAGCCGGTGGAACCAACTCTCGAGCTTTAGAGTGGCGAGTCGGGCGAGGTCGGCTCCGAACCCATCCAGCAAGAATGAAGGCGAGATAGACAACTTAACATCAGTGCTTTCCTGACAAAATTTAGTACTGGAACTGAAAAGACATAAGAAGCTAGTGCATAATCCATCCTGTCTTTTTTTCTAGATGGTGGCAGTGCTGAAGCCAAACTGATTTTATTTTTTTTTCCAAACACCTTTATTGAATTATCACTTATGACATAGGCAAATTTACAATCATACAAAAGTAATCGCACTATGCTTAACACAACATTTTACCACACATATATTGCTATATATCATATAACATAAGCAACATTACATAAATTATTCAATTCCTGCCCTTTTTTTAAACAAGAAACATCTTTATTAAACCATCACTTACTACAAAGGCAATCATACATTTATATAAATGCAAACAAACCACACTGACACAATCCTTGTTGCAAGCATTTTAATTCACAAGCCATACTGTCACAGTCCCAGTTGCAAACAATATACATCACTTATAATCTAGCCAATCTTTTTTAGTCAAACATTACATAGCTCATTTAAGTCCCGATGCTTTTTAAACCTCATTCCTCCCTTGCATGTACTGTTTCCAAAACTCCCATTTTTTCCTATGTAGCTTGCTCCGACCCTTTTCCAAAGACCAGAATTCCAGTTGTTTTATCTTTGTTACTATATTCACTACTTCTAGTATAGTTGGTTTAGATTCTGATTTCCATTTTCTAGTAAATGTTTTTTTGGCAGCCACCATTATTACATGCAGCAAGGCCTTATCATGCCTAGGCAATTCAGATTCTGTATCATAGCTCACAAAAATCATCTCCCTCATCAGACCAATCTGCCCAGCCAGCATCTCTGACACAGGGAATCCTTAAAGTCTACCAATTCACCGCACTCCCAGAAAATATGTTCCTAATTACCTCTTTCTTCCCTGTCACACCTCCAACATTTGCTGTCTGCCTGAGGAAAAATTCTCTGGAGTCTACTTGGGGCATAGAAATATCTATGCAAACATTTCCAGGCAAAAATCCTAAATCTTCTAGATTTTGTTGCATATTTAGGAGACATATATATATATATATCCTCCCATTGTTTCTTTGTGAATTGCTTATCCAGTCTCATCCAGTCTCTCTTCCCAATCCTTTCTAACTTGTTCTGAATAATTCTTCTAGTTACCATGCAATATTTTGTATGCTCTACTAATTATTCATTTTTTAACGGAAGCTTCTTTTCTAGATTCTACTAAAAACTCCAGTGCCGGTCTTTCATTTAGGACCCCCTATTTCTTTCTCTTTGCCTATACTCTGATATCAATCCCTGATAGGGAAAGGCAGTTTCTATCCTGCAGTCCAAATACATTCTTGGCGTCCTCCCATTCTATCATATTTCTGTCTCTAGTTTGTTGCTCCCAATACCTTGGCTCCTTTGCCAGTTTTCTCCAATAAAATCCAGCCCCCACTTGCCTATTGTCTATACTCCTAATTGCAGTCATCCCTACTGTATTTAACTCATGTATAGTCTGGCTAGTGGAGACAGCAGGATTGTGGAAGACACGTACCCCAAAATCTTGAAATACTACTTTGCTGTACTCATGTTTTAATGAGAAAACTACAAGAAATATCAATGAAAAAAACAGCCATTTCTAGTGGTAGAAAAGTCATCATTAGGGGTGTGTCCAAATGACAACATAGTAAAGTTATCCTGTGAGAAGGAATAAGAGATGACTTCTCCAGATGGAGGTGAAAAAAATAGTTACATACTCACCATAATGTTCCATCTGTTGTCCATTTTCATTTTCCACAACTGTTGGGTTCAGATCTAACTTGGCTGCTTTTTCCAGCTCGTGAAACAGTGAAACTCTCTAGCTCCTCCCTTACCTACAATACCCTAGTGATCTAACATACCCCAGATCTTGTTTATTGGCCCTCAAACCAGAACATATTAGAAAAATATAAATCAACAACATCTGAGACTCAAACGAAGGAATAGTAGTTCCTCCAGCATCTTACTACCCTTCCAAAAGTCAAACAAGGGGGATGGAGGGAAGGAAGTTGAGGAAGAACAAAAATGGACAACACAGATGGAATATTATGGTGAGTACATAACTTTTTTAATCTGATGCTGTCATTTTAATTCATTCCTCAGCTGTTGGGAAACAGTCCCCAGCTACCTAAATCCTGGGGGCACTCTTAAGGAAGGATGTTCCTGAGCACAGTTGAGCCACAGGCAGCTCTTCTCCTAGAGACCAGATCTAACTTGTAATGAGCAATAATGCTTCTGTTCCCACCCAGGATAAACATTTCAACCCACCAATATTTCATCTCCTTTGTTCCTATTTCTCTATACCTCCTGGCTATATAAGCCTTCTCACACTCAGAACGCAACTTGTTATTCAAAAAAAAAAAATGATGTATGCTAAAACAGTTATGTACTTACCATAACGATAGATGTATGTGGTCCATCTCGCCTACATTCATTACTGACGTGCTCGGAGCTGAGAAAAGTCTCCGACTCAGCTGATAGTTACTAGCACGAAGTCTCTAATTGGCTGGGCTAACCCAGTATCCCAAGATGCACCATGCCCCAAACCCCAGATCTTGTTTGCCAACCATATAACAGTGTTACATACACAATCTCACAGAAAATAACACAAGCAAGAAGAGAGAAAAAATAACATCCTCAGAAGGGTTTAAGAACGTAATTTCCTCCAAGTCCACCAGGAAGGGGGAAGGTGGGTGGGTACGTAAGAATGTAGGCAAGATGGACCACATACATCTATCATTATGGTAAGTACATAACTAATTGATGTAATGTGGTCCTAGCTCGCCTACATTCATTACTGACGGGACAGCGTCCCTAGCACCTACATCCTGTGAGGCTCACGGAAAACTACTCCTGAGCACTGTGGAACCAAAGGAAGCCCGGCCTCTAGACACCACGTCCAGCTT
Source organism: Protopterus annectens (assembly GCF_019279795.1). NCBI lineage: Eukaryota > Metazoa > Chordata > Ceratodontiformes > Protopteridae > Protopterus > Protopterus annectens. The sequence continues at coordinate 767,634,260 of NC_056747.1, read as the reverse complement.
GTAATGAGAAATAAAGGTGTGCGGAGAGGTCCAGGTGGCCGCAGCACAGATGTCATCCAAAGAGAGCCTAGCATGATAAGCTACTGAGGTAGCCATAGCCCTGGTAGAATGAGCCTTAACTGGGAAAGGTAAAACTCTGCCTGCTGATTCATAAATAAAAGAAATACAGTCCGTAATCCACCTAGCAATAGTACTCTTAGTCACAGGGCTACCATTCTTGTTCTCTGAAAAGGACACAAACAATTGATCCGATTTCCTTATAGGTTCGTAGATTAGTACTAAGCTAACTGCCCTTGCGAGCCATTTTAAGCCTAGCCAATTATCCCTTATGAGACGCAAACCCTGCACCTTGTGTTTGTAAGGCAAACACCTTAACCATTAGGTTTTAGGAGTTTCGTCCTATGCAAATAAAACCTTAGCTGTCTATGTACATCCAGCTGGTGAAATTTGAATTCCGCTTTGTTTGAAAATTTTGGAAAGAAAACTGGCAACTCAATGGATTGATGAAGACAAACGGTGGAAGATACCTTAGGAAGGAAGGAAGGGTTGAGTCACAAGGAAACCCTATCCTTATGGAAGATCAAATAGGGGGCTTTTAATGGAAAGGGCTTGAAGCTCCGATACCCTCCTGGCCGAAGTAATGGCGACCAGAAAAGCTGTCTTCCAAGACAAATATTTTAATTCACAAGTGGCAGCCGGCTCAAAGGGAGCAGAAGTTATGGTTCGAAGCATCAAGTTTAAATCCCATGGCAAGACTGGTTGTGCTACTGGGGGACGAAGTAACCAGGCTCCTTTCAGGAAGGCTTTACAAAGTTTATGGCCCATAAGGGAAGGCTCATATGAAACGTGGAAATTAGAAATGGCCGCCAGCTGTACCTTAATGGTAGAGGGAGCAGAACCCTGTCTGAAGAGCATAGCCAAAAAGTCTAAAACCGCAGACAGGGGGGCTGTGAAGGGGTCTAGATTATGTGCTTGAGCCCAAATAGCAAATCTCCTCCATTTGCTAGAGTATATCTTTCTAGTGGATGACTTGTGGGAGGAAGACAGGATATGTACCACCTCAGGCGAAAAAGAGTGTAGTCTGACTAAGGATGGAAGTGGAGAAGCCAAGCTGTCAACCTGAGGGTTCTTGTGATGGATGGAACTGCCCCGACAGATGAGTCAATAGGTCTGGAGCTGGGTCCAGAGTACAAGGGCCATCCACTGTGTACTTCCGAAGAAAAGGAAACCAAACTTGATGGGGCCAGTGTGGTGCGATTAGAATCATCCTGCTTCCCAAAGAAGTTGCCTTCTGAATCACTCTTGACAATAGAGGAAACGGAGGAAAGGCATAAAGCAGACCGGGGGGCCAATCGTGGACTAGAGCGTCCCTGGGTGACGCCCCCTGAGGGGGGGAATCAGAGTGAAGTACCTGCTGCACTTGGCATTGAGGGGACTGGCAGACAGATCGCAGCAAGGTTGACCCCACCTGGAGAAGATCTGAGTTGCAACTCGGTCATTCAGGGACCACTCGTGAGGCATCAGAATAGCTCTGCTTAGCCTGTCTGCTATCACATTGGACTTCCCTGGAATGTGCGTTGCCACTAGAAAAGGTTGGGAAGACACCGCCCATTTCCACACTCTCATGGCCTCTCTGCAGAGGGGATAGGACTTGGTTCCGCCCTGCTTGTTCAGGTACCACATGACTGACATGCTGTCGGAAAGAACAGCAATCATTCCCTTGGGAAGAGAGCTCTGAAGTGCTTGCAACGCTAGTAGCACTACCCTCATCTCTAGGACATTGATATGCAAGTGTACCTCGTGGTCCTGCCACATGCCTTGGACCGTTCTGCCCAGATAATGCCCCCCCACCCTATCTGGGAAGCGTCCGTGGTCACTGTGGCGGTAGGAGATGGGGTGTCAGGGGGCTCCCTTTGTCCAGATTGGGTGAATGAAGCCACCAATGTAGGTCCTGTTGGCATTGTTCCGTGATAAGAATTGGATGAGACAGAGGGAATTCCTGAAAGGACCACTGGACCGACAGAAGCCACTGGAGGATCCGCATATGTAGCCTGGCTAGCGGTACTAGCATGATGGTACCCGTCATTGATCCTAGTAGTTGAAGAACAAGTCTGGCCTGGACTTTCTTGAGGGGTAGTAAGGCCAAAACTTGAGCCTGTAGCACTTTTATTCTTTCTGTTGGAAGAAAGGCCCTCATTTGGATGGAGTCTATCTCGGCGCCGATAAATGCAACACGCTGTGATGGCCGCAAGACAGATTTTTCCCACTTGAAGGTAATCCCTAGGTATTGGCCCAATGTGATGGTAGCCTTCGTTGCTCGAACGAGTAGATGCCTGGTGGGAGCGGTGAGAAGCCAGTCGTCCAGATATGGAAACACCTGGAATCCCTGATGTCTCAGGTAAGCTGCTACCACTGCTAAACATTTGGTAAACACCCTGGGGGCTGTGGTGAGACCAAAGGGCAGGGCACGAAACTGGAAATGACTGGCTCCAGGCCAGAAGCGTAGGTGACTCCTGGATGCCTTGTTTATCTTGATGTGGTAGTAGGCATCCTTGAGGTCGATGGAGCACATCCATACTCCTTTTTCCAATAATGGAAAAATGGACTGAAGAGTGACCATTCGGAACTTGGACTTCAGGATGAAGCGGTTTAAACGGCTGAGATCCAGGATGGGTCTCAGGTCCCCTGTTCTTTTCGGCACCAAAAATAATCTTGAGTAAGTTCCTGATCCGATCTGGTCTGAAGGGACTGGTTGGATGACTCCTTTTTCCAGCAGCTTTGAGACCTCTAGCGCTGCTTGATCCCTTTGACTGGGTGGAACGTCTGGGATTTTCTTGGATGAGGGAGGGAACGTGATAAAGGGAATGGTGTAACCTCTGGTAATTATTCGGAGCACCCATCGATCCTGAGTGATGCTTTCCCAGGCTTGAGGGTGCCTTGAAAAACGGCCCCCGACCGGCTCCGGAGTAGCACAGTCGGGCAGTCCCTCAGGGACGTTGGTAGGAGGATCCACGAAAGGATTCGCAGTCTCCTGAGTTGCGGGGGCCTCCCCCGCTTCTAGGGCGACGCCTTCCCGAGTAATTTCCCCCTCCTCTGCCCCTGGAGGGGGGGTCACCATGACTGGCAGGGAAAGACTTCTGAGACTTCCTGAACCACATCTTCCCTCCCCTCTGTGCCTTGGGATAAGGCCTAGAGGGAAGCGAAAAACGGGCCCCTACGGCAGATAAAGTCTTACCCTCCTGCTCACATCTGGTGAGAGTGTCTTTCACTTTGGGTCCAAAGAGTGAGGACCCATCGAAGGGAGCGTCCCTGAAGGAAGACTTGAAGGCTTCTGCAGAGTGACACAGGCGCATCCAGGCTTGCCTCCTGAGGGCTACGCCTGAGCTAGCTGCCCTACCCGCCCCCTCGGCTGCATAGGATATGAGCCTCATGGACGAGTTGACAATAGAGGAAAGGGTAGACAACTGGGCGTTGACAGTCTGATTCACCGCCTCAGGCAAGTTACCTGATAGGGTATCTCCCAATTCTTTGAGGAGATCCCTTTGGAGCTGAGTAAAGTGACAAAGGTAGTTCAACGACCGCAGGGTACAGGTCGCTGAAGACAGGGTACGCTTCCCATACCCCATCCATACTCCTGGACTCCTTGTTAGGAGGATAAACAGAAGCAGAAGCCTCTGCAACGTCTTGCTGAGTGGCAGATGCCACCACCATGGCATCTACAGGAACTCGTTTAGTTAAGAACTCTTTTCCTGGGGGTGCAGACAGAAACTTGTTAGGGCGGCTGGGTACGGTTCCACGGAGTCAGGGTGTTCCCACACCCTTCGACAAATAAGGTCCAACAATTCGTTGAAGTGTGGAGACACCCAGGAGGCGGAAGGTCGGGCTCCAAAGGCCTTGAGGAAGACCGACTCCTCCTCAGAGGGGGTTTTGGAAGGCCAATCACCTCTCTGCCTCAAAATCTCCAGGATGTCAGAAAATGAGACATCGGAGGATGATTTAGGGGACCCCTCTGCGTCATCGAGGTCGGTATCTGAGGTGACTGACTCATCGGGGGAGTCTATGTGCTTTCTCTTGCACAATTTCTTTCTGGGAGGCTCCTCAGGCAAGGACTCTGAAGGGCCCTCAGAAAGCTGAGGACCATGCATGGGGGTATCCTCAGGCCTTGGAGCCCCGCTGTCCACTGATAGGGGGGCATCACAGGCTCTAGCCGGGGTGTCCTGGGAAGGAGTGGCTGACTCGAGTGATGTCACTGAGGACCTGGCCAGTGCACTTCTCATGGCCTCAAAGGCGGGTCCACCAGAATCCGAGAACAGACTCGTCTCCAAAACCATAATCGGAGTCGGGGTTCCCCTAGCCGATGCACCAAGAGGAAGACTTGGAGCCGAGGTTTGGAGTCCCGATGTATCCCCCTTGGGTCCAACCGAGGAAACCTGAGTACTGAAACCAGAAGATGGACCGAAAAGGTTGGAGCCGAGGTCGGAACCGAAAGGCCCAACGGGGGTATCAGGGCCGACCCAAGGACCTCACTCGAGGCAGTGCACTCCGGCTCCAATGACACAGAGGTGCTCGGAGGAGGAATAATCGGAACCGACAAGAGGGCAGGCTCCGGAGCCGACTGGGTCAGAGCCGAAAATAATTTAGTCAACACCAGCGACTGGAGGAGCCTCTGTACCACCCTATCCACATCCGAATCAGACAACCTGGAAGACTTGGAGGACACAGAAGGGGGTCGAGAAATCTTTTCCAAAGGATCCAGCATAAGACTAGGAGAATGGCTCCGAATTGGCTCCAGGAGAATCGGAACCAATGTCGGCTCCAGTACCATGGAAACTTCCTGCGGCGCCAACACCAATGGAGTCGAGGGAGTCGACTCCGACACAGAAATACTGTCCTGCGGCTCCGAGGCCAATGGAGCCGAGGAAGGTGAAACTGTCTTCAATCTCTTCTCCGATGGCTCTGAAGGAATAGACGGAGCCGGAGACCTCTTTTTTGATTTAGGCTTAGATTTTCCACTAGTGGAAGAAGATTGCAAAGCTTCTTCAAAGGCAGGTTTTACAAGGCCCTTGAGAATCAATTTGTTTTTTCTCTCTTGCAAGACTCTGGAACTAAAAGAGTGACACACGCTACATGATTCTTGCAAATGTATAGCGCCCAAACAATACATGCAGATGGCATGGCCATCCGTCAAAGACATTTTGTAAGAGCATTTGGCGCACTTCTTGAAACCAGAAGGTTTATGCTCCTTCTGGTCCTTACCCGACATAGTAAACACAGCCAACACACAAACACAAGAGAAGGGCAGGCAGGGAGAAAGGGATTCTAACTTAAATGCCCCAACACACGAACAAAGGTAACAGAGACAGGAGAGGGCAAGGCCTTCTAACTTAAACGGGCCTAGCCCGCCAAACACAAGGATACCACAAAACTATAACTTGTCTAAACCACAATATATAGCACTCGCACACAAGATATACACAACGTAGCTATGAAAATAGCTTTTGGTCTGAAAGTTAAACAGAAGAAAAGTATGAAAATAGTTTAAATAGGGTACTTAGCCACAACCAAGCTTGAGACCACGCCCTAACTCAACGAGCGGCAAACGAGATCTGGGGTTTGGGGCATGGTGCATCTTGGGATACTGGGTTAGCACAGCCAATTAGAGACTTTGTGCTAGTAACTATCAGCCGAGTCGGAGCCGGAGCCCATCAGTAATGAATGTAGGCGAGATAGGACCACATTACATCTGTTTGTTTAATTCTTTCTTACTTTATAGATACCCTGTATTAGAACCTTGTAATTTGAATGTGAAATTTTTAGGATCATAGATTAGTACGAGGCTAACTGGTCTTGCAAGCCATTTGAAGCCTAGCCAATTATCCCTTGTGAGACTCAAACCCTGCACCTTGTTTTTGTAAGGTAAACACCTTAGCCATTAGGCCACCCTCCCAAGCATAGATGTATGGTAAAACTGTTTAATATTACTTACTTTACAGACACCATGTTAAGAACCTTGTAATTTGAAGTTCTGTTTGCATGATTATTTATGATCTATTTCTTCTTTCTAAAATTTGCTTATCTCAAATGTAAAATAGCTATACGTTCATAGGTAGGCACTAGGCTTTCGGCCCTGGGGCCTATATAAGCCTAGCCAAAAAGGTTCCCTGGCTTTTGCTACCCAAGAAAGTTATTTCCTGTGCCTCTGTCTAGAAGAGCCACAGAAGTGATCCCCGGGGTGAATTTCATATTTCCCATCCAATTGTCGTGATTTTTCTTGAAGAGGGCTAATGAGGAGCTTTGTTTGAAATAATGGGTAGTCTGTTCCAGAGCATGGGAAGTCTCTGGGTCAGGAACCTATCCCTCCAGCATGTTTTGTTTACTGTGGTGGCAAGGTTTAGGTCCCTGGAGCATGTGGCTCGGAGGGATTGGGTTTTTTTAAATGCAGCATGTCCAACAGATCTGGGTTTGACACGGCTTTGTACGTTAGGCAGAGGTCGCCTCTGAGTAGGCAATAAGCGATGGAATAGAGCTGGAGTTTTTTGAGACGGTCTGCATATGTCATCTGTTTGAGGCTGGTAATCCTCTTAGTGACGTATTTTTGTGGCCTTTCTAGTTGTTGTAGATGTCTTGCGAGGTATATGCCAAACAGGGCATTGTACTCTATAATGGATCTGATGAGGGATGAGAGGAACAATGACCTCTTTTTTTCTGGAGGTGAACCCCTTTGTGATGAGGTGTGCCACATAGAAAGATTTCCTGACTACTGTGGCAATGTGATTATCAAAGGAGAGACTATTCTCCACCTGTGTCCCAAGGTCTCTTATCACACTTTCGGTGTTTAGTAGGCTACCGCCTATGTGGTAGTTTATGGGTACAGTGTTATGTAACATTCATGGAGCTTTTCTCTCCCGGGTCTCCACTGAAAATGGGCTTCTGGCCCAGTCAGACACTACCTGGTTAGCAAATGAAATAAAAATAAATAAACAAAGGTATGAGACTTAGCCCAAGCTGGGGCTGCACAAATATCCATTAAAGATCTGGATAAAAATGCTGAAGATGTTGCCATAGATTTAGTGGAATGTGCTTTTGCTGGTTTTGGTAATGCCGAGCCCAATTTATCATAAACAAAGGTAATACAATCAGTTAGCCATTTGGCTAAAGTCATCTTTAAAACTGATTTGCCTAATTCTAAATCTGAAAAAGAGACAATTGTTCTGATTTCATAACATTTTTGGTTCGATATAGATAAAACCGTAATTGCCTGTGAATATCCAAAAGGTGTAACATACACTCTCCCTTATTACAGAAATTTGAAAAAAGGCTGGAAGGGTTGATAAACTGATTTATATTGGACTCTGACACCATGCCCAAATGGCAAATCTTTTCCCATTTATTTCTGTGGTAAACATTGTGAGTTGATAGGAGAATGTGACGGGATAGGGGACAAGAGCCTTGGCTGTCTAGCAATCAATGGAAGTGGAGAAACCATGTGGTCAGTTTTAGGCTTGGAATGTCTGGATGACTAATGTCTGTCGGGTGAAACAGTAGGTCTGGAGTTGGACCAGAATCCATGGAAGATGAAGTAGACAAGGCCAAAGAAAGGGAAACCAAATCTGACAAGGCCAGTAAGGAGCAACGAGGACAAGCATGCTTTGCAATCAAGATGCTTTCTGCAGAAATTTGGGGATTAGAGGTAACAGTGGATAGGCATAAAATAGACCGGAGGCCAGTAAAGCACCTCTTGATGACTCCCCTGGTGGGGAGATGAGGGCAAGGAACCTGCTGCAGCAGCATGGTTGTACTTATCGATGGAAAATCCTTTCTGCAACCTTCTTATTGAGGGACCATTTGTGAGACAGGAAAATGGACCTGTTAAACTTGTCTGCAATCACACTGGATTTCCCTGGAATGTGCAATGCTATCAGAAATCGACTGGATGAGATTGCCCACTGCCACACTCTCATAGCTTCTAGACATTGGGGTAAGATTTGTTTCCCCCTTTTGTGCTGATGTACTAGACTACTGACATATTGTTTGTCAGGATCACAATAGTCCCGCTGGTGAATGTCTTAGAATACCTGTAATGTTAGGAGGACTGCTCTCATTTACAGGACAGTGATATGCATGTTAGCATCTTTGGGGGACCATGTGCCTTGGGCTGTCTTTCCCAAGAATTGCCCCCTCCCCCACTCAATCTGGGAGGTGTCCGTGGTCACTATGCCTTGGGTTGGGGAAAAACAAAGGGATGATCTTATTGTACTTGACTGGAATGTATCCACTATAAGAGATAATTTTTGCATGCCTGAGTTATTTTGATCTGACTGTTCAAGGGATGGTAAAGAATGGACCATGACGTTGCCAATGCCCACTGAAGAATACTCATATGGCACCCTGAAAATGGTACCAGGATGATTGCTGCTGACATGGATCCCAAAGCTTCAAGGATCAGTCGAGCTGAGACAGAAGAACTTTGAATGATCTTTCTGACCTGGAACTGAATACTCTGGACAATGATGGGGACAGGGGGGGGGGGTGTTGTTTGAGTGATAGTATTGAGCAATGCATCAATGAATTCCAATGTCTATGTTGGATCCATTTGAGATTTGTTGTAAATGACTGAGATGCCCAGCTGGGAGCATAATCATGGTATGTAATCTCAAGCTAGAATCAGTTGATGCCTGGTTGATGCAGTTATGAGCCAGTCATCTAGATATGGAAACACCCGGAATCCCTGCAGTGTCATCGCTACTGCTATATACTTGATAAACACCATTGGGGCTGTGGTTAGGTCAAAGAGCAGAGCTCTGAATTGGTAATGACTGGCTCCCAGCAGGAAGTGTGAATATCTCCTGGATCATCTGTTCATTTTGATATGATAGTATGAATCCTGAAGATCTACTGAGCACATCCAGTCGTCTTTGTACAGAAAAAGCAGAGTAGACTGAACCATGACCATCCGGAACTTTGTATACTGAACTGGCTGATTTACACAGCTGAGATCCAAAACTGGTCTCCAGTCCCCTGTTTTCTTTGGCATTAAAAATAATCTTGACTACGTTCCGGACTCCTCCTGGTCTAGAGGGACATCTTGGATGACTCTTTCTAGCAGCTTTTGTATTTCTAGTGCTGTTGCTTCCCTCTGATCAGGAGAAACATCAGGGATTTTACTGGATACTAGTGAAGGTAGATGTGAAAAGGGTATTATATATCCTCTGGATATTATCCTCCACACCCAAGAATTTTGGTAATTTCTAGTCAGGCTCTCTGGTGCAGGTATAGATAACCTCCAACTGCCTCCAGAAGTGGACAAGTGTGCCTCCTTTTAAGAGCACTGGTGGAATCTGTCAAAGTATCTCCAGATCCCTGGTTGTCCTGCCAACCTCTGCCATGGAATGGCATCTTCCATTAGAGTCTTCCCCCCACTCCACCACTGAGGGAACTGTCTTCACGTGGATCTTGGAAGGACCCTGGGATTTTCTGAGCCACATTTTATTCCCTCTCAATGGTTCCTAGAAAAGGTCTGTTGAGGAGTCGAAAAATTTAAGTCCACAGCAAACAGTGTTTTCCCTTCCTGCTAACACCTAGAGACTGTGTCTTTAACTCTGAGGCCAAATAAGGAACTTCTGTCAAAGGGACCACTGGCGAAGAAAGCTTTGAAGGGTTCCTCAAAGTCAAACAAGCCCATCCAGACATGTCTTATGATGGAAATGTCTGAACCTGCCACCCTTGAGGTACCTTCAGCTGTTTGAGATATAAGCCTCATAGACAGGTTAGAAATGGATTGAAAGGTAGCCAGCTGTAAGGCAACAGAGCTCTCTGCCTCAGAGGATATGGTTCCAGAAGGGGATATGGTAAGTACTTTGATCAAATCCTTCTGAAGTCTAGTGGTGTGCCAAATGATTCAGCGACCAAAGGGCAAAGGTTGCCGAAGCATAGACATACTTCCCAAATCTGTCCAATGCCCTGGACTCCCTGTTGTGGGAGGTGGACAGAGGAACTTTGTTCTGCTAGTTCCTTCTTTTTGACAGCTGCCATGACCATGGCAGCAACTGGTACTCCCTTGCTCCAATAGTTTGTCATTTGGTGGTGCCAGGATCCTGTCTGGTCTCTCTTGAGGATTAGGTCATTGGCGTCAGATTCCTTCTACACCCGCTAAGAGACCAAATCAATGAGCTCATCGGCAGGCAGAGTCACCTAAGAGGTGGAAGAGCTAGCTCCAAAAGCCTCCAGGAATATTGCTTCCTCTTAGGAAGGGTTATCAAGTGAACAACCACCCCTCTGCATTAGGATTTCTAGGATATCTCCAAATGAAACGTTATTGGGTGGTGATTTTGGGGACCCCCCCCATCAAAGTCAGTATCTTCTGTGACAGGCTCTTGTGGGGTGTCTAAGTGTTTCCTTTTGCACTTTTTCTTCCTGGGGACTTCTTTGGTGGGATCTAGGAAGAATCCGAAGAAATTAATATGCCCTGTTGAGTAGCCCGGTGACTGACTTGGGCTGGCTGTCCCAGTGGCACAGCTGGTTGAAGCTCTAGATGCACAGGTAAATGGGGTTGGGTAGTCAGCACTGAAGAAGGAAGAGAAGTCTGAACTCTAGGCACAGAGAGTGCTCTCACCACTACCTCAAAAGCAGAAAGTCTCAGAGAGAGGGAAATCGATGGTTCAGAAGGGACATGCTTATGGACCATAGGCTCCCTCCATCTCGAAGTCAGACTACTTGAGGAGGGAGTCAGAGCTGAGCTAATGCTGAAGCCCTGAGGGGTAAAAATGGCTCAGACAGCTTTGGAGTCAACTTCAACACCCCAGATCCAGCACCAATACTACAGTTCCAAGATGACTGGCGCCAGTCCACTCAGAGACATCACTAGAGTCGAAGATACCATAATCTTCAGATTTCATTCATGCAGATTAATTCAGAATCTTTGGATTCAACGGTTCCTACACAAATGGTCGAATCGAAAGACACAGTAATGGTGGGGTAGTACTAATAATGGTCTCTTGACCCAATGGAGCCTGAGATGGAAGAACCCCCATTTGGATCTGCATCAAGAGGAACTTCCTCATCATCCTGTCAAGTTGGCTTCAGCTAGGCTTCTGGAAGAACATGTGGAAGATGCTGTCAATGATGGTCTGGAGTGGTGATGCTACAGAGACCAGTCCAAGAATAGAGATGGTAGATGAGGGGATACCGGATCCAGGACAAACTGTGGAAATCAGATCCTACCAGACTTTTCAGGTCTGGACTTCAGATTCTAGGAGGTCGGATCCAAAGGTTTAGAGATTTTACAAGGAAATTCGGAACCTGGAGTTGAGGATGTGGACGAATCTGGGGAATGCTTTCTTGCATCTTTTTTATCTGACTTCTTAGGGGGTTTGAGCTCCAGATGATGCAGATGAAGGCATGGAAAGAAGTAAAACTCTTACTACTAATTTACTTTTTCTGTCAATCAAAGCTCTGGGGTTAAAGGCTTTGCAATATCACAGTTAGAGCTGAGATGCACTGGGCCTAAACAGTCCACACACATTTAGAATGCGCATCCGACAATGGCATTTTATAGCCACAGGCCATACATTTTTTAAAATGTGAAGGCTTTTCAGACATTTTATACTGTTTTAGAGAAAGGAAAGATATTAAGCAAGATTTTTTTTAAACAGTTAAAAAGGAGAAAGGGGAAAAAATTACCAACAATGGTAATTAAAGAAGTACTAAAAAGCACGAGAACTAGGGAGATACCAATGATGATAACTAAGACTATACAAGTAAGGGTCTAAAAGAGAGGAAGTGCTATAATATTATAAGATTTATAAAGAAAATAAAGTTTTTAAGATATCAAGATAAATAGTTGTAAAAAAGATTCTCACTCTCAAGAAAAAAGTCACTATACTCGACAGTATACAGTGACCACGTCTGTATGCTAAGGAGGAAAATGAGATCTGAGGTATGTTAGCTCACTAGGGCATTACGGGTAAGGGAGACACTCGAGAGTTTCAGTGTTCTATGAGCTGGAAAAAGTGGCAGAGTCGGATCCAAACCCAATACCTGAGGAATGAATGAAAATGACATCATCAGATCCTAGGTTTCTGAAACAGATTTCTGGTAAAAAAGCAGAGACTTTTGATAGCTTTGAAAAGAGTCTGCAAAGATCATGCAATTGTCTAAGTAGGGAAAACGTGAATGCCCTGTAGTCTACAAAAAACAATTGCTGATGCTAGCTAGACATTTTATGAATACTCTTGGAGTTGTGGAAACACAAAAGACTAAAGAGGAAAAATGAAAAGGTGAACCAGAAACAGGAAATCTTTAATAGCATCTAAAGTCTCCATGAATGGGTTTACAATGACAGGTGTCTTGAAGTCTAGAGTCACCAAAACGTATAGCAAAGAGATAAGAGAAAAAAAGGTTGAAGTGCGAGTATTTTGAATTTTGGAACTTTTATGAACAGACTAAAAAAAGACAAAATCCAGTACAGGTCTCCAGGCTCCCTCTTTTTTGGTTACTAGAAACATTGCTGAATAAAATGATTTTTTTCTGGTGAGATTCTGTTATTGGTTTTATGGCACTTTGACATAACATATGGGAAAGAATGAAAAGAAAAAAAAAGTTTGATTTTCTTAGTGTGGAGGAACTCCCATGTTTGGGGAAGAGAGTTCTAATGTTACCCGTATCGATTCTCAACAATTTTAGCACTCAAGAATCTTATGTGATTTGTTCCCAGAGAGGAAATCGAGAAAAAAATTACCTACAAGATTTACCAGAGAGTGGAAGTGGGGGGGGGGGGTTGAACAAAAAAATAGCCATGCATTTTTCTTGGGTTTTAATTCCACCTGAGCTTTAACTCCTTTTTTCTTTTAATCCCATTAGCAATGTTTCTTGAACTGGTGTTTCCTAGACCTCTGCAGGGACTGTCCAGAGGACCTCCTATAAATAGGGTTCAAGACTGGAAGAGTAGTGCCTGGTGTGCTTTGGCATGGATGACTGAAAAATCTGTTTGACCCCTTGGATAAGTTTCTCAGGTCAGCAAATTTCTTCAAAATCTCAAATGAAAAGTTACAAAATAATATCTCTTTGTCCAATACAGCAAGTATTTGTAACTTTATATCTTCAGTTGCTCAATATAAGGTGAAACTCCAATGGCAAAGGAAATACACTACCTCCAACAGACCACAATTGAAATAAACAGACTGGAAACAGCACAGCTGAGTAACCACATGTAGTTTAATTTCTTAAGTATTATTTTCTGTTTCCTTGTTTTATTATTTTTACAAGACTGTCAACCTTATTAAAAATATTGAAATATTCTTGTTTATACCCTGAAAATCAGCCTCAATGTTATTGTGCAATTACAGTACTTCATTCTCAAAAAACTGGACTTTACGCTCATTGTCTGTAATACGCAATTTAACTTACTCAATTCCTGTATGATCAAACAGTTCAGTTCACAGTGTAAAGAGAAATTAGGCAGTAAACCAAATGGAAACTTCCATAATCTTAAGCCTCTGGGTACTCTTCTATATTTAACACTCATTTACTTACACACTGTCAAGCTGTAAATTTCTACACTTAACGAGATTCTGTTCAAACAATCTAATTTGTGAAATAAAGAGTACCTTTACCCCTAGGTTCCTGTATCACGAAGTCTAGTAATGACTAAAAAATGGCTACACATTCTGTCTTCCTACAGATTTACTGGGTGTTATTTAGTTGATTTAGCCGGGATGCATTTTTTTATTTGATCTTGTGGCAACTTTTTAACAGAATTCCTTGTAATGTTTCTGATTGTTTGTACTATAAAGCTGTGCTGACTGCTTCTTCATCATGGAATCTATACCCGGAGATCTCACAGTGTTAATTCAGCAGTTATCCAAGTTTGTTTCAACACCAGCAGTGGGGGAAGGAAATAGGTTACTTAATCATATGGCAGCAGTGTTCCTTGCTGCCCTACACAGGACTTATCTGTACATGCTGCCCCTTTTAATAACGGCTCACACTTTGACTTTACAGCCTGGCTTTCTAATTGCAGTACTTCATGATACAGGAACCTAGAGGCAAAGGTACTCTCACTTCACAAATTAGATTGTTTGAACAGAATCTTAAGTCTAGAAATTTACAGTTTGACAGTATGTACGTAAATGAGTGTGTTAAATTATAAAAGAGTACCCACAGGCTTAAGATAGCCGTGGTGGTACATCGGTAGCGTTGTTGCCTCACAGCAAGAGGTTCTCCTGTTCGATTCTTGGCTGGAGTGCCTTCTGTGTGGAGTCTGCATGTCTTCCCCACGGTCAAGTTGCCTCCGAAAGACATGTGTGAATGGGCGTGCCTTCGCTGAAGGATGGGCGTTGGGCTGGCAACTCGGCACCATAAAAAAGTCGACTGCCAATCATTAGCGGACGGGAGTTCCGCTGTGGCGACCCCTAACCGGGAAAAGCCGAAAAGACAAACAACAACCCAGAGGCTTAAGATGTTGGACGTTTCCATTTGGTTTACTGCCTAATTCCTCTTTACACTATGAACTTATTGAACTGTTTGATCGTACAGGAATTGAGTTAAATTACTTACTACAGACAATGAGCGTAAAATCCAGTTTTTGGAGACTGAAGTACTGCAATTACACAATAACAATGAGGCTGATCCATCTTTTTCAGGGTATAAACAAGAATATTTCAAGATTTTTAATAAGGTTTACAACCTTGTAAAAAAACAATAAAATAAGGAAACATAAAAAAATACTTAAGAAATTAAACTACATTTGGTTGCTCAACTGTTCTATTTCCAGTCCGTTCATTTCAGTTGTGGTCTGCTGGAGGAGTCTGGTGTGTTTCCTTTGCCACTGGAGTTTCACTTTATATCTTCAGGAAGACTTTGTGATGTAAAACATTCATACTTGTACATTAGTTATCCTGCTGCATCTGCTCAGGACACTGCATCAGCAGCACTGTATGAGTACCTTAAGGAATTCGTTCTTATTAGACAGACTGAAGAAATCATGCTGGACAAATAATTTTACCCCAGAGGCAGATAACTCAGCAACAATTTTATGGATATTTGCAAAAAATGCCATCAAATAAGTGACCATATAAACCTGGTAACTGACGGTCCTAAAGACTAGGGTAGATGATGCATACATTTTTTCCCATACCTTTCAAAAGCCCTTTCATTCTTGTCTGACGGTACTGGATTATTAGTAATTAACTGCTTAGAACTTGTGTCCTTGGCTAAAGGAATTGCAGATGAATCAGACACAGAATTACAAAACAGGAATTTATGGGATTGCATTATCTTGTAATGGCTATCGGGCTTTTTATGTGTCAAAGTCTGACTGTCTGGAGAAGCACAGGCAGCACTGAAAGTACCGTCCAGAGCACCAATGACAGGGGGTACAGCCATAGGTTTGGGGGTATCTACCTGAAGAAGTACATATTTTTGTTTTCTTTATTTATTTTTTGGAGTTTCAGTGACTTCTTTCTCTTCCCAGTGGAAGAGGTCCTTCATTTTACATATGTTATATAAAAAAAGTAGCACCTCTACAGAAGAATCTAATGACCCAACAGAGTCCAAGAGTCAGAAGAAGACACCAGCAAAGAAAAGACCAGTCCAATCTCTACAACTGACTGGGAGTCACTGTCAGATGGAAATGGAGACCTATTCCTTTTTTAAATGAGAAGAAACTGGGGAAGCAGAATTACAAAGACTAGAAGTTTTTAAAAAGTCCTGGCAAAACTGTAGCATTTCTCCTTGGTCTCTTTGCCATATGAGGTCGAAAGAGGAGAACTGTTTAGTTTTTTAAATTTTTTTTCTGTGTGTGTCCAATGTCATACTCCTAGTAGAACAAGACATATGGACTTCAGTCCATCAACTTGCTGCCTCTTCTCTCACCAGCATTTGAGGGATACTATTCCGCCCTTCTGAGATCACTAAGCAAGGTTCTCTCTTCTTGTAGTAGACAAACATATGGCTCTTGAGGACATGCTAGACTCTCAGCCCTTGCAGCATCCCTGGGAACAGCATCATGGGGGTTGGAAGACAGAGATGGAAGGTGCGAGGATTCCAATAAAGCTACAGAGGAGTGGTTCATCGGGGGCCACAGAGGACAGGCTGAAGGTGAAGCCACTTCAGAAATGTCTTTGACAATTTTCTTTTTCTTAGGAGCTGGAAGGGGGATCTCTGAGGTACTCATGCTAAAGTTTACTGACATTTAAGTGAGGACCTTAAGTTACTGGTTCTCAAGAAATGTTAAGCCTGATAAACTGACTTATATTGATCTTGAGGGTAGAAGACAAATAGATGTTACAACAGCAGTGTGACTCTTCAGACAAACAAACAAGTTGTGTGGGAATATTTATCGGGAATCCCATAAGAAACACATTTTAGACAAATTGTACAGAAAAAAATGGAAGAAAAACAAAGGAGTACTTATCTGCCCAAATGTTCAAACAAGCTGACTGCCAAAACACTGAAGAAGCAGTGAAGACAGTCTGAATGAACTCTTCAACTGAAAGTAAGTTCTGAATGTTGGCACCCATATGCCTGCTTTTATAGCAGTATACCCTCAAGCTATACTGGATGCATGGTGCACAGGGAAGGCACCCAAAAGTTTTGTATACTAGCAGGACATTCAATCCTTAGAAATATGCTTCCCATATAGTTACTCACACTGCAACAGGAAATGATAATGAACATCTTTTTTAGGTTTTTATCAACATGGTTCTTTTATAAAAGGCTAATACATAAATGTTATATATTCACACAGCCATCTAGACACTAACTTTGGAGAATTTCTGACTTAGCTTAGAAGACGTAAGAAATGAATAGTTGGTTGACTTTTCTAACTGTCTTAGTACGATAAAAGAAAAAAGATAGTTGTATAGGAACATCTAGGGACTGTAACAAGTACTCCCAGCTGTTGCAAGATTATAAAAGGGGGGTAGACAGGAAGATGAACTGTTAGCCTGAGTGATAATTCGGAGGCGAGGACAGGAGGGATAGATTAGTCCTCAGGAAACCCTATCCTTGTGGAAGACTAAGAATAGAGGTCTGGAGGAGAAAGTATGAAATTCTGGCACTCATTTGACCAAAGTAATAGGTACCAAAAGTAGGGTCCTCCAGGACAGGTATTTCAAGTCAGATGAGGAGGCAGGTTTGATAGGAAGGTGAATTAATGCTTGCAAGACGAAAATGAGGTCCCATGGAAGGATGAGGTCCTTAATGGGAGATCTTAATTGAAAAAATCCTTTCAGAAGGGCTTTGCAAATTTTCTGAGCTGCCAGAGAAGAGGAATGGAAACAATAATGGAAAGTGTACTTGTTGGTCAGGATGCAAAATAGTTGCAGCAAGGCTTTGCTCAGAAACAAAACATTATTTGCATTTCCGATAGGTTGTGGAACCACTCATGGGCATTAGTATACATCTGCTGGGCCTGTCTGCTAAACAGCTGTCTCATCCTGTAATGTGTGTTGCTACTAAAAGTGCTGCAAAGGCCTCATTCACTGCTGCATCATTATGGCTTTCCAGCTTGGGGGGGGGGGGGGGGTCAGATTCCTCTCTGTTGCTTGAGTCTACAGAAATCACACCCTGGGGAAGGTAGTCCTGAAAAACCTCCAATGCTAGAAGAACCACCCTCATCTACATGATATCAATGTGAAGATTAGCCTTTTACTGATTACATAATGCCTGGATCATTCTCCCTTCCAAATGCTTACCCACTACAGAAAGGAGGTGTTTGTGGTCAGTGTGCTTTTTAGAAAGGGAATGTTGGAGGAACTTTTTGCTGAAACAGTGGGGAATTTCATCCAACGGACTGAATATTATTTGTAAATGGAGCAGAGTTGAACCGGATTGTTCAGATAATCTACTGACTAAGACCATTGCTCAGAAAGTCCACTGAAGCACCCTTTTGTAGAACTTCACTTAGGGCACCAGTTACACAGAAGCCATTATTAGCCCCAGGACCTTTAAGGGTCATTGTGAGAAGAAGATCTGAGCTTACAGCTTGCATTATCAGTCTCTATTCCGGAAGTTTGACAATGCTCAAGCTTGTGTCCAAATGGCATTATGAATATCTAGCTTTGCAATGATTCACAGAATACCTGGGGGGAGATATAAGCAAAACAAATAAGCTCTGGCTGATATGAGGGATACTGTTATTATGGTAGCCAGAAGCCAAATGCCCAAGGTAAGGGAATATGCAAATCCTTTTCAACCATAGGTGGACTACAACAACTTACATGCTCTTGGCTATGCCCAGGGAGCTGTAGTGATACAAAGGGCAGAGTTTGGAAATTATAAAGATTGGCTTCAAGCCAGAAGGAAAGGTATCTGCTGGAATCCATGGTCAATTTTTATATGGAGGTAAACACCCTAAAGATCAGCAAAGAGTATACCGTTACCTTCTTATAAACATGGAAGAATATCTTGCACCATGACAAAATGCAGCTGAATCTTTTCTACGTAATCATTTAGGCTGCTTAAATCCAAAATAAGCCCGAGTATATTGCAAGTCCTTTGACTTCTTGGGAACTATAAAGAATCTGAAATAGACACATTTGGTGGGACCTCTTGGCTGGCTCTTTTTTGTAGGAGCTGTACCATCTCCCTGGCCTCTGCCTTCTTCTGACAAGGTGGAACACCTGGAAAGGAGAGAGATAACAATTTGCCTCTAAATATTATGGATCTTAACTTGTTGTCCTACATGATGACCAGCACAAGGCTAGGTGAAGAGATAATCAACCTCCAACTGCTGCAAGACAGGAGCAGTTGAGCCATTCTTCATGGTGGTAAAACTGCTTCCCAAACAAAGGATTTCTGAAGCCCTGGTTCTGCAAAATCCTCTCTTCCTATAGGGCAGTGTCCATTAAAGGGGCCTTCCTGTGCCTTGGCTGCCCTTATCAGAAGAGGAATCAAGTGGAAAGTGCACACCAGAGGGCTTCAGTTTCCTTCGGATTGTTAAAAAAAGGACTTCTAAACGGGTCTCAAAACATACTCCTAAATACATATGTTCCCCCCCGCTCACTCTTCAGGATTCTCTCTCTCTGACTTAGGGATAAAGAATGCTTTGATGCTGTCTACAAAGTCACATAAGCACAACCACGACATGGCACCTCATGGTTATTCTTGTGCCTGCCACACTAAATGCTCCACCAGCAGTAAACTGGAGAGGTTAGAAATAAATCAACATTGTAGCTAACTGAGACTTGAGTTGCTGCAAGTGTCAGGAGTGGTGGGCTTTCTTAAAAAGCCTAGTGTCTGCTCAGCTAGGTCTCTCTGGAATCTAGTCATATGATTGAGGTAGTTTAATGTTCACAGAGTGAATGTACTTGAAGTGTAAACCCACTTCCCAATGTGGTCCATTGTCCTAGACTCCTTGTTAGGAGGATGCCCTACCAGACTGTCAGACAACTCCTTCTGATTGGCTGCTATCATACTAACAGAGTCCAACATATGGCTTTTGCACCTGTGTGGTCTGCCCTTAGGTGGACAGAGAATTTTGTTTTGTTCCTTGGGATATCTTTGGTCACGCTGGGCTCCTTGCCAAGCCCTCTCCACCAAAAGGTCCATCACGTGGCCAACAGGAGAGATCATCAAAGAGGTAGATGGGGCAGATCTAAATGCCTCAAAAAGAACCATCTTATCCAGGAAAGTGAGAGATCATTTGACCAAGTACCCTTCTGCCTCATTAGTTCTAAGATTTCACCACATTTGGTGTCTTCAGGAGGGGACTGATGGGAGCCTTTCCCCTTCATCAAGATTAGTATCTGGTGTTAGAGATTCAGTGGGGTGGGGGATAGAGTTTATATGCCTCGTTTTGCATGTGTGCTTCCATGGTGGCTTCTAGGGAGACTCATCCAAAGCACCGAAAGACTAACAGCGCCCTTGGTGATGGGAAGGTTTGAGGCCCTCAGCAATGCTGTGTATTTGGGATGGGTGATGAGAGCAAAAAGCTGCAGAGTGAAAGGTGTGGAGGGATGATGTACAGATGAGACAATAGGAAAACTGAGAATCTGATAGAAACCTTGAGGTTATGAAGCTTTTTATAAGTTTATAGAACTTATCTGAAGGAGTACCAGAGATAAGTCTGATCTCTATAGTGGGTAATCAGATCTGAGGACTCAGAATGGACTGGTGCATTATGGCAGTAGGTGGGGAGCTTACTTGCTTACAGTAGTATCTGAATGTGGGGTTTGATCACCTGACTGCGGTACTTCCCATCAGTAAAAGTGAATGGGCAGGATAATGTAACATATATATATTTTTTTAATGGATTCCAAGGCACAGTAAGAAAATGTGGTTAAAGAGCAAGTCCTGACAGTAACTTGAGTTTACAACATTTGTTAAATTCAACACAAATCATATGAATACATTAGGAATTGAATAAAATTCTGAAATTTGAAAGAAGTAATTACAGACAACTGCCTAAACTAAAAACAATGCTTCAGGACTGTAAAACAGCATTGGCAATAAAAGGAATGCTGCTGTAATTCTACAACTATTAGTTCAATTGTGACTTTGTATACATGCGTTATATGTTTCTGATTCTGTTTCATGCTACAGTAGCAGCAAAACTATTTGTTGTGGCACAAAACAGTCCTCAGTTGTCTTCTCACCTTCTAGTACTGCCTCTTTCCGTTCCCGCTCCTCTTCCTCCACTCTTTCCTGTAGTTTTGCTTTGTAAGCTGATGTTACAAATGCTTCTTTGTCATCAAACTGACCATCTTCTGACTCTCTCTCCTTCTGTATCTTTTTTTCCATCCGCTTTTCCTGCTCCTTTTTTCTTATCTCAACTGCTTTCATCAGACTTGCGATATACTTGGGCTACCAGACAAGAAGAAATGTTAAAAGTTACTAAAGTTACTGGAGAATGAGGAAAAGAAACTAAATAGGATATCAATTAGCATGAATAAGACAAAGGTCACCAACCTTTGTGTGTCAGGAAGTGAATGCAATACACAGCAGGCAGAAAAGTCAAGGAGTACTTTTGAGAAAGGTTGGTGGAGTTAAGGATGAGGGGAGGTGGACTAATCATCATGTACTTAGTAGAACGTGAAGGGTATTCGGAGAGACAGAATAATACACCAGTAAGTGAGCAATGAAGGGAATGGCATTAGCCAGAGAAGCTGTGCAACAGTCATTAATACTGGAGTGGAAAATGCTGTAACAAGTGTCATCAAAATACTTCCAATGGTTACATCCTGAGTCTTTTAACAAAATTAAGTTACATCCTCACAGTACAAACAAATAACATCTCTAGAATCAAACTGTTCAACACAAACCAAACTTTACACTAGTAATGTTCATTTGATTAAGTTATAATAATTACAGTAAATATTAATTTTTATGATATTTTGTAAACAGTTTATAATACCTCAGTAACCACTCAAGCTATACACATTCTGTCAGCAGTATTTTGTTCACCTAGCTGTGAACATACAAAGGAGGTTAAGCAGTTCGGTCTATGTTGCTTGGACATTGTGATATATGGAGAATACGAAAATTATGATAACATAAACAAATATCATATGAAAGAAATTTACTATATTTTCAGCTGCACTAGACAGAAGTCCAACTGTTTTAGCTGCACTAGACAGAAGTCAAGCATAAATGCAACTGTGTTGCCCATCATGAAAACCTTTAAGATTAAATCTTTCAATAGCTTGTATGTATGGAGCATGGTGTTACAATTCATAGGAAGTTACTAGGCTACTGGCGCTGAGGCCCTTACAAGCCTAGCCAAGAATTTAACCCATGTTTTGACAAGTCAGCACCCAATGCCCCTGTCCAACAGGGACACAGGTGGAATCCCAGGGGGTGTATTTTCTGTTCCCCATCCAATTATACAGGTTGTGCTTAAAAAGGGTTAATGAGGTACTCTGCTGACGTGGAGAGGGAGTCTATTCCACAGAATGGGGAGTCTCTGGGAAACAAATCTGTTCGGCCAGCAAGCCCTACTGATGTCACAGACCAGGTTGAGGTCGCGCATTTGGGTTACTCAAGTAGAGCTTGACTTGGGGGTATGCAGCAGTCCCATGAAGGCGGGGTCTGAGATTGCTTTGTATGCCAGACAGAAGTCACCTCTGAGAAGTCTGTATGAGACTGAGTAGAGGGACAGGGCTTTTAGCCTATCTGTGTAGGGTAGATGTTTGAAGCCCTGGATTCTTCTGGTGAGGAACCGCTGTGGTCTCTCCAGGTGCTGCATGTGCTTTGTGAGGTACATGCTGAAAGGGGCATTGTACTCAATAATGGGTCTTATAAAGGAAGACTACAGGGATGTTATGTCCTCCTTACTGCTGGATGAGATACCCTTACTAATGATGTGGGCCATGTAGAATGCTTTCTGTACAACAATATGGTGGTCAAAAGTCAGTTTGCTATCAACCTGGGTGCCCAAGTCCCTCACGACTGACTGCGTGCTTGGGACCTTGTTATTCTTGTTCTATTATTAATATAAATGTGAACAGACAATATTAGATGCCTGGAAGGGCATTAGGATGATCCTGAAGAGAAGCCCAGGCTTCACTGCAGATTAATGAGTTAAAAGGAAGCAGGATATAAGCTTTAGTGCAGCTGACAGTTAACAAGACTAACACTTTATAATAAACTGTGTGGTCATAAGATAGGAAAGTAATACACTAAAACCAAAGCATTGATTAAACTACCCTAGAATGTACACTAAATCCCAGAAAAAAAAGAAATAAAAACAAAACATTCTAATAAAAATCACCAGCAGGTCAGAATAATTATAACTTATAATGGATACGTGCTTTCATCTTTATTGTGTTATAGATTTCTTCAGCACGAATACATTCTTCTACACTTACATTTTAAATATGATATACACCACACCCATTTATTCAGTTTAACCAAAAATATTACCTTCAGCTCTCACTGAATTTTAAGAGACACTTACTATTCAGTGCTTCACTCCAACCCTCAAGGAGTTGTAGCGTCCAATCTTATTTGCCAAAGCATTTCTTTTTCTAAAGGATGCTATAGTAATCCCCTATTCTTATGTTCTCCTCTACATTATGTAACACATACAACACACATTACTTAAAATTACTGCATTCAACTTAATGCTGGTAAAGTATATGTGGTACAATATTATTTTAATATCATTATTTTCCTTAATTCTAGCTGCTAGTTTTCTTTTTGTTTTTCCAATATATAATGAACTACAAGACAAGCACATATTACTATATACTTCCTTTCAGGGAAGAGTTAAGACAGGCACTGGGTGGCACTGAAGAGTTACCGAATAGCTGGGTAACTACAGCAGAGCTAGTAAGAGAGATGGCTAGAAAGGTGCTTGGTGTGACATCTGGAAAGAGGAAGGAGGACAAGGAGACCTGGTGGTGGAATGAAGAAGTACAGGAGAGTATACAGAGAAAGAGGTTGGCGAGGAAGAAGTGGGATTGTCAAAGAGATGAAGAAAGTAGACAAGAGTATAAGGAGATGAGATGCATGGCAAAGAGAGAGGTGGCTAAGGATAAGGCATATGAAGAGTTGCATAAAAGGTTGGGCACTAAGGAGGGAGAAAAGGACCTGTACCGATTGGTTAGACAGGGGGACCGAGCTAGTAAAGATGTGCAGCAGGTAAGGGTGATAAAGGATAATGAGGGAAACGTACTCATAAGTGTGGAGAGTGCATTGAACAGATGGAAAGAGTACCTTGAGGGGTTGATGAATGAAGAGAATGAGAGGGATAGAAGGTTGGATGATGTGCGGATAGTGAATCATGAAGTGCAGTGGATTAGCAAGGAGGAAGTAAGGATAGCTATGAAGAGGATGAAGAACGGAAAGGCTGTTGGTCCAGATGACATACCTGTGGAAGCATGGAGGTGTTTAGGTGAAATGGCAGTGGAGTTTTTAACTAGATTGTTTAATGAAATCTTGGAAAGTGAGAGGATGCCTAAGGAATGGAGAAAAAGTGTTTTGGTACCGATTTTTAAGAATAAGGGTGATGTGCAGAGCTGTAGTAACTACAGAGGGATTAAACTGCTTAGTCACAGCATGAAGTTATGGGAAAGAGTCGTGGAAGCTAGGTTAAGAAGGGAGGTGATGATTAGTGATCAGCAGTATGGTTTCATGCCAGGAAAGAGCACTATAGATGCGATGTTTGCTCTGAGAGTGTTGATGGAGAAGTACAGAGAAGGTCAGAAGGAGTTGCATTGTGTCTTTGTGAATTTAGAGAAAGCATATGACAGGGTGCCTAGAGAGGAGTTGTGGTATTGTATGAGGAAGTCAGGAGTGTCAGAGAAGTAAGTAAGAGTGGTACAAGATATGTACGAAGGTAGTGTGACAGCGGTGAGGTCTGCGGTGGGAGTGACGGATGCGTTTAAGGTGGAGGGGGGATTACATCAAGGATCAGCTCTGAGCCCTTTCTTATTTGCAATGGTGATGGACAGGTTGACAGACGAGATTAGACAGGAGTCCCCGTGGACTACGATGTTTGCAGATGACATTGTGATCTGTAGTGAGAGTAGGGAACAGGTGGAGACGACCCTGGAGAGGTGGAGATATGCTCTAGAGAGAAGAGGAATGAAGGTCAGCAGGACTAAGACAGAATATGTGTGTGTGAATGAGAGGAAGGATAGAGGAATGGTGAGGATGCAGGGAGTAGAGGTGGTGAAGGTGAATGAGTTTAAGTACTTGGGATCAACAGTTCAGAGTAATGGTGATTGTGGAAGAGAGGTGAAGAAGAGAGTACAGGCAGGATGGAGTGGGTGGAGAAGAGTGTCAGGAGTAATTTGTGACAGACGAGTACCAGTAAGAGTGAAAGGAAGGTCTACAAGAGGGTAGTGAGACCAGCTATGTTATACGGGTTGGAGACAGTGGCATTGACAAAAAGGCAGGAGTCAGAGCTTGACGTGGCAGAATTGAAGATGTTAAGATTTGCACTGGGTGTGACGAGGATGGACAGGATTAGGAATAAGTATATTAGAGGGTCAGCCCAGGTTGGAAGGTTTGGAGACAAAGCCAGAGAGGCAAGATTACGTTGGTTTGGACATGTGCTGAGGAGGGATGAAGAGTAAATT
The DNA here is from genome assembly GCF_019279795.1 of Protopterus annectens. Taxonomy (NCBI): domain Eukaryota; kingdom Metazoa; phylum Chordata; order Ceratodontiformes; family Protopteridae; genus Protopterus; species Protopterus annectens. The sequence continues at coordinate 767,609,238 of NC_056747.1, read as the reverse complement.
GGGAAAAAGATGCTAAGGATGAAGCTGCCAGGTAACAGGAAAAGAGGAAGGCCTAAGATAACGTTTATGGATGTGGTGAGAGAGGAATTGCAGGTGGTTGGTGTGACAGAGCAAGATGCAGAGGACAGGAGGAAATGGAAACAGTTGATCTGCTGTGGCGACCCCTAATGGGAGCAGCTGAAAGAAGAAGACTTCCTTTTGTGAATTACAATTAAATCTGTACTTTAAAGCAATACACTAGTCATAAAACGTGTAGCAAAGCAATTCTAGTGCAGCAAAGTCTTAAAGAACAAAAGGATACATCTAAATAATTCCTAAGTGTACAGCTTTTTATATTCCCCCAAGGCACCTCCTTCAGCCACACATGACTCTTACACACAAGACAAACTCATTACCATTCACTTTGCTCTCCATAACTTTTCCTCTATTCCAATATAAGCTTTAACAGCTGAACTTTTTTCCTACAGGACGCAAATATGTGTACATGTATGTATCATCAATGCAGAAGGCATGTGCCCTCACAGATTCAAGCTGATACAGAAGGATAATTAACATTAGCCAGCTACCTCCACCTCGTTACATCTACTTATGCACCTCCAGCAGTAGCACAGAGACCAGAAATGCTCAATAGAATGTACTGGCTATACATCTATGCTCTGCCATCCATACAGCAGGAACCAGCCCACTTGCTGAGAAGTGGATGTCAAAAATGCTGTTGCTGTCTTTATTCCTGGTGATCCCACTCCTAACATCCAAGCGCAAGGAAGTGCCTAGGCTGTTCTAGTGTCAAATACATATATTTTTCACTCTCATACAACTGGTTCAGCTTTTTAAATGTTTCCGTGTAAAGTGAGGCACTCTTCATCCCTAAATATTCATAAGCAGTCAAAGTTAAGTAGGCACATAATAATGGAAAAATGAAATGCATATACTGAAATCAGCTTGAAAAGAGTAGGAAAGTCTAATATGACTATGCATGCAATAACAAATGATTTCACAGAGAAACAGAGCAGGTGGCAATTTGAATGGCAACAGACTGGGCGGCTGTCATGGTATCTCAGTCTTAGAATGTTCACTGGAATCTCATATGTCTTGCCTTACAAGGAGAAAGGAAGGAATCCCAAAACTGAGTGCTTTATGAAGATATGTAAGACGCAAGCCAGGTATAAAATGGGGAGCAGGTGTTGCACGCTGGGGTCTGCTGGCTTATTTAACATGATGGTAATCAGGTGTTAAAGGCAGGACAGAAGAACTACAACAAAAATAATTGTATGTAGTCACCATAATAAAAAAGATTTCCTGGTGTTTAAAAGTTGCAATATCCACTTCCTGGTATTCCTGAAACACTTCCAGAATCACCTATGCTCTTTTTTTAATAATCTTTACTGAATTACACTTATGACATAGGCAGTCATACATTTACACAAATGAAAAAGTACAGTTTTGTACCTACCATAAATGTAGATGTCCGATAGACATGCAACTGCAGTCATAACATGTGGGTTGTCCTGCCTCAGGCAGCCCTCGGTCGGCCGGATTCCAAAGTCTGGGTCCGACGTCGGCTGATGTCGCATTTCTCTCCGACGTCAGAGCGGCTGGAGTACATAAGCATCAGCCGACGCCATTTTCTTCAGTGTTTCTTGCCCCAGATGCCAGGTGCCCTCCAAGGAAGGCTGTAATCAAATTGGAAGACAAAAACAGGATTCCAAACAAATAAATGAGCAATAAAACAAATACACCATAACAGATATCCCCAGCTAAGAGAAACAGGGATAGGAGTGGACCCTAGGCATAGAGGGGTATGGAGGGAGGGAAAATCCGACTGCAGTTGCATATCTATCGGACATCTACATTTATGGTAGGTACAAAACTGTACTATGTCCTTCAAGAATGCAACTGCAGTCATAACATGTTGGTAGAATACCATAGCTTAGCTGGGGGAGGAGGAATGCTCTAGGGAAAAGGTGGTGTGGCAATCAAACCCTGCAGGACTGCCAAAGCAAAGCCTGCTCTGGATCTGGAGTATAGAGGGAGATTGTAGTGTTTGGAGAATGTATGCACGGAGCTCCATGTAGCAGCTTCTAGAATGTCCTTGGTAGGCACCCCTCTTAAAAATGCTGTAGAGGTGGCTGTAGCTCTAGTGGAATGTGGTCTGACATTGGCTGGAACAGTCTTTCCATGAAAGGAATAACAGAATCTGATGCAATGTCCAATCCATTTTGAAATAGTCTGTTTTGAAATTGCTTTTCCTTGGACTGCAGGGGCATAAGCTACAAAAAGTTGTTCAGACTTCCTACTGGCCTTGGTTCTGTCCAGGTAGTATCGAAGTTGTCTGTGAATGTCCAAGGTATGCAACAGTCTTTCCCCCTTATTCTCAGGATTGGGGAAGAAGGCAGGCAGATGAATGGCTTGATTTAAAGAAACCCTAGATACCACCTTTGGCATGAAAGTAGGGTTGGTCCTTAATGAAACCCTGTCTCTGTGAAAAATAATAAAGGGTGGTATTGCCATTAGGGCCTGTAACTCCGAAACCCTTCTTGCTGAGGTGATTGCCAACAGGAAAGCTGTCTTCCATGAGAGAAATTGTAAGTCAACTGAAGCTGCAGGCTCAGATGGAGGTAGAGTCAGTTTTTTTCTAGGACAAAATTGAGGTCCCAGGCTGGCACTGGGGCCTTTCTTGGTGGCTTAATGTTCTTGATTCCCCTGAGGAATTGCCTTAGCAAAGGGTGAGAAAAAACAGGAGGATCAGTGTTGTATCTAGCTGTGATAGCAGATGCATGTATCTTTATGGAAGAATATGAGAGGCCGTTCTTTAACATATCTGCCAAATATTCCAAGATGAGTGGGATGTTTAACAATGATGCATCATGTCCCTTGCTGGTATTCCAATTGCTGAATCTTTTCCACTTTGCTAAGTAAACCTTTCTGGTGGATGGTCTGCGAGCCTCTGTTAGTATCCGCTGAACTTCCTTGGTGAGAGATAAGCTGAATTTATTTATGGGATCTCCCAGGCTGTTAGCTGCAGTGTCTGAAGATTTGGATGCAGTGTTTCGAAATTGTGTTGAGTCAAAAGTAGAGGCCACTGGGGAAGGGCCCACCTCCTGGTGTGACATATGCTCCGTAGTAGTGGGTACCAGTGTTGTCTTGGCCAGTCCAGAGCTATTACGATTCCCTTGGGTTTCTCTGCTTTGATCTTTAGTAATACTGAGGTCATCAGTGGCAGAGGTGGGAATGCATAGATTGCTAGGGAGTTCCAGTTGAATGAGAGGGCATCTATTTTCCAAGCTTTTGGATGGTATATCCTTGTGCAGAATTTTGGTAGAAGATGGTTGAGGTGAGAGGCAAATAGGTCCACTTCTGGCTTGCCCCATTTCGAGGTGAGTTGTCTGAAGGCCTTCGGATGTAACCTCCACTTGTGTGGGTCTGTGAAATTCCTGCTTAGGCTGTCCGCCAACACATTGTCTTTTCCTGGAACAAACTGGGATTGTAACTGGATGTTTAGGCTCAGTGATTTCTCCCAAAGCTGCATTGTCAGTCTGCAAAGGGGGTAAGAGTGGGTGCCCCCTTGCTTGTTTATGTACCACATCACCGTGGTGTTGTCTGTCCGTATCAGTAAATGGCCTTGCTGGAGTTGGTGTTGAAAGGCCTCGATGGCATGCATTACTGCCAGCATTTCCTTTTGGTTTATATGCAGATGTGTTTCCTTTTGAGACCATTGTCCTTGTATACACCTGCCTTCCATGTGCGGCCCCCATCCAAGGTCTGAGGCGTCTGTAGTCATGGTCTGTGTTATCTGTGGTTTTTTGAATGACATACCTGTGCTTGCCTGGCTCACCGAGGCCCACCATAGGAATTCCTTTTGTAGGCATGGAATGAGTGGTATGATTGTCTCCAAGTTGTTGCTGTGTTGAGACCAAATGCTTTTTAGGTACCATTGAAGCTTTCTCATGTGTAGTCTTGCTAATGGAACCAGTATAATGCAGGATGCCATGTAACCCAGGGCCTGTAGGAATCTCCTTGCAGTCATCTGGGTGAGTTTTGCTAAATCTTTGAAATAATGAGTTAACTTCTCTTGCTTGTCTTCTGTCAGGTAAGCCATCTTAGAGGCTGTGTCTATTTTGGCTCCTAAGAAGATTATTTGCTGGGATGGCTGCAGTCTTGACTTTTGGAAGTTGACTGTATCCCAGAGCTTGAAGTAAACGTATGACATAATCCAGGTTTTTTGTCAACATCAATTTGTCGTCCGCTTGTATGAGGCAGTCGTCCAGGTACGGGTAAATTTGTATCCCCTGGAGCCTGCAATGAGCAATTACTGAAGCCAGGCATTTTGTGAATACTCTGGGCGCAGTAGATAAGCCAAATGGCAATGCTGAGAATTGATAATGCTCTGGACCTGCAAGAAATCTGAGGTATCTTCTGCAGCTGAGTCTGATAGGGACATGCAGGTATGCCTCCTTGAGGTCCAGAGTAATCAGCCACGACCCCTCGCCCAGCATGGGAAGGAGTTGCTGTAAAGTCAGCATTTTGAACTTTGGTACTATGAGAAAGGTGTTTAATGCGGACAAGTCCAGTATTGGTCTCCATTGAGATTCTTTTCTTGGAACAAGGAACAGTCTTGAGTAAAACCCCTGGTCTTGTTCTTGTTGTGGAACTCTTTCTATTGCTTTCATCCGAGTCAGCAGAGTGATTTGCTTGATAGCCTCTGCCCTCTGATTTTGTGGTAGGTTTGGCATGCCTTGTTTTCTTGGTAAGGTATGAAAATGAAACCTGTACCCTCGGTCTATAATGTCTAAAATCCATTTGTCCTTTGTCAGTCTGTGCCAGTTTTCTGCAAACAGAGATAACTTCCCGCCCAAGGGAGCTTCTAGTTGTTCCCTGGTAGGCGGTAGTAGAGGAAAGTCATTGAGATTGTGGTTGTGTGGCAGGTGAAACCTCTGTGTCACTTATTTGGTTTCCTGGCTGCCATTGTCGTCCCCTGTAAGGGCCTCTGTATTGGCCTCTTCCTCGGCCACGTCTGTTCTTACCCCTTTGAAACTTTTCTGGATTAGGAAAGGACCAGTTTTTTGAAGGCCAATTCCTACTGAATCTGGGGGGTTGAACCTGGAGGAAATCTTTCACTGTCTGAACTGATTTTGCTTTTTCTTCGATGGTCTTTAACACATCCTTGGCATTTGCACCAAAAAGCTTGTTCTTTTCCCAAGGTGCATCCAGAAGTTTTGCTTTTACATGATCTGGTAGAGGTTGATCTTTTAACCAAGCATGTCTACGAATGACTGCCCCTGTCATAGCTGCTCTACATGAAGCTTCCAGTGCATCATATCCACACTGCACGAAGTGATTGCTTACTTGCTGAGTGTTATGTACAGCTTCCTGCAAAGTCTTCCTGTCTAAAGGATCAGGAGTGGCTAATGTTTTTTGTAAATCTTCTAACAGATAATCCTGATATTGTAACATATGAAAAAGGCAATTTAAAGCTCTCATAGATAAGGTAGTGGAAGTATAAACCTTTTTGCCCCATCTCTCTAAAGACCTAGCTTCCCTGTTGGAGGGCAAAGGATTTTTAGAGGTGGAGGCTGAAACTCCTTTAGGCCCCTGTGAAATAGTTTCCAAATCAGCAGTATGGGCCCTGAATAAATGGGAATGAGTTTCTGGGACCCTGTAATACCTGGTGTGCAGAACTTCCCCAAAAGAAATATCCTCAGGAGGGGAGGCCGAGGGGATGGAATCTTCTGCATCCGAGTCCTCATAGGTCTGAAAGAGCTCTTCCTGGCTATCAGAGTGGACAGAGCCCTCAGAATCTTCATCTGAAGGAGTAGGGTCAGAGGGTTCAACCCGGGGCCTTTTATCAGGAGGGGGCTGGGATCCTCTCTCAGGATGGGCCTGTGAACCTCTAATCATGGAAATTAAATCAGCAGCCATGGACATAATTTGTGTCTCTGGAGTCGGCTGAGGTAAGGATTTAGAAGTAATATGCTTTGTTTTGCTGGCTGCCTTAGCCCTAGTGTAGACCTTAATAGACATGGCCATAGGGGGCCTGGCAGCTCCACGTGCAGGAGTGACCTTGTCTACAGCAATGGTCTCGGGCATTTCCTCGGTTTCGGTATCCGGAGGAAAATCTATAACTGGCGTCGGAGTAATGACTGGAATCGGAGTCGTCGGTAATGCGGTGTCTTCGGTTCGGAGCGGTGGAGAGACCGTCTCAGAGGGAACCGGAGCACTCACGGTAGGTTTTGGCGTGGAGTCGGTAGTAGACGCGGGCCGAGGATGTCGGTCCTGGTCTTTTCGCTTTTTGGGAGTCTGCGATGTCGTGAGATCCGACGGCATGGTGTAAGCAAACTTATCGCCGAAGAAATCTTCAGCGAACTCCGCCCGGCGCCTGAGAGTGCGCTTGTTGAAGCGAGCACAGGCTACACAGGCCGAGACGTCGTGGTCTGGGCCCAGGCAAGGGAGACAGTAAGAGTGGAAATCCTTATGAGGTATTTGTTTACCACAAGAAATACAATTGTTAACTTTTTCAGTAATTTCTGACATCGGCTGAGAAAAGAAAAGGTCCCCAACGGGGTACTTAGCTTTTTTGATGACTTCGGTATCGTAGAATACAGGAGCTGACCGACCGGCACTTGCGAACTGCTTCTGCTTCGGGCACCGTGCGGCAAGAAAGACTGAAGAAAATGGCGTCGGCTGATGCTTATGTACTCCAGCCACTCTGACGTCGGAGAGAAATGCGACATCAGCCGACGTCGGACCCAGACTTTGGAATCCGGCCGACCGAGGGCTGCCTGAGGCAGGACAACCCACATGTTATGACTGCAGTTGCATTCTTGAAGGACATCAAATATTGACATATTCTCAGTTACAAACATTATACATGACATATAATATTCTGAACAGTCATTTTCGATCTAGCATTACATAGCTCACTCAGTACCTGCCTTCCCTTAAACCTCATTGCTCCTCCAAGACATTCTACAGGTACTGTTCCCAGACTTCCCACTGTTTCTATGTAATTTGCTCCTACCCTTTTCTAAAGATCCCGCTTCCAGTTCTTTTACCTCTGCTACTATATTCACTACTTCAACTATGGCTGGTTTAGACTTTGATTTTCATTTTCTAGTAAATGCTTTTTTGTCATCCATCAGAATTAAACTTAACAAGGCCTTACTGTATCTAGGTAATTCAGATCCTGTCTCTCAACTAAAAAAAAAAAATTACTTAGTTACACCAACTCGCTCACCCAGTACTTCTGACAGAGTAGTCTCTGTAGAGAATTTTTACAGCCTGCCAGCTCATTACACTATCAAAAAACATGTCCTAATTTATCTCTTTCTTCCCCATCACACTTCCAAAAATCACATGAACTCTTGTAGTTAGGGGTAAGCTCATCTCAGGCACAGCATATCATAACATCACATGCCAGACAAGGAGTTCAAACATAAACATAGAGCTCATCAGATCAGCCACTATTTATCACTGGAGCACAAACTGAAAGACAAAGAAAAAAACAGGAAAACAAAATGAAGAACTTGCCAACTTACTAGAAAAATCCATCTATAAATGTTGGATGGTATGGCTGTTCTAATACAGGGTGACACTGTAGGAGAAGAGTAATGCAGAGGGCCTTTTTAATGGCTGTATAGCTATTTGAAGACATACACCATACCCCAGATGCCTGATTACAGGATAACTGCTACAGCACATAGGTTCATAGGTAGGTACTAGGCTATTAGCCCTAGGGCCTATATAAGCCTAACCAAATGGTACCCTGGCTTTCGCCACCCAAGAAAATTATTTTCCTATCCCCCTGTCGAGTAGAGACACAGAAGTGATCCCCGGGGTGAATTTCCTATCTAACATCCAATCATCAAGATTTTTCTGAAGAGTGCTAATGAGGAGCTTTGTTTAATATAGATAGGTAGTTTGTTCCAGACTATGGGAAGTCTCTGGGACAGGAATCTATCCCTCCAGCATGTTATGTTTATTGTGGTGACACGGTTTAGGCCCCTAGAGTGTGTAGCTCAGAGGGATTGGGATTTCTTTAAGTGGAGCATGTCCACATAGCTTTGTATGTTAGGCAGAGATCGCCTCTGAGTAGGTGATATGCGGTGGAGTAAAGCTGGAGTTTTTGAAAAGAATGGAATTTACCCTGAGGAGGACATCAGTCTTGGTCTTCTGGTCAAATTTCAAGAAAAGGACATCTCTTCCATTCTGAAAACTATAGCCAGAAATGTAGCTGCAAGGGGAAGAGTAACCCATGAACTTGAAACTAAGAGAACTGAAGAACTCCATCTAAAAGAAATAAAGAAAAAAGAAATTTCTTTCTCTCCCTCCCTCTCTCTCTCTCTCTATATATATATATATATATATATATATATATATATATATATATATATATATCTATATATATCTATATCTATCTATATATATATCTATCTATATATATATATATCTATCTATCTATATAAATATATATATATATATATATATATATATATATATATATATATATATATATATATATATATATATATATATATGCATGTATGTTTATACACACACGGAAAACTAATTGTACGGGAATGATTACTCTTGATATAAGCATAAATATGTAAAATATATAAATATATTATTAATATAATATATAAATAATATATAAATTATATTTATAATATATAATATATAAATAATATTTTTTTTTACTCCCCCCCCCCCCCCCCACTATGGTTGCACAATGTCTGGAATTCAGACTGGGAGACAGGAATAAGCACAAACAGGTTATGGGTAGTACGTTCAGATGGGATAATAACAGACTAGGTTCTGAAATTAATAGTAGCTGAGATGCTTTACTAACAGTTACGAGATAGAGCAATGGTAGTTGGCTGTAATGTAAAAGCAAAGCACAGTCAAAACAAAAACAGGCAGACAAACATTAACAATGTTTTCAGCATTACATGAAAAGAACAAACACAAAAGCTAAATTCCAACCACTGATGAAGATCACTGCCAAATAAACACAGATAATCCAAAGCATAAAAATTGGCAGGAACACCACAGCTTCACACAATAAATTCTTTCATTGTGTGAAGCTGTGGTGTTCCTGACAGTTTTTGTGCTTCGCATTATATGAAAAGATATAAATTACAAAAGTTATAGGCATGTGTGTTGCAGAACTTAGCACCTGTTATATAGCAGACATAAGTTTTAGGCCCATGTGCCACAAAACGTTTAGTATAACTACTTAATATTGTGCTGAGGTTACAAAAACATAACTTTAACAAAACAGTAAATAAAATGTTACATAAAAACACACAGGTAAAAAGACCATGGCAAACCAAAGTCCTCACTGTATATAATACATTAGCTGTCCTTTGAAGGAGGCCAATAGGAAATAAGCAAATGACCACTTACAGACATACAACTGCACAAGCTAAATGGCTTCTGAACAGCCAATGACTTTTTACTTTTCAAAGTCTTTTCAAAGTCTTTATTGTGGCATTCAGGCTAATACAGACAAACCCTATTATCTGTAGAAATTATGTGTTTCATCCCTTTTTATAGACTCATCAGTACCATATAAGTGGGCAGACTGACCATCTTCTGAAATACTTTATGTCCATAACATTAGGGTGACGACAAAACTTGCCAAAAAAGGAACAGAGCAATAAATAAAGGTTATACAGAAAAAAAAATAAATAGGGAAAACATCAACAAATACCTGGCAAAACTGAAGTTCTGCACTTACCACAATTGTTGGATTTTTATTTTCCCACTCCAGCCTCTTCAACTTATGGCCTACTTGCTATCAGGCAGATCTGATTCAGCAACTGATCAATCTCTTAAGCACTTAAGCTCCTTTTCTACTTGTATCATGCACCTGTCCCTTATGATTTCCTCAGATCAAGTTTGCTGCCTGATGTCTAGATACAGAAAGTACAGTTTTGTACCTACCATAAATGTAGATGTCCGATAAATATGCAACTGCAGTCATAACATATGGGTTGTCCTGCCTCAGGCAGCCCTCGGTCGGCCGAATTCCAAAGTCTGGGTCCGGCGTCGGCTGGTGTCGCCTCCTCTCCGACGTCACAACAGCTGGAGTATAAAGGCATCGGCCGACGCCATCTTCTTCAGTGTTTCTTGCCCCAGATGTCAGGTGCCCACTTGGGAAGGCTAAATTTTGTAAATGGATAAAAAATAATTCCAAGCATGCACAACAGTAATAAACAGATACACCATAGGAGATACCCCCAGCTGAAGGGAAGAGGGGTAGTGACCCAAAAAGAAGGATACAGAGGGGTAGGAGGGTGGGAAAATTTGACTGCAGTTGCATATCTATCGGACATCTACATTTATGGTAGGTACAAAACTGTACTATGTCCTTCAAGAATGCAACTGCAGTCATAACATATGGGTTGAATACCATAGCCAAGCTGGGGGTGGAAGGAACTATGATAAGGATGGTGTAGCTATAATCCCCTGCAGGACTGCCGAAGCAAAGCCTGCTCGGGATCTGGAGTATAATGGCAGGTGGTAGTGCTTGGTAAATGTATGCACGGAGCTCCATGTAGCAGCCTCTAAAATGTCCTTTGTTGCCACTCCTCTTAGGAAAGCTGTGGATGTGGCTATAGCTCTGATGGAGTGTGGCCTAATATTGGCTGGCACACCTTTTCCATGAAAAGAATAGCAAAATCTGATGCAGTGTCCAATCCATTTTGAAATTGTTTGTTTGGAGATTGCCTTTCCCTGTACTCCAGCAGCATAAGCTACAAACAGCTGGTCAGACTTTCTGGTGGTCTTAGTTCTGTCCAAGTAGTAGCGTAGTTGTCTGTGTATGTCCAAAGTATGCAGTAGTTTTTCCCCCCTATTTTGAGGATTGGGGAAGAATGTAGGCAGATGAATAGCTTAATTTAGAGACACCCTGGAAATAACTTTTGGCATGAATGTAGGATTGGTTCTTAGAGAAACTCTGTCTTGATGAAAAATGAGGAAGGGGGGCACTGCCATGAGTGCCTGTATCTCCGAAACTCTTCTTGCAGAAGTGACTGCCAATAAGAAGGCCATCTTCCATGAAAGAAATTGCATTTCTGAGGATGCTGCTGGCTCAAAGGGAGGAAGAGTTAGTTTTTCCAACACGTAGTTGAGGTCCTATGCAGGTACTGGCTGTTTTCTGGGAGGTTTGATATTCTTTATCCCTCTTAAAAACTGTCTTAGCAGAGGATGCGAAAACACTGGAGGGTCACAGTTGTATTTTGCTGAGATTGCTGAGGCATGAATCTTTATTGAGGAGTATGAGAGTCCACTATAAAACAGTTCTGCCAAGTATTCCAATATCTGAGGAATACTCAGTAGTTCTGTGTCCTGACCCTTTTTGGCATTCCAGATGCTGAATCTTTTCCACTTGGCTGAATAGGTTTTTCTGGTGGAAGGTCTGCGTGCTTCCAGCAAGATCTCTTGAACAGATTTGGAAAGTGAGTTAGGTGTTGAAGTCATGGAAGTCTCCAGGCTGTCAGATGCAATGTTTTCAGGTCTTGATGTACAGTCCTGTAATTGTGTTGCGTTAGGAGCAGGGGCCATAGGGTCAGAGGCCATGGTTTGGTCCGAGTTATGGTCAATAGCAGTGGGTACCAGTGTTGCCTTGGCCAGTTTGGCACTATTAAGATGCCTGTTGGTTGTTCTGCCTTTATTTTCAGTATCACCTTGGTCAGCAGAGGCAGAGGAGGGAATGCATAAATGTTTAGAGAATTCCAGCTGAAGGAGAGAGCATCCGTTTTTCCAAGCTAGAGGGTGATGAGTCCTTGTGCAGAACTTTTCCAGGTCATGATTTAGGTGGGAAGCAAAATGATCTACGTCCGGTATTCCCCATGTCCTTGTCAGTTGAGAGAAAATGTGAGGGTGCAACATCCATTCGTGTGGATCCATGAAGTTTCTGCTCAGGTTGTCCGCCAGTACATTGTCCTTGCCTGGTACAAACTGGGATTGTAAGTGTATCTTCAGGCTCAGGGATTTTTCCCAGAGAAGCATTCTTAGTCTGCAGAGGGGATAAGACTGAGTGCCTCCCTGCTTGTTTATGTACCACATGACACTGGTGTTGTCTGTCCTTATTAGCAAATGTCCTTCTTGTAGTGATTTTCCGAAAGTCTCGATGGCATGTATCACTGCCAGCATCTCCTTTTGGTTTATGTGCAGATGTCTTTCCTTTGGCGTCCATAGACCTTGAATGCATCTGCCCTCCATGTGCGCCCCCCATCCATGGTCTGAGGCGTCTGTTGTGATCATTTGGCCTGCTTGAGGTCTGTTGAAAGACATGCCTTTGTTTAGTTGACTGGCTTGAGCCCACCATAGAAATTCCTTCTGCAGGCATGGAATAAGTGGGATTATGTCCTCTAGGCTGTTGCTGTGTTGAGACCATAAGTTTTTTAAATACCATTGCAGCTTTCTCATATGAAGTCTTGCCAAAGGTATCAGAAGAATACAAGATGCCATGAAACCCAGGGCCTGCAGGATTTTCCTTGCAGTCAGCAGGGAAAGCCTTGCTAGGCCTTTGAAGTACTCTGGTAAATGCTGCTGTTTTTCCTCTGTGAGGTAGGCCATTTGTGTTTCCGTGTCCAGTTTGGCTCCTAGGAATGTAATCTGTTGGGATGGTAGTAATTTTGACTTTTGAATGCTGACTGTGTATCCCAAGGCCTGCAGTAGATGCATGACATAGTCCAAATTCCCTTTTAAGGTTTGTTTGTTGTCTGCTTGTATGAGGCAGTCATCCAAGTAGGGGTATATTTGAATCCCCTGCTGTCTGCAGTGTGCCACTACTGATGCCAGGCATTTCGTGAACACTATGGGCGCAGTAGACAAGCCAAACAGCAATGCTGAGAATTGATAATGCTCTGTTCCTGCAAGAAATCTGAGGTATCTTCTGCAGCTTTGTCTGATTGGGACATGCAGGTATGCCTCCTTGAGGTCCAGAGTGACCAGCCATGACCCCTTGCCCAGCATGGGAAGAAGCTGCTGCAATGTCAGCATTTTGAACTTTGGCACAATGAGGAAAGTGTTTAGATTTGACAAGTCCAGTATGGGTCTCCATTTGTTTTCTTTTCTTGGAACAAGGAACAGTCTTGAATAAAATCCCTGGCCTTGCTCCTGAGGAGGAACCCTTTCTATTGCTTTTATACTTAATAGCTTGGAAACTTGAGAGTGCGCCTCTGCCCTTTGATGAAGTGGCAGGTTTGGCATGCCTTGTCTTATTGGTAATGTGTGGAAGTGGACTCTGTAGCCTTTGTTTATCAAATCCAGAATCCAATTGTCTTTAGTTAAGATATGCCAGTTTTGTGAGAATAAGGCTAATTTTCCACCCAAAGGTGCTTCACTTTGAAACTTTGTAGGCGGTACGAAAGTGAAGTCATTGTGATTGTCCCTGTGGTGCAGCTGAACTGTCTGCGCCACTTCTTTGATTTGGAGGTTGCCATTGGCGGCCCCTGTAAGATCCTCGGTGTTGTCCTCTACACCTGGCTCGTCTGCTTTTTCCCCTTTGAAACTTGTCAGAGCCGGGGAAGGACCAATTCTTTGAGGGCCAGTTTCTGCTAAATCTGGGTTGCTGAACCTGAAGGAAATCCTTTACTGTCTGTACTGACTTTGCTTTTTCCTCTATGGATTTCAATACATCTTGTGCAGTAGCACCAAAAAGCTTTTGTTTCTCTAAAGGTGCATCCAGTAACTTTACTTTAACATGGTCAGGCAAAGATTGATCCTTCAACCAAGCATGTGCACGTATTACAGCCCCAGTCATAGCTGCCCTACATGAAGCTTCCAGTGCATCATAACCACACTGCAGAAAATGGTTATTAACCTGCTGAGTGCTATGTATATGATCCTGCAGTGCCTTTTTATCAATAGGCTCAGAGGAGGCTACCTTTTTCTGTAAATCATCCAGGAGAAAATCTTGGTACTGAAACATGTGAAAGAGGCAGTTAAGAGACCTCATGGCTAGGGTAGTAGAGGTGTATACTTTTTTACCCCATCTCTCCAGGGACCTTGCTTCTCTGTCAGCTGGCAGTGGGTTTTTGGCAGAGGAGGAAGCCATTCCCTTGGGGCCCTATGAAATAGTTTCTAGATCCACAGAGTGGGCCTTAAAAAGGTGCTTGTGAGTGTCAGGGACCCTATAATATCTGTCCGGCTTGACAGGAGCAGGAGGAAGAGAGTCAGGGTTGGCACTGGAGTCAGTGAAAACATCATCCAAAACATCCATAACTGGAGGGATAGCCAGAGGTCTGTGCTGGGGGAGCTTGAGGAAAGTACGAAGCCTTTTCCTGGAGTCAGAGAACTCCTGACCCTGCCATTGGAAATGTTCCCTCATGGAATGCAGAACTTCCCCAAATGAGAAATCCTCCCGAGGGGAGGCAGAGGGAATAGATTCCTCAGCATCAGAGTCCTCGTAGGCCTGGAAGGGTTCTTCTTGAGTGTCAGAGTGCTCAGAATCCCCAGAGGCTTCATCCGAGGAGAGGTCGTCCTCCTGCTCAGTTCTAGGTCTTTTCTCTGCAGGTGGCTGAGAACCCCTGTCCGGATAAGGCTGAGACCCCCTGATAAGGGAAATAAGATCTGCAGCCAGAGACATGATCTGCTTATCAGAGGAAGGGGCCTGGGCAGGTTTAGGATGGGCCTTGGCCTGACTGGCGGCCTTAGCATGTGCAAAGGCGTTGATGGACATGGAAACAGGAGGCCTAGCAGCCCCACGTGCAGGCGTTACCTTGTCCACAGGGATGGTGTCGGGTAGATCCAAAACTTCGGATTCCGGAGGAAAATCAACAACTGGCACCGGAGAGGTCTCCGAGACCGAAGGTCGTGTTAGCGCTGTGTCGTCGGCCTGGACCGGTAGATTTACCACTTCCGAAGGAGCCGGAGCGCTAGTAGAAGGTTTAGGAGAAACACCTGTAGTGGACGCGGGCCGAGGATGTCGGTCCCGGTCCCTGCGTTTTTTAGCAGATTGGGTTGTCGGGTTGATCCGACGGCATGATATAAGCAAAAGATTCACCGAAGAAGTCCTCGGCGAATTCTGCCCGGCGCCTGAGAGTGCGCTTATTAAAGCAGGCACAGGCAGCACAGGCCGAGACGTCGTGGTCTGGGCCCAGGCAGGGAAGGCAGAGAGAATGGAAGTCCTTATGAGGTATTTGTTTACCACAAGACAAACAATTATTAACTTTCTCAATTTGTTCTGACATCGGCTGAGGCAAGAATAAATGTTCCCCAATGGGGTACTTAGCTTTTAGATGACTTCGGTACTGAAAACACAGGAGCTGACCGACCGGCACTTGGGAACTGCTTCTGCTTTGGGCACCGCGCGGCAAGAAAGACTGAAGAAGATGGCGTCGGCCGATGCCTTTATACTCCAGCCGTTGTGACGTCGGAGAGGAGGCGACACCAGCCGACGCCGGACCCAGACTTTGGAATTCGGCCGACCGAGGGCTGCCTGAGGCAGGACAACCCATATGTTATGACTGCAGTTGCATTCTTGAAGGACATCTTTTAGTTATGTACTTACCATAACTTTAGATATATGGGATCCATCTCGCCTACATTCTGTACTGATGGGTTCGGAGCCAATCCTCGGCTCCAACTTGGCACGCTATACTATAGAACGAAGTCTCTTATTGGCTGAGCTATCCCCACATCCCAGGATGCACCACCACTGCTTCCCCAGATCTTGTTTGTCCGCACACATGCACACACACATAGACTGTTGATATAATATTGCCAGGTGTTTCAAGATGAAACAGCTAAACTTGAACCGTCCGGTCTCTTCTGATCTCCAAGGCAGGGGGAAGGAGGGTGGGTTATTAGGAATGTAGGTGAGATGGATCCCATACATCTAAAGTTATGGTAAGTACATAACTAAAAGATGTTATGTGATCCTATCTCGCCTACATTCTGTACTGATGGGACAGCGTCCCTAGCACCTGATTCCTGGGTGGCTCAATGGAAAACACTCCTGAGAACTGTGGAACCGAAGGAAGCTCGCCCCCGAGATGCCACGTCCAATTTGTAATGAGAAATGAAGGTGTGAGGAGAAGACCACATAGCCGCAGCACAAATGTCACTAATGGCAAGCTTAGAATGAAAAGCTGCCGAAGTAGCCATAGCCCTGGTAGAATGAGCTTTCACTGTAGTTGTAAGCTCTTTATTAGAAATAAAGTAAGTATGACTGATACAGTCTCTGATCCACTTGGCAATAGTGACTTTCGTGACGGCTTTGCCCAATTTATTGTCCGAAAAGGACACAAACAACTGATCTGTTTTCCGTGTTTGGTGCGTCCTATCCAAATAGAAGCGCAATTGTCTGTGAACATCCAAGGTGTGAAAGATGTATTCCGCTCTATTCGAGTACTTTGGGAAGAAAACTGGAAGTTCCAAAGACTGTTGCAGACAAAAACTAGAACAAACCTTAGGAACAAATGATGGATTCGGTCTGAGGGATACTCTATCCTTATGAAAAAACAGGTATGGTGGTTTGACACATAGAGCTTGAAGTTCCGAAACTCTTCTGGCTGATGTAATTGCAACTAAGAACGCAGTCTTCCAAGAATGAAATTTCAAGTCACAAGTTGCTGCTGGCTCAAAGGGGGAAGAGGTCAAAGCACGTAACACAACATTAAGGTCCCACGGTGGAGCGGGATGAGATATCGGGGGCCGAAGTAGCCCAGCACCTTTCATGAAGGCTTTACACAACTTGTTGCTCATCAAAGGTGGTTCTATGCTCTCATGAAAATTGGAAATAGCTGCCAATTGAACCTTGATGGTAGAGACCGAAGAACCTTGATTAAACAGAGAAGCTAAAAACTTCAGAACCTCTGACACCGGGACAGTTATGGGATCTAATCCCCGGAGTTGGGCCCAAATAGCAAATCTCTTCCATTTGCTGTTATACATTTTCTTAGTAGAAGTCTTATGGGCCGAGGACAAGATATGTATGAATTCCGGGTCCAAAGCATGGTTCCTGACTATGGTCGGAAGAGGAGGAGCCAAGCTGTTAACCTCAACGAGTGGAGGGACTGATGAAGTTGTCCCGACTGATGGGTCAAAAGATCCGGAACTTGGTCCAGGAACCATGGACCGTCCAGAGCATATTTCCGAAGAAAGGGAAACCAGACTTGACGAGACCAGTATGGGGCAACTAAAATCATTTTGCTCTCCAAGCGAATCGCCTTCTGGAACACCTTGGGAAGAAGGGGAACCGGTGGAAAGGCGTATAGCAGGCCGGTGGGCCAAGCTTGGACTAGGGCGTCCTTTGGAATCTCCCCCGGAACTGGGGTGAGAGAGAAGAACTGTTGGCATTTCGTGTTGAGGGGGGTTGCGAAAAGGTCGCAACAAGGAGTTCCCCATCTTCTGAAAATCTGAGTTGCCACTCTGTGGTTCAGAGACCACTCGTGAGGAGAGAGAATAGTTCTGCTCAGTCTGTTGGCTATCACATTGGATCTCCCTGGAATGTGTGTTGCTACCAGAAAACGTTTGGTTGCAATCGCCCAATCCCATACTTTCATGGCCTCTCTGCAAAGGGGGTAGGATCTGGTCCCTCCCTGCTTGTTCAGGTACCAGACTACTGACATGTTGTCAGACTGAATGGCAATCATGCCTGGGGGGAGGTAATTGTGTAGTGCTTGCAGCGATAGAAGCACCGCCCTCATTTCTAGTATGTTGATGTGGAGGAGAGTCTCATTGGACTGCCACTTGCCTTGGACTGACCTGCCCAGGTAATGCCCCCCCCCCCACCCCGTCTGGGAGGCGTCCATAGTCAATGTGGCCACTGGAGGTGGTGGAACGAAAGGTCGCCCCTGATCCAGGTTGGAGGAATGAAGCCACCAACGAAGGTCCTGTTTGCACGTCTCTGTGATCAGAATGAGGTGACTGAGAGGGAGATCCTGATAGGACCACTGGACTGACAGGAGCCACTGGAGAATCCTCATATGTAACCTTGCCAAGGGGACTAGGAGAACGGTGGCCGACATGGAACCTAACAGTTGTAGGACCATCCTGGCTGGGGCTCGGTGTTTGAGGAGCAAGGCTCAAACTTGAGATTGTAATGTTTCTATCCTCTCTGTAGGAAGATAGACCCGCATTTGCTTTGAGTCTATCTCTACTCCGATAAACCATATGCGCTGAGATGGCAGCAACACCGACTTTGCCCAATTGAAGGTGATTCCTAGGGAGTTGCCTAGAGATATAGTGGCTGCTAAGTTTTGTAAGAGTAGACGCCTGGAGGTGGCAGTTAGGAGCCAGTCGTCTAGGTATGGAAACACCTGGAATCCTAGACTTCTCAGGTGAGCAGTCACCACCGCCAAACATTTGGTGAACACCCTGGAGGCTGTGGTGAGACCAAAGGGCAGTGCACGGAACTGAAAATGACTGTCTCCCAGGCTGAAGCGCAAGTGTCTCCTGGACGACTGATCTATCAGGATGTGATAATAGGCGTCCTTGAGATCTATGGAGCACATCCAAACACCTTTCTCCAGCAGCGGGAGAATGGATTGCAAAGTGACCATCCGGAACTTGGACTTCTTGACTGATCGATTTAGCTTGCTGAGATCCAAAATGGGCCTCAAGTCCCCGGTCTTTTTTGGCACCAAAAAGAATCTTGAGTAAGTCCCTAATCCGGTCTGGCCTACAGGGACCGGTTGGATGACTCCTTTTTGAAGCAGCTTTGAAATTTCGATGACTGCAAGATCCCGTTGACTGGGTGGTGGGTCCGAGATTTTTCGGGATGGTGGGGGGGTTGTGAAAAAGGGATGGTGTAACCTCCGGCGATGATTCGGAGCACCCATCGGTCCTGAGTGATATTCTCCCAGGCCTTTAGATGCTTCGAAAAACGACCCCCGACTGGCTCCGGAGCTGCACAGACGGGCAATCCTTCAAGGATGCTGGAAGGTTGAGGAGCCACAAAAGGACTCGCGGTCTCCAGTGTTGCGGGGGCCTCCGCCGCCTCTGGGACGGCATCTTCCTGAAAAATGTCCCCCTCCTCTGCCTCTAGAAGGGGGATCGCCCTGCTGTGAGGAGTAAGCCTTTTGAGATTTACGGAACCACATTTCACCCCCCCTTCTAGCCTTGGGATAAGGCCTGAAGGGAGTGGAAAACCATGCCCCTACGGCAGTCAAAGTCTTACCCTCTTGCTCACAGCGGGTCAAGGTGTCCTTTACCTTGGGTCCAAACAGAGAGGACCCATCGAAGGGAGCGTCGGCAAAGGAAGACTTGAAGACTTCCGCAAAATGACACAGGCGAAGCCAGGCTTGTCTCCGTAGAGCAACACCTGTTCCCGCCGCTCTACTCGCCCCCTCAGCTGCATACGAAATGAGCCTCATGGACGAGTTCGATAACGATGATAGGGTAGCCAGCTGAGAGCTAACCGTCTGGGCCAACTGCTCAGGTAGGTTACCAGAGAGGGTATCTGAAAGTTCCTTGACCAGATCCCTCTGAAGTCTGGTGAAGTGCGTCAGATAATTCAGAGACCTTAAAGTAAAGGCCGCTGAAGTAAGGGTGCGCTTCCCGTACCGATCCATGCTCCTGGACTCTTTATTAGGAGGATGGACGTAGACGCCTCTGCCACATCTTGTTGGGTAGCAGATACCACCACCAGTGCATCTACCGCCACACCTTTGGAGAGAAATTCCTTTTGGGGGGGGGGGGCTGACAGAAATTTATTGGGGCGAGCTGGCACGGTTCCACAGAACTGGGTGCTCCCACGCCTTCGAGATCAAATCCAGAAGCTCATCGAAGGGCGGAGACACCCAGGAGGCAGAGGGCTGAGCCCCGAAGGCCTTGAGGAATACCGACTCCTCAGCAGAAGGGGGTTTGGACTGCCAGTCGCCTGTTTCAGGATTTCCAAAATGTCCGCAAAGGAGACATCATCCGAGGATGACTTGGGGGACCCTTCCGCATCATCGAGGTCGGTGTCCGAGGTGAGAGACTCATCAGGGGAGTCGACGTGCTTCCTCTTGCACTGTCTCTTCCTTGGGGGTTCCTCCGAAGATGCTTCGGAGGGACCTCCAGGAAGGGGGGAACCCCCGATGGGGGTGACCTCAGGCCCCAGGGCTCCGCTGTCTTGAGACAGGGGGAATACAAAGGAACCAGTCTCCGTGCCAAGGGAAGGTGCCGGTGAGATGGTGGAGGTGGCCAAAGAGAATTTGGCCAGAGCACTCCTCATGGGCCTGAAGGCGGGACCCCCAGAGTCCTGGGAAGGTCCGACCCCCGAGGCCACAACAGTAGACTGCACTCCCACAGCCGACGCACCGAGAGGGAGGCTCGGAACCGAAAACATCGGTCCCGAAGCGTCACCCCCGGGGCCGACCGAGGAGGTCCGTGTACTGAACTCTGACCCGAAGGGCGGGGTTGGAGTAAGGGTCGGAGCCGACCCGAAAACCTCCACCGGCTCCACCAGCACCGGCTCCAACGGTGCCGAGGCTGTTGGAGGAGGAACCAAGACAACAGGGTGGGCAATTGGCTCTGGAGCCGACTGGGCTGGAGCCAAGACCAACTTTTGGAAGACTGGAGACTGAAACAGCCTTTGAAGTACCCTATGTCCGAATCCGACATCCTCGAAGATCGAGAAGAGATCGAACGAGTTCGAGTTGACCTCTCCACCAGTTCCGAAGGACTGGGGGACCGGCTCCGAATCGTCTCGATAAATATCGGTGCCGAGGGAGACTGCACGACCATTGCACTTTCCCTCGGAGCCGAAGTAGACTTCGGTGCCGAAGGGGAAGAGTCTGAGCGGGCAACTCTCATCGGCTCCGAAGACAGTGGAGCCGATGAAGGTGACCCGCCTCTCGAAGCTCTAGCCGTCGGCTCTGAAGCCAGAGGAGTCGAGGCTGGAGGCATCGAGGCAGATCGTTCCGCCCTCGGCTCCGAAGTCCGTGGAGCCGATGGAGAAGCCTGCCGAGATTTCTTTGTGGCCGGTTCCGACGGGCTGGTCGGAGCCGACGATTTCTTTTTCTTCGAAGGTGAAGAGGAAGAAGATAAAGCCTCCTCAAAAGAAGGTGTAATAAGCCCTTTTAGAATCAATTTGTTTTTCCTCTCTTGGAGGACTCGGGAGGAAAAAGCGTGACAAACGCTGCATGACTCCTGAAGATGTTTACGGCCTAAACAATACACACACAAAGAGTGATCGTCCGTTATGGACATTTTGTAGCTGCATTTAGAGCACTTCTTGAACCCAGATGGTCTGTGCTCTTTTGACATATTGACTCACAAACACTACAACCAAAAAGGAAACTTTCTCCAAAAAACTTGTTAAAGAAAATGCAAATAAGGACAAGACCCCTCTAACAGAAAAAGGGATTACTTGACCAACTATAACACTACAACAAGACTCACACTAATATATCACTCACGCGCGAGGGCAAGGCCCCTCTAACTTAAACGGGATCCTTTCCCTCAAATAAAAGACAAATTTACCACAAATTTTTACCAAAAATCAGTCACACAACAACGATAGCTGTTAAAACAGCTTTTGGGTAGGTTAATCAAAAATTTCTGACAGAAATTTGTTGAAGAAATAGACACTTAGCTCAGCCAAGTCCGAGACCACGTCTTTGCTGTAAAGCGGCAAACGAGATCTGGGGAAGCAGTGGTGGTGCATCCTGGGATGTGGAGACAGCTCAGCCAATAAGAGACTTTGTTCTATAGTATAGCGTGCCGAGTCGGAGCCGAGGATCGGCTCCGAACCCATCAGTACAGAATGTAGGCGAGATAGGATCACATAACTTCAAAAGGACTCTTGGAAGATGGCAGTAAAAGTGGATGGGCTTAGCAGTAGGTCTGCTAAGCCTTTCTGGATACAGGAAATGTGAAAATTTGGAGAGAGGATGAAAGCAGAGTTGCTGACATGGATAGAATATAGACAATAAAGATCCAGCATTATGGTAAGTACTTAACTTCTGTATGTTATAGTATCTTGTCTGTCAGTTACAGGACAGATTCCCCAACTACCTGCTTCACTGGGTGGAATCATGACAGAATTCCATTGAGAACAGTTGCCTTAAAGGAAGACATGGATCTGGAGTTGATGACCAGTTTATAATGTCTAGCAAAGGTGTGCAACACAGTCCAAGTTGCTGCTGAGCAAATTGTATCCACTTAAGAATTCTGGAAGAAGGCTGTCGAAGTTCCCAAAGATCTACTGGAATGAATCTTTGGCTTTGCCAGTAAAGTTTTATTGCTGGATTTATATACAACTGTTATGCAATCTGCAAGACACCTGGATGAGGTTACTTTGGACACTTTTTGCCCCAGCTTAGAGGATGCATACGAAACAAACAATAGATTGTCTTTCCTGATTACTTTAGATCAATTTAAACAGAAGCGTACCTGCAAACATTCAAGATGTGGGGTAAATATTCCCCTTGTTGGAGAACTTAGGAAAAAAGACTGGAAGGTGTGTAGTTTGACTAAGAGGAAAGGCTAAAGCAACCTTGGCATAGGATGAATTTGTTCTGAGTGACAACTTTTCTTTTCGAAAGATCAGATAAAGGGGTGAAGAGGACAGGGTGTGTAACTCGGAAATCCTTCTAAAAGAAGTAACAGCTACTAGAAACAAGGGCTTCCAAGAAAGAAATAAATTTCAAGTCAGTAGAAGCAGACAGCTCAAATAGACATTTCTAGAACAATGTTTTAAGTCCTCTGAATGAGTAGGGTCTTTAATTCTTTCCTTTGAAATACCTTACCTTTGGCAAAACCTGTGCACAGCTAGTCTGCACTGGAAAGACTTAACAGACTGGCTCTGCAGCCTTGGGGTCTGCTTGAGCCTCGCTTCGCTTGGCTCACTCCAATCCCCTACCCTGTTCCCAATTTCCACCCACCCCCACTACATCTAGATTTATCCTAATCCCATATCACCTGACCACTCCCTACAGCCAATCAACTGCAACTTCCCAAATTCCACCCGTGATTAACTCTCATCCAATCAACACTACTTGCATCCAAAGAAAGTACAGTTTTGTACCTACCATAAATGTAGATGTTCGAGTGCTAATACAGCTGCAGTCGTAACAGATGGGTTCTCCTGCCGTCAGGCGGGTCCTCGGTCGGCCGAATTCCAAAGTCTAGGTCCGGCGTCGGTTGTCTTCGCCTCTTCCCTGACGTCAGTGCGACAGGAGTATAAAAGAACCAGCCGACGCCATTTTCTTCAGTTTTTCTTGCCCCAGATGTCAGGTGCCCCCAGAAGGAAGGCAATACATTAATTTGTGTAATAAAGCAATGCCATATAATCAAAATACAGTAGTTGCAAGCAAATACACCATACATGAATACCCCAATCAGGTTGTATGAGGAGGTGTTAGCCAATTGGCCTGTCCCAAGAGGGGAAGGAGGGAGGGAAACCTGGACTGCAGCTGTATTAGCACTTGAACATCTACATTTATGGTAGGTACAAAACTGTACTATGTTCATCGTGCATACAGCTGCAGTCATAACAGATGGGTAGAATCCCAAAGCTAAGAAAGGGGTGGTAGGCACTAGATGGAACTAGGAGGAGCCAGGATGCCCTGCAAGACTGCAGTGGCAAAGCCTGCTCTAGTTTTGGAGTATAATGGTAGGTGGTAGTGCTTGGAGAAGGTATGCACAGAACTCCAAGTGGCTGCTTCCAAAATATCTTTGGTAGGAACTCCTCTGAGGAAAGCTGCAGAGGTAGCTGTGGCCCTTGTGGAGTGAGATCTGATGCCTGCAGGTACAGTTTTGCCATGAAAAGAGTAACAAAAGCGTATGCAGTGGGCTATCCATTTTGAGATTGTCTGTTTGGAAATTGGCTTCCCTTGAGCCCCTATAGCATAGGACACAAAGAGCTGTTCTGATTTTCTGAAAGGCTTTGTTCTGTCCAAATAATAACGCAGTTGTCTGTGGATGTCCAAGGAATGTAGTAATCTCTCCCCTTTGTTTTGAGGATTAGGATAAAAGGTAGGTAAGTGTATAGCCTGATTCAAAGCTACCCTGGATACCACTTTTGGCATAAAGGACGGGTTGGTTCGTAAGGAAACTCTGTCCTGATGGAAGATGATAAAAGGCTGCACAGCCATGAGGGCTTGTAGTTCCGATACCGTACGAGCTGAGGTAATAGCCAGAAGGAAAGCTGTTTTCCAGGACAAATATTGCAAATCTGTTGAGGCAGCTGGCTCAAAAGGAGGCAAGGTCAGCTTTTCTAGAATGAAATTGAGGTCCCAAGCAGGTATTGGTTGTTTCCTGGGGGGTTTTATATTCTTAGCCCCTCTGAGGAACTGTCTTAAGAGGAGGTGAGAGAATAAAGGTGGATCAGTGTTGTATTCTGCAGAAATGTCTGAGGCATGGATTTTGATGGAGGAGAATGAAAGTCCACTGCTTAGCAGCTCAGCTAGATACTGTAATATTTGAGGTAAATTCAGTTTTCCAGGATTCTGGCCCTTTTTCTCATTCCAGGCACAAAACCGTTTCCATTTTGCGGAGTAAGCTTTTCTAGTAGACGGCCTTCTGGCCTACAAAATGACATCCTGCACCTCCTTGGAGAGTAGGGTCTGTTGTGATGTTAAGGAATCTTCCATGCGGCCAGATTGAGTGTTTTCAGCTGACTGTGAAGAGTTTTGAAGCTGTGCTGAGTCAGAAGAAGAGGCATTAGAGGTAGGGTCCATGGTGGGGAATGCGTCATGCTCCTCAGGAGTGGGTACCAGTGTTCTCTTGGCCAGTCTGGAGCAATGAGAATCATCTTTGGTCTGTCTGCTCTGGTTTTTAATAGAACTTTGGGCAGCAGAGGAAGAGGTGGGAAGGCATAAACTGTCATTGTTGTGCAACTGAAAGAGAGAGCGTCCACTCTCCAGGCCTTTGGATGAAAAGTCCTTGAGCAGAATTTTGTCAATTGGTGATTTTTGTGGGAGGCAAACAGATCTATGTCTGGCCTTCCCCATGCTTGAATTATCTCTGTAAAAACTTGAGGATGCAACTTCCATTCGTGTGGATCTGTCATATTTCTGCTTAGGTTGTCTGCCAGCGTGTTTTCCTTGCCTGGCAAGTAATGTGCTTGAAGTTCGATTTGTAAGTCCAGAGCCATGTTCCAAAGTGACATGGCCAGCCTGCATAGGGGGTATGAATGGGTTCCTCCCTGTTTGTTTATGTACCACATTACTGTGGTGTTGTCTGTCCTTATCAATAGTTGACCTGGATGCAGAAGGTCTTTGAAAGCTATAATAGCATTTATTACTGCTAGCATTTCCTTTTGATTGATGTGAAGGTGCTTTTCTTTTGGGACCATTTGCCCTGAATGCACCGATCTGTCATGTGCACCCCCCCAGGCGTAGTCCGAGGCGTCTGTTGTGATGACTTGATTTGCTTGAGGCTTGCAGAATGGGAGACCTGTGTTTGTTTGGCATGCTTGAGCCCACCCCAGAAATTCCTTTTGAAGACATGGAATTAGTGGTATTATTGTTTCCAAACTGTGGCTGTGTTGAGACCATATGTTTTTCAGGTACCATTGAAGTTTCCTCATATGCAGCTTTGCACATGGGATTAGTAGGATGCAAGATGCCATGAATCCCAGAGCCTGCAGGATTTTCCTTGCAGTCAGCCTGGTGAAATTTGCTAGTGTTCTGAAGTATTGAGTTAGTTGCCCCTGCTTCTCTGGTGTGAGGTAGGCCATCTGGGTGTTTGTTTCCAAGTTGGCACCCAGGAAAATTATTTTCTGAGAGGGTATTAGCCTTGATTTCTTTTTGTTGACTGTGTATCCCAGAGAATTCAACAACATTATTACATAAGCCAGATGTTTCAGAAGTATGTGCTTGCTGTCCGCTTGGATCAGGCAATCGTCCAATAGGGGTATATTTGTATCCCTTGAAGTATGCAGTAGGCAATTACTGATGCCAGGCATTTCGTGAATACTCTGGGCGGAGTAGATAAGCCAAAGGGCAATGCAGAGAATTGATAATGGGTTGAACCTGCAAGAAATCTGAGGTATCTTCTGCAATTTTGTCTGATTGGGACATGCAGGTATGCCTCCTTGAGGTCCAATGTTACCAGCCAAGACTCCTTGCCCAGCATGGGAAGAAGCTGCTGTAAAGTGAGCATCTTGAATTTTGGTACGAGTAAAAATGTGTTTAGGATGGATTGGTCCAAAATAGGTCTCCAATCATTTCCCTTCCTTGGTACCAGGAATAGTCTGGAATAAAAACCTTGACCTTGTTCGTGAGTAGGTACCTCTTGAATAGCTTTCATGTCCATGAGTTCTGAAATTTGTCTTTGTGCCTCTGCCCTTTGATTGTGTGGCAGGTTTGGCATGCCTCTCATTTTTGGAAGGGTGTGAAAATGGAATTTGTAGCCTCTATTTATAATGTCCAGGATCCATTTGTCTTTTGTGACAATATGCCAATTTTTTGAAAATAATGCCAGTTTTCTGCCTAAGGGTGCTGCCATTTCAGCCTTGCTTGGCATGCAAAGGGGAAAGTCATTGGGCTTGCTTTCTGAATGGCTGCGAACTATCCTCACTACCTCTTTGTGTAGGAGCTTGCCATTGTCTGCCTCTAAACGATCCTTGAGATTGTCCTCTGCCCCTCGGGCGCCTGTATCTACCTCTTTGGGGTCTGTCCGTGGCTGGAAAGGACCAATTTTTGGAAGGCCAATTTCTACTGAAACGTGGAGGTTGTACCTGTAGAAAATCTTTCACTGTTTGCATTGATTTAGCCTTTTCCTCCATTTTCTTTAATACCTCCTCAGCTTTAACACCAAATAATACATCCTTTTGAAGAGGGGCATCTAGTAATTTAGCTTTGACATGATCTGGTAAGGTTTGTTCCTTGAGCCAGGCATGTCTACGTATCACTGATCCTGTAACAGCAGCTCTACATGAGGCCTCTACAGCATCAAAACCACATTGCAAGGTATGTTTACCCACTTGTTCTGCACTATGCATCAAATCCTGCAACTCCTTCAAGTCTGGTTGTTCAGGTTGTGACATTTTACTTCTCAATTGTGATAACAGAAACTGTTGGCACTTTAGCATATGGAACTGGCAGTTTAATGCCCTCATGGTTAAGGTGGCCGAGGTATATACCTTTTTTCTGGCGACGGACGTCATCTAACCTCGACGGACTTCCAGAGAACGCCGGTTCTCTTACAAATGGGGAACGAGCAGGGCTCGAGGTCTCCAGAAGAAACGGGGCTCAATCATGTACAGACTTCCACGTTTCAGGAGTGGTACAAGGACATACCTTCTTTCGCTAATCACGGAAGTCACGCTCAGGGGAATGAAACGAACTTTACCTTCAAAGACTCTATGGGGGCACTCGAGACATCATTGTATAGGTACCGAAGTCTAAATTTAGATAATATGTACCTAAATGAATGTTTGACTAAGCGATTAGTGCCCAAGGGTTTAAGGATACACAAGTATCCTAACAATGTAATTAAAGGCAGTGATTTCCATAAAGAGTTAGTAAATGCATTTGATAACTGTGGGCTAGCCATTGTGCAAGCTATTATCAGAAATAATGAAAAAGAGATTATGTTACTGGATAGGGACATTCAAAAATACAATGAAGCTGTTACTAGTGATCTTATGTTTCAGGTTGAGGCAGCGAAAAAGAAATACTACAAAATAAGGCAAGACATTGATAGTAAATGTGATGTTATTGTCAAAAGAAAATATAAAAAATTACAGAGGGACATTAGAGAATACAATGAAGGTTGTCAGTACCCTATACCACCTTCTTATCAAGTGTACACTCAAAAACAACACAGATCAGTATCTTATTCAGTACATGTATTACATGAACAGGAACAAATAATAGATAGGTTTGATGAATGGGCGGCTGACCCACTCCCCAGGAGATCCGAAAGGATTCGTAACCAGCGGAAAACTCCTCAGCCTTTTTCCCCCGAATGTCCCCCACACAGGGGGAACATGAGGAACAACATGAAGGAGTTTTAGACATCAGTTCTAATGGGACAACGGACACTATAGAGATAGTTCACAGCGCCACTGATGATGCTGAATCTCCCTACATTATATGCAAAAAAGGGGGTTATTCAATTTACAACTACAGCCATCTACACATTACTGACACTTTTTTTGAACTATTCACTAAAGGACTTAAATATGTCCCTAGTAGGAGCAGCAATGTTACACAAGTTATAATGGATTTGAAATTATTTATCAGAAAACTCAACTTGGAGAACCTTATGGGCCACAGCGACTTAACTAGGCAAGACTACCCGCACAGAACCAGTACTTTTAACCCACCACTTCACCCTCAATTGAAAAATCTCGAAATGAGAATAGAACAAAAGATCAGGAATTACAGTAAACATAACAGATTTGTTTCTAACTTAACCCTTTCTGAAAGGCAACTTCTGGACACCTTGAGACAGGATACAAGTATTAGAATTATGGAGCCGGATAAAGGAGGGGGCATGGTCATCATGGACCAGGTTCTATATGAAGGCAAAATGAATAGTATACTTAATAATCAGTCCAGATACAGTACAGTTTCACTCAATGAAATTAATATAGCTTACAAAAAAATTGATTTAGCTATAAAACATCTTCTGGATACAGGTGTTATAGATCAAAGTACTTATGTTTTTTTACACAATGCAGAACCGAGGGTACCTTCCATTTTTGGAGTACCCAAGGTCCACAAAAACATGTACGACCCTCCTTTAAGACCCATTGTCGCAGCCCAGGGTTCAAAGATCTCCACTATCTCTAAGTTCTTGGATCACCAGTTCAAGAAATTGTGGCCTAAAACTAACCACTTACTCAAAGATTCGTGGGAATTTTTGAAACAAGTAACCCCTGATTTAATGGTACCCAATCTAAAATTTCTGACCACTGATGTAGTGGACCTGTTTTCGGTAATCCCACACGAAACAGGTCTGCTATGGTTAGATGAAGCACTTACATCTTGTCCTAAAGCCAACAATCGGGACAACTTTTTGATTATGAATCTTATGAAACTAGTATTGTATTACAATTTTATTTACTTTGCAGGTGAATATTACAAGCAAACTTCTGGGGTTGCTATGGGGGCTAATTGTGCCCCCACATATGCTGACATTATTCTCTCTATTTGGGAGAGTAAGTACGTACTTAATCGTCCTTATAAACAACATTGGGTCGCTTACTACAGGTTCCTTGACGACATCTGTATTTTTTGGACAGGACCAGATAAACTTATTCAAGAATTCATGGAGTACTTGGCCTCTACGACAGATTTCCTCACATTTACATATCAAGTTTATGAGAACAGGGTAGAATATTTGGATGTCCTGCTCAGTATAGACAGGGAAGGAGGGTTTAAATCTACTGTCTATAGAAAGCCTACATTCTCCAACAGCTACATTCACTTTAAAAGCCTACATCCTATGTACCAAAAAAGGGGCATCGTCAAGGGTCAATTCGTTAGAATATCACGGATGACCTCTGATGATGAAGATTTTTTGTCAGAATGTCAAAAATTGAGCACCATGTTTCGGGACAGGGGCTATCCGGAGGATTTCATTAACAACATTAGGGACCAGGTGAGGGCTGGTAGAGGGGACAGATTTACCCCGGTATTAGGTTCAGGGACTATTTCCAATGGCCAGGACACAAATGACAACAATTTAGAATTCCAGCAAGCCTTTATTACACAATACAGTACCAATTCTAGTTACATCAGGGATATCATCTCCCAGGAGTGGGATACATTTTTGGAAATTACTGATTTATCCAATTTGCACGGTAAAAGAATGAGAACAGTTTACCGTAAAGGGAAAAATATAAAAAGTATGTTAGAACATGGCCCTATTCAGAACAATTCTACACGTACACGTAAGGTACCTATAGATGTGGGACTTGTGTACAATGTTCCCACATCCTGCATGATGAACAAGTAACCCTTTCAGCACTGAATAGAGTGATTAAAGCTAGGGCATATTATAATTGTAACAGCCAACGAGTTATATATCTGGCTATATGCACCAAATGTCCAGCATATTATGTGGGGAAAACTGAGCGAAGTCTCAAACGTAGGATATACGAACATATGTATGATGTACAAAAAGAAAACAACAACAATGCCTTGTTCAAGCATACATCCACATGCCCCACAGCTAGATATAAATTTTTTGTTTTGGAAAGTATATACAGGGACCCTAGGGGAGGACCATGGCAGGCCAAGTTGGAACAAAGGGAGACCTTTTGGCAAATTTCCCTGGAATCCAACAAAAAAACAGGCTTGAATGATTATATATCCATCAAGCCTATTTTAAAATTAAAGGCTATTTCAGCTTAAATATTTTTTCTTAAATATATATATTTTCTAACATGGATATATGGGAATTTTTCAATTTTAACAAAAAATAAAAAAAAAATTTTAACATTTTATATTATTGTATGTTTTATATACAAAAACGTTTTTTTTGTATTTGACTTAATATATTCTATATATTATTTTAGTTGTAATATATGCTATTCCTGTGCTCAGCAGATTTACACACAGTACTATACTACAGAATTTCTAGGGCTTGTTTCTTTAATTAGTTAATTGTTTCATTAGAGGGCTGGTCATTCAATGTATTTAAGCCATATGAAATTTTCTCATCTGATGAAGTTGCATTTAGCAACGAAAACGTGTTGTACTGAGAGAACTGTCTGCGTTAATAAAGGAGAGCTTTTTACATCAAGGAGTGCCTTTGTTTAAGGATTGACTTGGAATTTACTGGATATTCATTGGCTTCATTTCTCCCTGGCGCTGGTTTTGGTATTACCTTGTTGTTGTTCTACCAGCTCATTCTCCTTTTTTTGTGGTTATATACCTTTTTTCCCCACCTTTCTAAGGATCTGGAATCTCTCTCGGAAGGTAATGGATTTTTAGCAGTGGAGGCCTTAATTCCCTTGGGGCCCTGTGTGATAGTTTCTGGGTCAGCCGCATGGCTTTTGTATAAAAATTGGTGTGAGTCAGGAACCCGGTAGTACCTGTCAGGCTTGACTGGGGCTGGAGGTAAAGAATCCGGGTTAAGGCAGGCCTCCGAGTAAACATCTAGTATGTCTAAGAGAGGAGGTACAGCCAGAGGCCTGTGCTGAGGTAGCAAGAGAAAATCCCTAAGCCTTTTCTTGAAATCTGAGTACTCTTGGCCTTCCCAGTGGAAGTGTTCCCTTAAGGTATGCAAGGTTTCCGCAAATGAGTAATCCTCTGGGGGGGAGACAGAGGGAATGGACTCCTCTGCATCAGAATCTTCAAAAGGGGAGTAAGAATGTTCCTGTTCATCAGAGTGCTCTGATATAATGGAGGCCTGGTCAGAGGCGGGGGATTCTTCCTCCACTCTGGGCCTTTTGTCCGGGGTTTGAGAACCCCTGATAAGAGTAATTAAATCCTCAGCCATTTTAAGCATCTGTTTTTTAGGCATGGGGCCTGGAGAAGGGCCCTGTGTAGCTTGTCTCTTAGAATGCATGGCTGCTTTAGACTTAGTGAAAGCCTTGATGGAAAAAGAAGAGGAAGGTCTGAAGACACCTTGAGAGGAGGCAGACATGTCTACATTTTGAGATTCACCACCAAGAGTGGCTTCGGTATCTGTAGACGGGGTGTGGGCCGAGGAGCCTGCGACCTCGGGCACAGAAGACACCGCCAATGAAGTGTCGTCGGTAGTCAGGGGCTGCGTAGGTGCCTCGCTGAGAACCGGACCACCTGTAGTCGGCTTTGGTGTGGTGTCGGTAGAGGCCGCGGACCTCGTGTGTCGGTCCTTATCTTTGCGTTTTTAGACAAAACTGGAGTCAGAGTATCCGACGACATAATAGAGTTAAATTTTTTGCCAAAATAATGCTGGGCGAACTCCGCCCGATGCTTAATGGTGCGTTTGTTGAATGTAGCACAAAAACGACAGACCGAGACGTTGTGGTCTGGGCCTAAGCAAGGAATACAGAGGGAATGAAAATCCTTATGCGGTATTTGCTTCCCACATGAAATACAATTATTAACTTTGTCTGACATCGGTCTGAGGCAAGAAAAGTTTCCCCAACGGGGTACTTAGCTTTCAAGAAGACTTCGGTTGCAAAATTTTCGTAATTTCAGGAGCTGGCCGACTGGCACTTGCGAACTGCTTCTGCTTCGGGCACCGTGCGGCAAGAAAGACTGACGAAAATGGCGTTGGCTGGTTCTTTTATACCCCTGTCACACTGACGTCAGGGAAGAGGCGACGACAACCGACACCGGACCTAGACTTTGGAATTCGACTGACCGAGGACCTGCCTGATGGCAGGAGAACCCATCTGTTATGACTGCAGATGTATGCACGATGAACATCACATAACACAAACCATGTTGTTCTTACTTAGGTTCATAGGTAGGTACTGGGCTATCTGCTCTAAGGCATTTATAAGCCTATCCAGAATGTGTTGGCGTTCGCTGCCCCATTAGATTAGTTCCCTGTGCCTCTGTCCAGCAGACCCACTGAAGTGATCCCCGGCGTAAACTTTCTGTTTCCCATCCATTCGTCAAGGTTTCTCTTGAGTGTTAGCAAGGAGCGCTGCCTAATGTAGATTGAAATCTTGTTCCAAAGCATGAGAAGTCTCTGGGACAGGAATCTATCCCTCCAGCACATCCTATTTATTGTTGTGG
Organism: Protopterus annectens; assembly: GCF_019279795.1. Lineage (NCBI taxonomy): Eukaryota > Metazoa > Chordata > Ceratodontiformes > Protopteridae > Protopterus > Protopterus annectens. Next base: position 767,576,662 of record NC_056747.1, on the reverse strand, counting down.
TAAGGTTTAGATCCCTAGAGTGTGTGGCTCGAGGGGATATGGTTTTCTTTGGTGGAACATGTCCATCAATTCTGGGTTGGACATGGCCTTGTATGTCAGGCAGATCACCTCTGAGTAGGCGGTATGCAACTGAGTACAGCTGGAGTTTCTTCAGTCTAGCTGCAAAGGGCATCTGTTTGAGGCCAGTGATCCTCTTGGTGAGGTACTTCTGTGGTCTTTCCAGCTGCTGCAGGTGTCTTGTAAGGTACATCCCAAATGGGGCGTTGTACTCTATGATAGGTCTGATGAGTGATGAATAGAGGGGCACGAAGACCTCTTCTGATCTGGCTGCAAACCCTTTTGTGATTAGGTGGGCCACATAGAAGGATTTTCTAACCACTTTGGCAATGTGATTGTCAAAGGAGAGATTAGTATCTACTTAGGTCCCCAGATCCCTTATTACGTCTTCCGTATTTAGGGGACTACCATCTATGTGGCAGTCTGTGGGTACTTTGTTTTTTCCAAAGGGGATGATTATGCACTTTTTGACATTTAGCTTGAGGCCATGATTTTGACACAGGCGGACAGACACTGGATCCCCTTTGAATGACACCAGAAACTTAGGCCATTGTTGAAATTGATAATTTTTTCTTTATACCGTGGTATCATTCTTGGTGAGGGCAGGATGCTACTCAGAGTCAGGGTCATACTACATCTCTCCTACTAACCTTCATAACCCTAACCTACACTACATCCTCGCACACATACATAAGTATCCATCTCAGTGAGACCCTTTTGGAGGATGTCTGTGTCAGCCGGAGAGTCAATTATAGCCCCTAGTTTGCAGTCATCTGCAAACTTGGTCAGCCATAGTCCCCCTGTGCTTGCCTGTACCTCTGAGAAGTATATGCTGAACAGGAGGGGTCCCAAGACTGAGCCCTGGGGAATGCCACTTGTAACCGGTTTAGAGTCGGACCTAGCTCCCGCAACTCTCACCTTGTGGATTCTGTCCATGAGCCAGTTGGCAACCCATCTTGTGACGTAGGGGTTTATGTTCAGGCTGGTAAGCTTGTCTATAATACCAGAATGGGGGATGGTGTTAAAGGCCTTTGCGAGGTCTAGGTAGGTTGTGTGTACAACCTTTCCCTCATCTACAGCCTTGGTAACTGTCTCAAAGAAGTCCACCAGGATTAGGAGGCATGATCTGCCCTTAAAGTTGAACTGGGTAGGGTCCAGTGTTTGGAGGTTCCCTATGTCTCTGTTAATGAGTTCCATGATGATGCACTCCATAGCCTTGCAGACCAAGCTAGTAAAGCTTATAGGACGATAGTTCTCAGGGTCTGTTGTGGCTCCACCTTTGTGGAGCGGAATAAAAGTTGCTGTGTGCCACTCTATGGGTATGTAGCCTATGGAGAGGCTGAGTTTGAACAGTGTGTTTAAGTCATGAGTTAGTTTGTCTTTGAGCTCGTGTAGGACGCAGCCTGGGACACCGTCCTGTCCCTTTGATGTTGTGTTTTTGGCTTTGGAGATGACTGTTTTAACTTGAGTGTCTGTGATTTCAGGGGCTCTACATTCTTCTGGTATGGTTATGGGTCCTTTTGGGGGTGAGAGGGGGGTGAAGATTGCACTGAACCTGTCTGCCAGGATGTTGGCGATATCGGTCTGTTCAGTGTATTTTGTGCCATTCTGCACTAACTCCGAGCAGATCTGAGCATTGCCATTTATATTGTTGACATAGCTAAAGAATGCCTTGTGGTTATCTTTGGAGTCCTTGACAATTTTTCTTTCGAAGCTCGCCTTGGATGACTTTATGAGGGATCGTAGTTTCTTGCTGATGCTGATCAGGGATGTCTTCCCTTCTTGGGATTTTACTCTTTTCTGTACTAGTTTCCTCCTTCTATTGTATAGCTTGTTTATGGCAGGGGTTCACCAGACTGGTTTCCTTTTCTAGAAGGAGTGGGTCTTGGTTTTGCTTGGGATAGCACGATCCATGCATTCTTGTAGGTGCTCATAGAATAAATTAGTAAAGGATTTTGCAGCTTGGACAGCGTTATCCTTTAGCATGGGGAGTTTGAAACTTTCCACCTCAGTCTTAAGTAACGTGAAGTTTGGTTTTGAAAAGTTTTTCACGGTGGTTTTCTTGTCCGGGGGTGGGGGCGGAATGTGGATACCCAGAGTGGTTTGTTTATGGTCAGATTTAACCAGCGAGGGGGTGACCTCCGGTGTGGAACACTGGTCGCCCATGTTGGCGATGACCAGGTCCAATATGTTGTCACCTCTGGTGGCAGTGTTGACCAGTTGACCCAGGGCATTTGAGTTTATAAATTCTAGGAAATGTTGGGCAAGGGAGTTAGTACTTGAGTAGTTCTCCCAGTTAATGTTTGGATAATTGAAATCACCCAATATTAGGGTGTTTGGTAGGGCCTTTATGTATCCCAGCGTTTCAAGAAATGCAGAATGGGGTCCTGGGACATGGTGGGTCATCTGTAGCAAGCTACACTATGGATTGCAGTTTTGCCCATTGTTAGTTGCACGTGGATGATCTCCGAAGCATCGTGCTGTGCCACTAACTTGGAGGTGTGGGGATCCTTGATGAATATGGATACGCCCCCGCCTTTTGTATTTCGGCCCGGGTTCTGTGGCTGAAATGTATGGTATGAGTTGTAGCCTGGCAGTGCTCTGGGGTAGCCTGGGGTGCTCTCTGGAGACTTAAACCAGGTTTCTGTTACTGCACATATATCGATTTTCTCCATACTGAAGAGTGCCTCGAGTGCGTGCATTCTGAGGTTTAGACTTGTAGCATTACCCTCAGTTTTTTTGTTACTTGTGCTATTTATGGCTGAGGGGTTGTCTTTTGAGCCTTGCCTAAAAAAGGCACTTTGGGGGTGGCAAAAGCCTTGGCCAGTATTCGAAAGCCTAAGGGTGACAGATGCAAGCCTTCTCTAGCGAAGCAGCGTGGCTTGTCGAGCATGTCATCCCAGGTGGACAGACACTGGATCCCCTTTGAATGACACCAGAAACTTAGGCCATTGTTGAAATTGATATTTTTTTCTTTATACCGTGGTATCATTCTTGGTGAGGGCAGGATGCTACTCAGAGTCAGGGTCATACTACATCTCTCCTACTAACCTTCATAACCCTAACCTACACTACATCCTCGCACACATACATACCACTACCCCACACCACCTACCACATACAACACATACCTTTACACCTACAGAAACCCACATAAGCTTCCCAATAGCCCCCTCTTTATCTAATAACAACACAACATTACTTATACACAACAAGTATATTCCACTGTCTTACACTAGAAAAACATAATGTAAACACCACATAGACATTTTACAAACAATCAAACTTCATCTATTATTAAAGAAATACCTCCTTACCTCTGAAGATATTCACCCAAATCCAGGGCCAAGCAATATTATACCCCCAAACAAACACACAGATCTACGTATCACTAACCTTAACTCTAGCAGTATATCAAACAAGCTCCCTCACTTACACGCATTCATAACTCAGTACTCCCCTGACATTTGAAACTAAACAGAGACCTGGCTAAAACCCAGCACACAGAATGAGGAAATTCTCCATCCTGGATATAATATCTTAAGACTAGATAGGACGGGAAAGAAGGGATGGGGCATTGCAATTGTCTATAAAAATACACTTACTCTAGAACCTCTACTAACTCCGCTACCAAAATTTAATACTGCTGAGATCATAGGCTCTGTGCTACTCCTAAACAAGAAAAACAGTATCAATATTCTTTGTGCGTATATCCCTCCAAGTAATAACTCTCCAATAATTGAGGAGATTCTTCCATGAGTAAAAGACAACCTCCCACAAGAGACTATTCTACTAGGAGACCTAAACACTGATTGGCTAGCCTGCAATTCTAAAAACCCCACTAACCACATCAACCTGCATGGATTCTCTCAACTCATTCAAGAACCTACTAGAGTAGATAAAAAGTCCCAAAAGTAATCTATACTACACTGGGCACTGGTAAACTCCCAAGAACAAAACTACTAAACAAGTTGTCTGTCAGATGGACTTAGTGACCAACTCCCAACTTTCCTCCTACGTAAACGTATTAACATACCCAACCCTACAGTCTATAGACATGTTAGAAATTATTGCAATGTTAACCCGCTAGATCTCAACACTACTTTAAAAAAAATGTAACTGGGAACCACTACACACCCTTGACTTGGACCAAGCAGTGGATTACTTTAATACTACTCTTACTAAGATCCTTGATTTAGTAGCCCCGATAAGAACAATTAGATCTAAACTACACTATGCTCCATGGCTTCGTAAGTCCACTAGAGCTCTATTAAAATCCAGAGATAAGGCATGGAAAACCTGGAAGAAAGACAACCTGAGTCTTTCCAAACAAAACTATCAACACCTTAATCAAACAACAAACAAGACTTGATAAACAGAACTACTATCTAAGTATCCAAAACAAACACTCCCAACAACCCTCAAAAGTTCTGGCATTAACTCCTTACTAAAACCTGGTAAAACCACACCATCTCCCACCTCAACCTCCACAAATACAGATAGCGATATAGCCTCCAAATTCAATGACTAGTGAATCCATTAAATCTCTACTCAACTATCCAAAAATAGTTATTCATCCATGCTAACAGCTCCTAATAACACATTTGCCTTTACATTCTCACCTGTCCCAACCTCTACAATAAAAAAAAACACATCTTAAAACTTAAACCCACTACTCTTGCAGCAGATGGTATACCAGCAAATTTCTTAAAAATGGCTGCCGACTCCATATCCTACCCAGTCTCAATCCTTATCAATTGTTCCATACAGGAATCCTATATCCCTCAAATGTGGAAAATCTCCTACATTATTCCCCTTTATAAGGGTGGAAACTCCTATGATTTCTCAAACTACCACCCCATTGCCATTCTGTCTCCTTTATCAAAGATACTACAGAAATGCATGCACTCTCAAGTCATGCATTTCCTAAACTCAAACAATCGCCTCTCCCCTACACAACATGGCTTTAACTCACATCACAGCACAACCACCGCCCTTCTCTCCTTCACAAACCTGGTTAACCATAATGCATTTGACATAGTTTCTCATTCCATACTAATAGATACTCTAGGCTCTTTAGCCTTTGCCCCTTACACTATTGCTTGGTTTAAAAACTACCTATCAGACCGACAACAAGCTGTCCAGTGGCAAGGAGTTTTATCACCTTTACTCCCAACCACCATTGGTGTACCTCAGGGTTCCATATTGGGTCCACTGCTCTTTTCCATCTTCACCAATAACCTACATACCTCTACCCTGCAGGCCTCACTCTTACAGTATGCAGATGATTCCACCCTAATCTGCTCAGCCCCATCTCTTACCACCCTACAGTACCTCGCCCAAGAATCTTTTGCCTCAGTAGAAAGGTGGATCACTAATAATCTACTTATCTTGAATCCCAACAAAACAAAACTACTTATATTTACCCCAAACAAAGCAAAAGCCTCTCCACTCTCCTTCTGTATCTCCTCCAGTAATGGAATTGTCATTTCACCCTCTCTCCACACCAAGCTCCTTGGTGTCGACATAGATAACAACCTCCACTTTAACATCCATATATCTCAAACTATTAAAAAAGTACACAAAAAATGGGTTCCCTATACAGACAAATTTTCTATCAGATCAGGCTACGGTCACCCTAGCTCAAACCCACCTTCTTTCCACGCTAATGTATGCAGCCCCAATTCTCACTTATGTTAGGAAATCTGACCTAGACAAACTTGAGTCTTGTTATAACAAAATTGCCAGGTTTGCAAAAAATTCCCAATTTAGAACCCATCACTGTATACCTCTTAGGCAACTTCAGTGGCTTGAGCTCCCACAGCTATTAACCTATCACCAACTTGTCATAGCATACAACAACCTAAAACATCCAGACAAAACTCCAGCTCTAAGGCAATTACTGACCAACTATACACCAAACTGTCCACTCCGCTCTGCCAACAAATCACTCCTCTGTATCACCTCAGCTAACATACACAGCAGGTAAAGCTCTATTTTCACACAGCATAGAAAAAACTTGGAATCATCTCCCTCCATCTGTGACTTCTTTATCAAATACCACACAATTCAAAAACTCCCTTAAGGACCATCTTATAAGTTATTGGCTCTGTCCATGTGTCACATAGTCCTAAAATCTGTTACCTCCACACTTTCTCTTTTCTCTCATATTTCATGCCCTCAGTAAGCATGGTTGTTACAAACGGCATCTGTTGACAAACAGCATCTTGTTGTAATCTCTGTCCATTTTTTTTCACAACAAACGGAATGTACATATGTAAATATCGCTGATTAGAATTTTTTTATTTTACTGTTTCTTTTCTCACTAAATACTACTAGTATAACAATGTTTTTATATTATGTATATCATTACTATTGTTTTTTGTTATTTTAATTAAGTGGAGCTTTTCTCCCTGGGCCTCCACTGTAAATGGACCTCGTCCAGTCAGACCATCCCGGTTAACAAACGTAAAATAAATAAATAAATTGGGGGGGGGGGTGCCTTTAAGAAAACCTTGACAGACTCTCTGAGCAGCCAAGAAAGAAGAGGAGAAACTCTTTGTAAAAGCTGGAAATGGTAGCCAGTTGGAACTTAACAGTAGAATAACTGGAATCAGAATCAAAAAAAGAAGAGAGAAAGTGCAAACCAAGGGGATTAGAGTGGGGAAGGGATCCATGCTCTGATGAAAATATGAAAATCCCAGACTGAAGACCTTTTCCAACTGCTCTTCTAGAGTTTGCACGTGAACTCTTTCTGTCCAGCTGAGAGACACTTTTGTAAACTGCACTTACCATAACTGTAGATGTTCAAATTCCTCACTGTTGCAGTAGCCTTTGGCATTTGGTTATATCCTGCCCAGGATACAACTGGTCAGCTTCACAAAACTTCGGCTGCCTTCAACACCTTCACTGAGTTCTAACTGGACAGCCTGTTTCTGGAGGAAAATCAGCGTTCTAAGTGAAGATTACTTAAAAATTATGTCAAGACTTTCTTGGCCATAAGAATAGGAGCATTCTTATTTGTTTGTGTCTTTCGGCTTTTCCTGGTTAGGGGTCGCCACAGCGAAACTCCGGTCCGCTAATGATTGGCAGTTGATTTTTACGTACCGGCTTGCCAGGCCTGACGCACAACCTTCAACAAAGGTACACCCATTCACACATGTCTCCATGCAGAAGATGCTCTAGCTGAGAATCTAACCGGACAGCATCTTACTGTGTTCTAAATCCTGGAAAAATAACATGTAATAGCAATAAAAAATGATATCCTAACCCATATAAATATATATATATATATATATATATATATATATATATATATATATATATATGTATATATATATATATGTATAAATATGTATGTATATACAAAGGAAGGGAGAATGGAGGGTGGGTGTTGCTACTGCATCAATATGGAATTTGAAGACCTACAGTTATGGAAAGTTCAACTTACCCAAGTGCTCATCATTCTCACTGCTGCAGTAGCCTTTAATTACTTGGGGTGATTACCAAAGCTATCCAACCTAGAAGGAGGAAGAATGTGCATTCAGGAGCCTCTGGAGATGGTACTAGCAAAAACAGTCCTGGATTTGGAAAAGGAATCCAGTTTGTAAGGCTTTTTAAAAGTCTGTACACAGGACCCTGTAGTTGCCTCTACAGTCCACCCCTTTGCAATATGCCATCAAAGAAAACTTGACTTACTCCCACTGTGCCTTAATTCTGCCTGGAAATGTTTTACAGTAGAGGGAATAACAAGAAAAGACATAGAAAGGGACAGCCAACTGGAATTGTCTAAATTGACACAGGCTGTCCTTTAAGTCCAATACTTGGAATTCCACAGCTGTATAGCTCTCGTAAAGAACTTAGTATTGCAAGATAATACCAGAGTTGCATATGCATGACTAGAGTATATAAAATCTATTCTCTCTATCATTCAAATTTCGAAATAAATAAGGGAGACAGATAAAAAAAATACAGAAAGTAGTAAGGACATACGTGGGGTATTTGTTTCTCTACAGATAATCCTATAAGCATGGAAAAGCAAAAGGGTTAACCCATCACAAAGAATTGCAACCTGGATACTCTTTTGCAGATGTCACTGCAATACGTCGGTCTATCAAAAAGATGAACCAAAAGCAGCCAAGTAGAAGGTAAAAATGTAGAAAGAATTAACTTTCCCAGCAATAAGTAAAGATGCCAATCAAATGTCACCAGAATAACAGGTGAATTTATTTATCAACAGAAACACATTTTTGTAGAGCAGCCTAAGCTCCATGGACAGACATGGCAAAATGCTGACAAATACCCCCTTGCCAAAGGAATAAACAGGTCACAGGATAGCAATTCACAGAAATGCTTGAGAACCAGTGGTAATAATTCCAGATGCCCTGGTTATAAATGAGGCACCAACCAGAAAATCATCTCCACTGGTTAACATAAGATTTCCTAGTAGTAGGAGTTCTTGGTACCTGCTGCATGACCTCATGAAAAAAGGCATTTGACTGACTGCCTGGATTGTTGTTTGAAACTGAGTGTATCAAACTCCCCTCATCTTGTGAGAGTAGATCCAATTTGTGAGGAAGCTTGTGGCAACCACTCCTGTCCAATTCCATAAAAAAGGAGAACCAATGTTGTCTAGTCAAGAAGGGAGTCACCACTATAATTTTTGGAAAGTTCTTCTTCTGAATCTTCAAGGGTGACCCTGGGTATCAGTAGAAAGGGTGGAAATGCAAAGAGGAAGGTTCCTGTCAACGAAAATGAAAATATACCTGTTATCCAAGTTTTTTGCAAGGAGTCCTGGTGCAGAATTTACTTAGTTGTCTGCTTTGATAAGAGACAAATCTATTTCAGGGGTTCCTCAAATGCAACTGTAACCATTCTTGGAAGACCTCCCTCATTTAATTTGCATTCAAGAGGCTCTGTACTGGTCTTGCTCAGCTTGACTGCCACTATAGTTTGCTCCAACAGAATGTTAACTCCTTGCAGGGTTATACAATGCTGTAGAGCTAACTCCCAAACCATCATAGCCAGCCTGCACAGGAGGCATGACCTGGTGCTACCATGTCTGTTTATGTACCATATCACTGTGGTCTTGTCTATAATCACCTGTAATGGTCCTGGAGACCACCAGTCATGAAGGGATTCTATAGCATGGATCAGAGCTAACATCTTTTTGACATTTATGTGCTTTGGTCTGTCTGAATTTTTCCACAGGCCTTGTACCTTTATCCCCACAAAAACTGCTCTTTAAGCAAAAACTGAGGTGTCTTATTCCCTCCACCAATGCATTTTTTTTTATACAGCCCAAAAATGGAATTTGAAAATCCTAGGGGTTGAAAATGTTAGGCCCACTGAAAAAAAAATTCAATGTTTTTTTTTTCCATGTACACCATGGCAACAGGAATCATGAGAATCATAGAAACCATGAACCCTAGAATCCTGATATATTCTCTGGCTAAAGTCTCACACTGACTGGAAAAAACTACAAATGTACCTTTACCTTTGTTAGGAATGCCTTTGAACAGACATATGTAGAAAGCATTCTGCACACACATTCCTGTGCGATGGAATCAAAGAAGATTTTTGAACATTTACTGTATCTAGAAGCCCAGACTGTTAAGGATTTAAAAAACCCAAGTTAAGGACACCTTTATCAAAAGACTCTGCAAAGATCAGTGAATAATCTAAACAAGGAAAAGCAAGATAATAATCACCTCGTATTCTAACTTACCATAAAACTCGTAAAAAAATCACTGTCAGTGAAAGTCCACTTTATAAACCAAAACACACTCTCCATTCGCTGCACTGAATATAAAGATTCACTTACTGCTCCACAATTCTAAATAAAACGCTTTTTTATTTAAAAAAAAATAAATAAATGAATGTATAAAAGGTTTAGCGCTTTCATCTACCTCAAAGTAGACTTCTTCAGAACACTTCCACTTGTTGAATACTAGGTTTTATACATACTCCTACCCATTAACAATCCACTTAATTAAATCTGTGAAACAATTAAATATTTAAAGTGCTCAGTGCTCAAATTAATTTCTTCCTATTACTACACATTCTGTTATAAGCTCTTTCATTTAGTTTACTTTAAAATAATACCTCACTTCTACTAAAAATTAAACCATTTTAAACTACGTTTACTTGTAAATTCAATAATACAATTCAGACCTCATTTAAATGACAACAATCATTTTACAAAATCATTGAACATAAGATATTTTTTTTTTAAATATGTTTTATCTGAATAATCCAACATTGTCACTAAAATGCTTATGATATCATACTACCCCAATGATTTGCATTCCAATTTTAATTATGTGCAATTTAATATGTGTTCTCTAATATAGGCTTAATCGAAATACTTTCATTTAACCCAGGGTAAACAGAAGCATTTAATAAAATCTGCCGTCTAGTTTCCCTTTCCCCTAACCTCTTATGTACATCACCTCCCCTAGGGTTGATTTTAATGTACTCTAATATCTCAAATTTGAAAGTGTCACAGGTTGTACTATCTACTAAGTGCCTATACAAAGCATTTTTTGTATCTTTTTTCCTAATACAGTACCCGTGGTCATATATTCTGTTCCTTAAGCATCTGTCTGTCTTACCTACATAATAACATGGGCATTTTGTGCACTTAGCTAGATATATAATGTGTTGAGTACAACAATTACCCTTCCTAAATCTGACCTCCGTTTTATTTGTGTAATCCAATACCAGAAATGACACCTGCAAGTTCTCCCCACACTGATTGCACTGTCCACATTTTCATGTGCCCTCATCTTTTCCTATATCATATCCTTTTGATGTTTTACTCTCTAACTCACATTTCAAATTCTTTGCAGTTTTAAGGAACAGAATATACGACCACGGGTACTGTATTAGGAAAACATTAAAGGAGTACATTAAAATCAAAAAAACATCAAAAGCAGCGAAAGACTATCTGTGCTTCAGAGGGATCACTCGCGAAGTATCAGAATCAATCTGCTGATCCTACATGCAAGGTAATTGGTCTGTGTCCGAATGTGCAGTGCCACAAGAAAGCACTGCAAAGATAATGCCACTGTCACACAATCATGGCCTCTCAGCGTAGGGGGTAAGATCTGGTTCCTTCCTGCTTACTGATGTATCAGCTATGCTGTCTAAGTGCATAGAAATCATGCCCTGTTGAAGGCAGACCTGGAAAGCCTAGAACACTGTAAGGACAGCCCTTGTCCCCAGGATAATTCATGCGAAGATTGCCCTCCACACAAGTCAAAATACCTGTGGAAAATGATCCCCTTAAAATGCTTCCACCCCACCCCAGACAGGAGGCACTCATGATCACTGTGTCCTTGGGAAGGGGAAAAGGTCTTCTCACTGAGACTTATGGAGGAATCTGTCCATCTCATTAAATGTTTTTTGCAAACTGAGGAGAAATAAACAGGATTGTTCAGAGTTCAATGGTTGAGACCACTGCATGTTCAGAGGCCACTTTAAAATCCGCGTGCATAATGTACAAGTAGTACAGAAGCTGCCATAAGATGAAGTCTTCTAAGATGATGGAAGCTGGTGGAGATGAGAGAGTCAGAAGGGTCGAAAATACAGTTCTTAATGGAAAAGTCTTTTCCCCTAGTAGTTTGACAGTGCATGGCCTTGCATTCAGAATGTCTCTTAAAGCTGATCCTCTTTGCCTGGGACACAGGTGACAAATGAGAAGTCTGAACTGGGGGTTTTGCTGAAAGGGAATAAAGTAGCCTCAGGATATGATTCCTCTTACCTACAAATCCATGGTGATGGACAGCCATGGCAGAGAGCGTAAGGTGAGACATGCCCCAACTGCCTCCAGAAGGTAACATTCAGGCAAGCCTTCAGGGGTTGTAGGGACAAAAGCCTTGAAAGGATCCAATAGCTCCCCTGGTAACTAGTACCACCTCTCCTCATACAGCAGCTTCTGAATGGGGATGCCCTGGGAATCTCTGTCCTGCCCCTATATGTGCTGGAGCTGTTCAGAATTAAGAAACCACAAGCTTCTCACTCCTTTCTGATTTCGATGAAAGATTCTTTACAGGGCATCAAAATGAAAGGTTGAGAGCTAGTCATAGTCAGCTGTGAGACCTCTGATCTTCTGCTCTTGGACAGAAAGCCTCTTTTTAACTTGCTGCCTAAACAGCACATTGCCATCAATGGGGGTATTGGCAAAATCTGGTTTGAAGTGTCCGTGAAATCTCTGAGCTGCAACCAGGCCTTTCACATCATACTCAGGCCTGACCATTCAGTTCTAGTTGACCCATCCTTCACACTGTGTAGCAGACACATGGACAGAGATAGAATATAGTACTCAATGTGATGACCTAGGTTTCCAATGGAGATCCCCAGATAGCATTTTTTTCAGATTCTCAGATGCTTTCTGGGTGGTCTCTCTCTCTCTCTCTCTCTCTCTCTCTCTCTGTGAAAATGAATCATATGCTCCATGCAGTTCAAAGCCCTAACCACAAACATATTGGATACATACACCCACTTTCCTAGCCTATCCATCATCCTTGAATCCTTGTTATGGGGTAGATGGCTTGGACATCCTCCCAAGACTTAATTCTTTAGAGCTTCAGATACCACAATGGAATCAACAAGAAGCCTTTTGCTCCAATAAAGCTTGTCTTTGGAAGTACGGAGCACCCTGTCTGACTTCCTTGGGATGAGCTCCACTACACCCTACTCCTCCCACACCTTGCTGTAGACCACGTCCATAAATTTATTCAGGGGATACACACCCCATGTTGCTGTAAAAGAAGAGTTACAGGCCTCCTGCAAGATCTATTCCTCGAGAGGAGGTGAGGTTAATAGGCCATGATCTCCCTTGCCTCCTCATTTCCAAAATCTTGCTAAAGGAAGGATCCCCTGGAGAGGATTTTGGGAGATCATCAGTCTCATGCAGATCTGTATCCAGAGGGGGAAGAGAATGAAGGGGAGTCCAGACGCTTCCTCTTGCAGATCCTCTTCTTCGAGGGACTATAATGAGATTCCTCACCAGAACTCCATTAGGAAGAGTTACATTCGGATATCACTAGTCCTAAACAAGAACCCCTCTGGCCTTGACAGAGTCTAGATGATGGTTGACTCAAGTTCTCAACTTTCAAGGTACTCTGGGGTGGAGTTCGTGCCACTGATACGATGGGAAAAAAACAGCTGACAGTAACTCCCTTCTACATTGTGTCATCTACCAAAGTGATCAGGATCAAAACTACTGTTGTTGACAAAATCGGAATTGATACTGAATTAGCAAGTTCCATGCCAACCAAGGGCTCCAGGGCCAATGCCAAATCAGGGATCTTTAGTTCCAAAATGTGAAATGCAATGTGACATTTTGGGACTAAGAAGAGCACTGATGATTTGGTGCCAGCCCCCTCAGGGCCATCTGCCCGAGTCCTTGTAATTGTTGGCACTGAAGTCTACCAGTGCCAAAGCAATAAGGAGACATAACATTTATCTGCACTAAGGAGTCTGATATGACAGTCAATGCTGATTCTGTCACTACAAGAGGAGGAATGGAAGAAAGTGTGGTTAGAGGACCTTCTTGGCCCATGTTAAAAACTGTTAGAGGCAAGACGATAACATGACGAAGTTGAGCCTTGACATATGCCGACTTCATGTATTACAAAGTAAGCTGTGTTGGACTTCTAAGGGATCTCTGGGACCTTACCAAAGCTGCTGAAGGAGGTCTGGAAGAGATCAACTTGGACAGTTCTCTCTCCAAAGAAAAACTGCCAGTATGCCTTCCAGTTGCTGAACCCTTGGAATGACCTGAAGACTCCTGCATATGGAGAAAGACCTGTAGTTACTCTGCCTGAAGAAGAAAAATAAATACCAGGGGTTTTAGGTGCTGCTGGTCTTCTCCAAAACTGTATGATCCTTGGCCTTCCTTTTCTCCTTTCTCTTTTCTGATGTAGGTGCCAAAGAGGAGGTGGTCAGTGCAGAGTCCACAGGGATTATTTCCTAAGTTTGCAGCTTATTTCTTCATTCTGCTAGAGTCAAACAACTTGATTTTGCAGTGTGTAGAATCACTGGACAAGTGAGAAGTCCCCAAGCACACTAGATACAAATTGTATGGAGCAACAGATACAGCAGGATGCATCTGAACAGGACAGGTCTCAGGAAGATGTTCTGAAACATTCTGTAGGATACCTGCAGGAAACAGAGAGCAAAGAAGGTGCTCTCAGTCTTTAAGAAAATTATTTAATGGAAGACCTGTTTGATTTAATAGAGATGGATAGACATATTAATATTTATGAAAGAGATTACAGTAAGTAAAAAGACCCAAAATGTTAGAAGTTTGGTAAAACAGATGAACACAGCAATTAGGACTATTAAGAGAAAATGTATGTGATATAACAGAAATAAATAAGATATGTTACTGTGCAACTAAATTAATAACAGGCAAAGTGTTACCAAAAGCACAGAACAATAAAAAAATGAAGGGAAGAAGTAAAATGCCTACACAAAATCATCAAATAGTGTAAATTATAAAGCAAATAAGACAAGAAATATATCTGCTGAAGAATATAGAAGAGAGAACAGATCACAAAAAATTCTTAGACATACATAGTAAAAGCAACACATAGTATTAAAACAGACCAGGATCTATCATACACTATTGCAAATAATGAACTAAAAATATCAGTACAGGCAGAAAAACTTAGAAGATATGCAGATATATATAAAGGAAAAGTACACAATAAGTAAACTATCAATGACCCAAAAAGGTTTTATAGAGACATGGGAAACAAAGCAAAAGGAATATAAATACCAACAAAAAAAGAAATAGATATATTTTGGAGAAATATTTATGACAACTCTGTGGAATATGACAAATATGCTAAATGGATATAAAAATTAAAATAAACAGTAAGGAGTTCTAATGTAGAGGATATGAAATGGGATGAAGTAACAGCCAAGGAAATTGAAACAAAATTTAAGAAAAGCTCCTAAATGGAAAAAAATCCAGACCCAGATACAGTGCCTAACTTCTGGCTAAAAGGATGACCATCTTTACACAGATGGCAGATAATGGGTGTAGAATAGTGTGTGTATTGTATCTTTGAGAAGCATTTCAAGGACAGCACGTGCATATAAATAGCAAACACGTTAGCTTCAGTGCCATTCTGAGAGTGCAGACAGAGTGTGAGCTTGTAGGAGTGAAAGCTAGTTTGTTTATAAGTTATATAAGTTAAAGTTATTAAGCCTCAATCCTGATGTGTTTGTACATAATAAAGCTGTTTGAACAGAACCCACAGATGTTTGTCTGTTTTATCCTGACCAGACGATCAACTTGGTGTCAGAATTGGGGTTCCAGAGACTACTTTTCAAAGCTATGAGGGGCAGAGCCCACAGATGTTTGTCTGTTTTATCCTGACCAGACGATCAACTTGGTGTCAGAACTGGGATTCCAGAGACTACTTTTCAAAGCTATGAGGGGCAGAGTTAACAGTGAAGGTAAACTAAGTGAACAGAGCACAAAAAAGGACCAGAAACAAACTAAAGTTAATGAAAACTTGCACAAACAATTTACTTATTAAAAAGATAAAACAGAGAACTACAAGGATTCAGAATGATTATTAAGCAAAGAAGAGGCACAAAAAAGTTTACTAATTAAATGAAATGTTTGAAGTTAAGATATTTGATAAAACGATTATTAGAAAAGCACATAAGGGGTTTGGAATTACCTCGGAATTACAAAATGAGCAAGTTTAAAGTAAAATGAGCATGTTTAGAGTAAAATGAGCACAAGGAAAAGTATAATGGGCATGGAAAAAGATTAAATGAGCAAAATGAATATAATTAAGGGCAAATAAAGCAAGGTGACTGCATGTGTTTTGGCATAAACTACTGTTTTGCATTGATTGAAGCTATTCAGGGCATAACTAGATTTATTTGAAGTATCTCAAAGTATGTAAAAGTGGGTACACTGTATACTTACTACTGTGCATTTATTCCAAAGAGTTTACCTGCGTGCAAAGTGCAACTATTTCATAAAGTACACTCAAAATGCAGCCATTTGAAAAGTTTTTGTTCTGGGCGTGTCTATTCGCAGAATGCCGCCATTACAGAAAGTTTCTTGTACTGTAAAGAGTTATTTAGCAAAGAACAGCCATTTTGGGAAAGTTTCAGTACGCTGTGTACTGTTTATTCTCAAAGTGCAGTTATTTCAAAATGTTTTTTACTTTGAGCTCCTTCTGCCCAGTTTATTTGCACAGTGCAATTACTCGGAAATGTTTCTTATGCTGAAAAGAGGTGATTTTTTACAATGCAGTGATTTCAAGAGTATTCTTGTGCCTGGGAGACTTATTTCGCAAAGTTCAGTTATTTAGAGGCTTGTTGTGCTACTGGGCATGGTTACAAGTACCGGCATAAATTTCTGGCATGTGTGTGTGTGTGTGTGTGTGTGTGCATGTGCTTGTGTGTGCGCGTGTTCGTGTGTGTGTGTGTTCCAGCATACTTGCAAAAGTCTTCACTGGTATGTGTTAATATGGCATAAACATTTTGCAGACCAGGTCCACTTGCATTTGATCAAAATACTGCAGAGAATTGGAGAATATTTGAGCAAGAGTACAATATTTTTATACAAGTAGCTTATTCTGACAAAGATGCACGCACAAGGGCATTCATTTTGCTAAACCTAGCTGGGTCAGAGACCAATGAAAGACAGCGTTCATTTGTGTGCGCACCAGCAGTACATGAAGGACAAGGGTAAAACTGTCATACTGTTGTACAGGCTGAATCAAGGGAGGACCCTGAGTGCTTGAACAGCAAATTCAGGGAAATGTGCAGCCCCCACACAAATGTTACATTAGAGAGGCATTTGTTTTACAAAAGAAATCAAAAGCCAGGAGAAACTTTTGCAGCTTATATTACTGACCTGAAAAACAAAGCTAAAACGTGTAGATTTGGTGACTGAAAAGATGAGTTAATAAACGACAGGCTTGTGTGTGGTATTAGTAGTGCTGCAGTGAAAAAGATGTTGCTTCGTGATAGTGATTTAATGCTGAGCAAAGCTATTGAGATTTGTCAAATCCATGAAGTTACAGAAAGGCACACAGTTACCCTTGCAAGTGATAAGAGCATGGTTTCAGCAGGCTGCAGAGCAAATGTAGACAGCATGCAACACATGGCTAGCAGAAACAGGCTTAAGCACATGGCAGCTGTAACCCCTGTGAGTATGGCAGGTAAATTGTGTACTTTTCCAGCAAGTTCTACGACTAGTTCAGTGAAAAGGGAATTCTCTGTGCAGTACAAGAGTGAGTCAGCAAAACCCAAATCAGGCTTTACTGTTAACTGTGGTGCCAATCATGAGTCTAAAAGAGAAAAGTGTTTAGCATTTGGTCAGCAATTCCACAAGTGTAAAAAGTGGAACCATTTTCCAAACATTTTGCAAACTGAGTAGACCTCACACAGTTATAAAGAAAGGTCACTTAAAAAGGCAAGTTGATTACATTGAAAGTGGCAACCCTACTGTCTACGTAGATGTTGTATCAGTAATTGGTGAAAAGGTTGATTAAGTAGATTTGTTGGCAAAGAATGAAGTGTTTTGCACTGTCCAGATCAATGGTAAATACACCGAGCTCAAAGTAAACACTAGTTCAAAGTGTAATGTTATGTCAGCAGACACATTTGCTAAGGCGAGAGCTGGTGAGCAACTTAATGTAGCCAGTTGTGTGAAACCTGCTGTTTATGGTGGTGAACAAATTCAAACCGAAGGCTCAGTAGTGCTTTCATGTTATTTGGCTAGGAACTGCTACAGCTTACTATCCCATGTAGTCTGAAGACCTGTGCAGTCACTGTTGGGTCTCAGAGACAGTTTGAGAATGAATTTGCTTTCCTTTACCAAAGAAGTTCATCATATAACCACACGTCTCAGTTCCAGTTTTACTGAATCTATTTTCTCAAATATGCTGATGTTTTCCAGGACAAGTTAAGCAAACTTCCAGTTGTGTATTCTATGAAGTTAGACCCAGAGGTCAGTCCAGTGGTCAGACTGGCAAGAAAATTCTGATAGCTATGCAGGATAAAGTCAAGGCTCAACTGGATAAAATGGTGCAGCAAGGTGTGATTTGTCCAGTTACAGAAATAACTGAATGGGTGTTGTCTATGGTAGTAGGGCACAAAAAAGGCTCAGACAAAATCAGAATATGCATTGACCCAAGAGATTTGAACAAAGCATTAAAATGACCACATAATTCTATGGGTACAGTCAAGGAAGTCGCATCCCTAATACTGAATGCCACTGTTTTTTCTGTCTTGGATGCAAAAAATTAATTTTGGCAAGTGATGCTTGATCGCAAATCATCACTACTGACTACCTTCAGTACCCCATTTGGAAGATATGGATTCCTCTGGATACCATTTGGAATAAATTCTGTAAGTGAAGTCTTTCAGTGTGCAATGGAGCAAATTTTTTCAGGTTATCCTTGTGCCATAATAGTAGGTGATTTATTGGTTGGAGGCAATGGTGAAGCAGAGCAGGACATAAACCTCAGGAAAGTTCTAGACAGAACATGTGAAGTGAACTTGAAGCTCAATCCTCTAAAGTGTAAATTGAGACTACCAGAAATTACATATGTAGGTCATTTATTTAATAACACTGGCTAGCAACCAGAGCCATCCAAGCAAGCAGCCATCCTTGAAATACCAGCACAGGATAATGTTCAAGCTCTGCGATGTTTTCTTGGTATGGTCAACTATTTAGGCAAATTTATACCAGACTTCGGTGAGTTGACAGGGTCTTTGAGAGAGCTAATGCTCAAAAAATGTTACACGGTCTTGGTTGGAACATCACCAGGGAGCACCTGAAGACCTTAAGCAGAAAATTGCCACCCCACCTACATTAAGATACTATGATGTCAATAAACCAGTCATTCTTTCGTGTGACGCTTCAAAATTTGGTCTTGGCGCAGTTATTCTTCAAGAAGGCAGACCAGTAGCCTGTGCATCTAGAACTCTTACAAATAAATGCAGTATGCTTAAATGGAGAAAGAACTTTTGGCAATAGTATTTGCATGTTCAACGTTTTGTGATTATAGTGATGGTCAAGCTATTCAGATTGAAACTTATCACCAACCTCTAGTTACTATTTTAAAGAAGTCCATCCATTTAGCTCTAAGGAGAATACAAAGAATGATGCTCAGCATGCAAAAGTAGAACTTCAAAATAGTCTATACAAAAGGCAAACTTCTTTATCTGGTTGATACCTTATCTAAATAACAAAGAAAAACAACAGAACACCTTAAAGCAGAGAATTTTGACTTTGATGTCATGGAAGTGCGTAATTTTTCTACTACAAGACATAATGAGCTGAGAGATCATACAAAGAGAGATCCAGTTTTGCAAAAGCTCAACCACTACATTAATGTTGGATGGACATCAAAGCAATCTAGTGTACCACCTGAAGTGCAAACTTATTTTCCTTACAGAGATGAGATATTGTTGGTAGATGGCATTATTTTCAAAGGTCCTAAAATTGCTGTCCCTGCTTCCTTACAACGTGAATATATCCAGATTTTGCATCATGGTCACACAGGTTCTGAATCTACCAAAAGAAGGGTGAGAGGACTTGTATGTTGGCCTTCTCTAGCAAATGACATTGATAAAGTACTTTCATCTTGTTCAGTATGCGATAGTACTAAACTATGTTTGGAAAAAGAACCACTTCAGCTAAGTCAAGTTCCTGAACTACCTTGCTCAACAGTCGCCACTGACATATCGGAGTGGAACAATCAGTATTAATTAGTGTTGGTAGACTCTTATTCAAACTGGTTTGAGATCGATTTACTACCCAACCTAATGTCCACTGCTGTTATCACCAATGTGAAACGTCATTTCTCAGTCCATGGTAGTCCACACAATGTTATTTCTGACAATGGTACCCAATTTACCAGTCATTTGTTTCAGACATTTGCAAAAGAATGGGACTTGATACATGTTACTAGTAATCCAGAATACCCACAGTCAAATGGACTAGCTGAATGTGCAGTACAGAGTGGAAAGCAATTACTTGAGAAGTCAAAGCATGATAATACCAATGTCAATTTACACAATCTCAGAAACATTCCCGTGATGATATACTTGGTTCGCCTGCTCAGAAACTTCTATCTAGGCAAACCAGAACAACACTGCCTATCAGTTCCAGTTTGTTGAGGCCTAAAACTAAGAACAACAGAACAATCAGAGCCCAACTATTCAGAAAGCATTCTTTCCAGCAGTCCTGCTATGATAAATTGAGCAGATTTCTTCGTCCACTGAAAGGAGGAGAGACAGTGAGGATACAAACTGTGAAAGGTTTTGACCGGATTGGTCAAGTAACAGGTACATGTGCCAAGCGGAGATCCTACCTTGTAGAATCTGAGGGTGTGGAGTACAGGTGAAATTGCAGACATCTCCTTCCTGCACCAGAATCAATATCACAGCATTGTTCCTGTGATACAGACTCTAGATCTCAGAGCAATCCAGGCAATGTTCCTGTTGCAGAATGTGTCTTACCTTCTACTTTCATTCCCGAAAATGTTCCTAATGCCCTCAAAGTTGAACATTCAGCAGAGAGAGTCCCAGTTGCTAGACTTAGTTTTAATTTCTATGTCACATGATTTGGTCATATTTCCAGACCTACTGTGAAATACACAACAACCTGGACATAACTGCCTATAATTGCATGGCAAAGAATTATTTTTTAACAATTGCATGTCAATTAATGTCATCAATAATGCATGACTCATTTCTCAAACAGGGAGGATGTACAATAGTGTGTGTGTGTGTGTGTGTGTGTGTGTGTGTGTGTGTGTGTGGTACCTTTAAGAAGCGTTTCAATGACAGCACGTGCATATAAATAGCAGGCACATGTTAGCTTCAATGCCACTTTGAGAGTGCAGCCAGAGAGTGAGCATGTATGAGTGTAACAGCTAGTTTGTTTATGTTTATCTAAGTTAAAGTTATTAAGCCTCAATCCTGATGTGTTTGTACATAATAAAGCTGCTTGAACAGAGCCCACAGATGTTCGCCTGTTTTATCCAGACAAGACTAACGATAATGGGGCCTGCCTTGGTAATGTGATCTTGTTTTCTTGCTTTCATTCCTTCTTCCAGAATACATTTCAAGTTCTCTTTATATTACTCATGCTACACATAAGGAAGTGTTGTTTTCTCATGCCACCAAGATAGAACGCAAGGACTGTGAAGCACTGTCATCTAAACATACCTTCTGAAACAGAGCTACTTCTATGTTTCCCTGACTGAGCCTCATTTATGTGTCTGCCAGAGCTTGTTCTATAGTATAAATAGCTGTTAGCTACTTCCAGCAAAAGCAAGTAGGTAAATAGCAGACTTTTGTAATGGGATTTTTTTGTAGTTCTAAAATAATTTACAGACCTTCTGCCCACACTCTCATGCTGTGGTGTGAAAACTCTCACTGCAGTAAAGGATCCCTGCTGTACATTTACAAGTGACAAGTAGTAGGACTCCAAACTAAGCCTGTCTGCTTCTTCCCAATGCCTTCAGTGGGAAGTTTTTTTTTCTCTCTCATGAATGATGCAGAATTAGAATGTGCTTTACTAGCTCCTTAATTATTTGTGTCATATTCATCCTCCTTTTTTTTTATATTTCATATTAATTTATACTTTGGTAACCAGGAAAGTGAACTGGTCCCAGAACCCTTTTCAGCCATGACTTGGGCTACACTGGCAAAGATAATAACAAGTATTAAATGCACTTAGCAGTACAAAGAAAAAAATACTGACATAAAGACACTGACCAAGATCGTCTGTGCAACACATAGCCAATGTGTGACAGTGACCAAGTAAAACATTAAGCAACATTTACTAGAATGCATACATTAATAATGTTTAACTCTACTATGTTGTTTATTATAAATAATGAATTGTATGCATCCATATTGTGCACACACATACACACATTATATATATATATATATATATATATATAGTATATATCTGTGTATGTAGATATGGGTAAAAAGTACATGTGTACAACAAATGTGTGTGTGTGTGTATGTGTATATATATATATATATGTATATATATATATATATATATATATATATATATATATATGTGTATATATATATATATATATATATATGTATATATATATATATATATATAGATATATATATAAAATGGAGAACTAGATTATATGCCTGTGAGTGTACGCAATATCCTTTCAACAAAAAGAAATCAAAATGGAAATTTTGTGTAACTGTCTGTGTGTCTACACAAACATACACACACACTCACGCACACAGCTAAATATACACACACACACACACACATATATATATATATATACACACACACACACACACACACACACACACACGTGTGTGTGTGTATGTGTGTGTGTACATAATGGAAACAGCGAACAAGGATAGAAGTATGAAAAAATTAAGCTGGGATGGTTAAAAGGGAGCTACTAAAGGTTGACAAAGCAGTCATTTATCTGGAGAGTTGGATTCAAGCAAATTCTGAGAAAATGTGAATATCTATACATGTGTGTGTGTGTGTGTGTGTGTGTGTGTGTGTGTGTGTGTGTGTGCGCGCACATTTAAACACAGTTAAGTACTTCTGATTTCCTTTTCTTAATGTTTTTAATGCAAAAGCACATGGTAAACATACTTTAAAATAAAATCAGCTGTATATTACGGTAGTCATCAATAGTCACATTTCCTTTGTGGACTACAAAATGCTTATGCACTCTAACAATGTAAGGACTGACTCAAAGTCAGTGGGACTCACTTACCATGGATCTGCAAGTACCAGATATGCATCCCCCTCTGGGAGGATGTCATAAAAAAGCATAAAATACCTTTTTATGAATATTATCATTGCATCTAGTTGACAGAGTTGTCACTTGTCTCTCTCTCTGCAGTTCTGTCCTGTGTGTGTGTGTGTGTGTGGGGGCTTAATGGTAAATGTTTTGGCACTTTACAAGAAAAATATTTTCTGACTTTTCTCTAAATGTCACAGAAACCTTTGATACTACATATCTTAACATCTTAACATATAAACTATTATAAATAACCAACATTTAAAGCTTAGCATTTCAAAACTTTGTTGCTGCTTATGTAAATTTGTCAGAAGAATTGACAATTGCCTTTAAACCCCTGAATGATTTAATTGCTTTGTTTTTCTATGAAAGGGGAGTGTTAAGTTCTCCTCCTCTCTTCAATAAAAACAGTTCCGCAGCTTTCTGTTTCTTTTTATGTCAGCTGTTATGTTCCTGACATTAGCGAGATTAATTGCCCATCTAAGACTGACAGCAGCCTGACAGGGTAAACTACAGATTTAACTGTGTCTCTGATATGTCATGCAAGTGGAGACAAATTCCTCTGCAGAGAATGTAAGAAGCTGAGCTTAAAAAAAGTAGGTGGGCTTTCTCTTCCTTTGATTTCAATGCAAGGAAATAAAAGTTTAAAAATGACAAGCAGGTTTCTGGTACCTTCACAAAGCTGGTGTCATACTGCAAGGAGAAAAGAAACCTAATGATTGAGTTAAACTGTAGGAGAGGGTAGAGTTTTCCTTTAATAATGACAGCCCAAGATACTGGACTACGTACATGTTGGTTTATAAAGTCCTTTGGACATGTGGGAGAAACAGATAAATGCAGGTTTAAAAAAAAAAAAAAAACTGGAAATAGTTGCACATCTTGTTGCTGGGTGTGATAGCCTCATGGCAGAGGACCTGTATACTGAAAGGCACAATAAATTGACAAGACAGTTGCATTAGGGATTGTGCAGACAGTAGCTGAGAAGCACTGGAAGCATGAACCACAAAGCATTGTAGAAAATGATGGTTTATATCAAATAGGATCACCCACTACCAACAGTCCAAAAAATAGATGTGAGAAAACCAGCTATGGTTGTCTAGGAAAAAAGACAAAACTAGCACTGATCATTGAAACTGATACAGCAAGTGATTACAGTGTCTTAAGTACGAGAAACACACAGTCATAAAATACCAGGATTTGCAGGCAGACATGAGAGCAATATGGAAGAAAGATACCCAAACAGTTCCAAAAGTAACAGGAACAACAATTCTAATAAAAAAAAAATTACAGTCATACTTGGATACGGTACCAGTACATGTAAATCCACATGATTTACAGGAGGAGTCATTTCTGGGCCCATTGCGGGTGCTGTGAAGATTAGTTTTGGCTAACATCAAAGACTGAAACAATACTAATTTCATGAATTTTACTCATACCCAGACTTCTATGAATGGGGTCCATTCCTATTATGGTACTAGAAACTCAAATAACTTGTTGAAATTAAATGGAGAAAAGCCAGTCATAAGAGTAAGACAGTTTAACACCATCAGTGCAAACATGCCTGAGGCATATATTTGCTTCTCTATTTTGTCCATTGACCAAGATTCTTTGTTGGAAGGAAGGAACAGTGATGGTGTTATCAGACAGCTCTCTCTTGATGTCTGCTGTTACTGTTACAATAAAGGAATCTACTCCAGTGCTACCTGTCATTAAGTGTAAGGAGAATTTTGTCAGATTTTCTCAGGATAGTTTCAATAACATCAGGCTCCTGCCAGGCCCATCATGCGTTCAGTGTGGGGTGTACTATCCAGAAGGCAGATGGGACAAATCTTAATGCTTCAAACAGAACCTCCTCATCTGGGGAAGGGGGTGGTTGGTCGGCCAGGATCCCTTCTAGTGCATCAATCCAAGTATTTCACTAAACCTGATGGCTTCTGAAGTAGACTGTGGGAGCAGTCTCCTTAACCCAAAGCTGGTATTGATTGTGAGACACTCTAAACAGGAGTCAATGTGCCTCGTTTTATATGTTTGTTGTCCTCCAAACAACCAGAAGACTCTGCATGCGCCTCCTCAGGAGGTTGGGTAAAGTTGTCAGGCCTGCTCTGTCCCTAGGACGGATGATGAGAGGGCTGAGGAACATACTGAAGGGTGCAAGGGGAGGAACAGGGGTTCAGGAAGCATCTGCAGCTGTTTCTAATGTGGAGGCAGTCATCTTTTTGATAATAATGAAATCTGAACTTTAATCTATTGGTACAGGAGACATCTAAACTGGTGCCATATCGGATCCCACTAAAGTGGATGCCAATGGCACAGAGGACAGACATTGACACCAATAACTCAGATTGCTCCGACATCAGGACAGCAGCAGAGACTTCAAAAACCAAAAACTCTAAAACGAAGAATGGTGCCGAGTAAGACGGAACCAATGATGGAGACAACGACCTGAAGCTGAGGGTGCAGTGTCAAGAATCCATCGACTCTAAAGGGCTTTGAAGTAAGCTAAGGTCAGTGTTGTACATCCAAGGTAACTGAAGCCAACCTAACAGGCTCCAGATGAAACAACAGCTCTGAAACCACCAGTTCCAAAACCTGGACAGCAAAGGAGTGTGAGAAGGGGACAGGGTCCAACCCAATCTGCCCTAGAGACAGAAATGGGCATGATGACATCCCTTTCAATCTGTGTCTTCACAAAGTAGATGGATATCATTTGCGGCATCAAGCAAACACTATTTTGAACCGTAAATTTGGAAAAGTTATTAAGGATTTTTTTATAGTTGGATACACTAAGATGATAAAAGGTAATAGACTAGAAAGTGCCATGAATGAACCACTATTTACTGTTTTAAAGCAAGGAGTGTGAATAAGAAAACATAAAAATTACCATTCTTAGAAGAATGTGCAAGAATTAGGGTGGCTTCTGAAACATGGCTTAATGATCTAAATAAACCTCTGCAAATTTCTAGATATTTTACATTTCATAATGTTAAAACTAAAAGAACAGGAGGTGATGTTTCGGTTCATGTAAAAAAAAAAATCTCAGTGCCAGTGGACATAACAGCTCAAAGTCTAAAATCATTTTAGTGGCTACTAGTGGTAAAACTAGAAACATTCAAATAACTGTTTTTTTTACAGACACCCAAGTGTGTCTTTAGATGAAACAAATGAATGGCTGGAAGACTTAGGCAGGACAAAATCATCTTTAAGGATAATAATCTAGCAAGGGATTTACATTTACAAAACATTAAACGGTGAACATTATCTGGCTCCAATTGTTTGGAGGATACTGATAGTACTAACAGAACTTTTTAACCAAGCACTTATACAACAAGTAAAAAAAAAATCCACTAGGAACAAAAATATGTTGGATGTGATATTATGCTCACCAGGAGTAGTAATATTTGATCCAGAAATAAAAGAACTGTTGAAGGTGAATCATATGACAAATATAAGGTAAAAGGTTATGAATATATGAAATGTGTTCCAAATTTAGCAGCAAGGAATCTTTATGAGGCAGATTACTCAAGTATTAAAAAGGATATAAATAAATGGAAATGGAATGAGGATTCTGAGGGTTGGTAAGAATAATAATAAGAAGTAACGTGTGATGTAGGATATAAAAAGATAGCACATTTAATACAAAATCAGTCCCCATTAAGAAAATGTGAAAATAAATTAGCAGCAAATGTTATATATTTAGATCTTGCCAAAGACTCTGACATGTTGCCTTCTAGTACTGTAATCACATCAATAAAAGATCATTGTTTTGGAAATTATACAGTTTAGTAGATGAATTGGTTGATAGAAATGACAGTTAAAGTAAGTGTTCAAGGAACGTTTTCTCAAGATTATTATATAACGAGAGGTGTTTCTCCGGGTTTTATGCTGTGGCCTTCCCTTTTTTATTTATGACTAGTTTTCCAGTGATAGATGGCTGTCACATTAAAGTTTGCTGATGATGGGAAGGTTGCAGCCTGTTTTACTTCAGTTAAAGAACAGGTTGTTCAAGATACCTGGATGATCTGTTTGAATGGACTTAATTAGATAATATTGAGTTCAACTCCTAAAAATATAAGGTGGTGTTGCATTTTTGCAGGATTAACCTGGGGTACCTTTATTCATTCAATTCTAATTCTACAATTACTGGAAAATGTAATGAAATAATTGACTTTGGTGTTAGACTGGATGGTTGGTTAAATTGTGCAGGGCATACTAACTGTGCTTTGAGGAGGTGTTATCATATTAAAAAAAAAAGTTATGCACTCACCATAATAAGCCTTCTATGGTCTCCATTTTACTTCTTCTTCAACTGATGGGTCTTGGATCTGAACTCGGATCCCACTTGGCTACTTACACTAGACTCACAGAGCCAGCTCTCAAGCTCCTCCCTTTACTCACAATGACCCACCATCCTAACATACCTCAGATCTCATTTGCTGTCATATCGTTTGGACATGGATTTTCTGCTCTCGAACTAAGAGGTTAAATATGAATCCTTATTTATTTATTTTATTTTACATTTGTTTACTGGGAAAGTTCGACTGGACACAGGTCCTTTTTCAGCGGAGGCCCGGAGAGAAAAGCTCCACATATTACAAAGACAAGATCTGACACATTACAACTTTGTAGTTACAGAAAAGTGACATTTACATTTTCATATACAAGAGGTCATTTATGATACAACATAGGAAGACGCCATTAAGCAGTCTGGTTATAGAATATCTATTCAGAGATATCATTAAACATAGAGCAAAGGATTAAGTGTGGAAGGAAGATTAGGATATGAAGTATATTGAAAGAGGCTACTTAAGCTAAAAAATAAAATCAGGTTAACTACCTGACAGTATTGGAGGGAAGGTTATTATGAGTGAGCAGACGTAAGATGGAGGTAATCTACCCTGGTGAGTTACAACTGCAGGTCCAATTTAATTGGAAGTGTGTTTTTAAGCATTTTGTGAACTGGGTCAAGGTAGTGATGGCTATTATATTTGTGGGCAGATTGTTCCATTTTTTTGGCTATATAGTTTGAATAGAGAAAAGCTTCTATACCCACCAGGCTTAAATGAAACAGTCTCTACTTCGAGTTTTTTAAGGTTAAAAGTTTTTGACAGCTAGGTGATGACATTGTTTTTATACATATACATACATACTTTTATTTGTCTCATATATATATATATATATATATATATATATATATATATATATATATAAGGTTTTTACCATATATTTATTTCATGTCTTGTCATGTTTGCTCTAGTACATCTTACTTTTAATTTACTTTATTAGTTCTTTAACTATGTCGGTTTAATTTATGAGGTTTATTTTTTGATTGGCTGCTGGGTTAATTAATTTTGTGACATAAGCATATTTAAACAAATGTGTGTTGTTTTATGGTGTCTGAAGAATTTTGGTATCAACAAAGGAAAGCACTAACTCGAATAAATTGTTTGGATTTTTGTCAGTGTGTTCCGTGCCTGCTATTTTCTTTATTTCTTTGTTGGAGTGTTGTTTTTTTCTTCATAGTTTGTTTATTAGCATGGCTGACGGTAACACTGGTGTTTCCAATGCTGAATTGTGTTAACTAAGTGATTCTGTTCATAATCAAACCCTGCTGGTCCAGAAGCTGATACAAAAAACTAATCAGAAGCAAAGAATTGATTATGTACTTACTAATTTTGGCAATACACCTGAGATCTTGAGAAATGGAAGTGATACTGTGAGTATTCCCCCTGCACAAATGTCCGAAGAGGTTCTTATTCCGGTAAATCAACCGGGTGTAGTTAGATCCAAGTTGCCTTCACTTGATGTTTAATTACAGAGGGACATACCAAATATTGCTGAAAATGGGGGTGATATGCCAGCTGATTCAAAATTAAATGAGTTCAAAATGAAATTGACTCAATATCATAAAATTCGGCAAGAGAATGTCTAAAATTACAGCCAGTTTCTAAAGGTCTTTGGACCTGGAAATATCCCACTGGATTAATTCAATACTCTCGCTCTCTCTTACATCAGCAGCTCCTTGCCATATTCGACAGACATGACTATGAGCTTATGGAGCTCCTTATTAAACACATTGGCTTTATGTTGGATAAAATCTATTTAGAAATTAAAGAGTTAGATAACGCTATTAACCAGTCAGGGTTGTACAACAGCCATAAAGACCAGTATATCTCTATTTTCAGAGACACTGACTGTATGTGTGCACAGATTGTTAATTGGAAAAGTAAAAAACTGGAAAGGTATAGGCGGGGTCTATCATTCAGGTACAGCTTGCCCAATTCCACCAGGAGGACAAACTACACACAAAGGGAATACAGCTGGTAATATAAACAACGAGACTGGTGCTGCTGCTGTACCAGAAAACCAGATGTCTGGCCCTTTTAGGACCATGGAGGTGAGACATTCCGAAAGAATACGGAATCTGAGACAACAGAACTACAGTCCATACCCGCAGGGCAACAGGAGGAGGTAGCAAAATCACAGGAATAAGAAAGTACAGTTGTGTACACTTACCATTAATGTAGACGTTCGAGTGTATTCACTGTTGCAGTCATCACATTTGGGTTATCTGCCTGCAGGTAGCCCTCAGCTGGCAGAATACCAGAGTCTTTGGATTTCTGCGTCTGATGCTGTCGCTTCTACCTTGACGTCAGGTTGCCAGGAGTATAAAACATGCAGTCGATGCCATTACAACAGTTTTTCTTGCCCCAGATGTCAGGTGCCCCCACAATAAGAAGCAATTATATGGTATACCCCCAGCAAAAAGCAAATACACATGATATAATATATGCCAAACAAGAAAGAAAGGCAGAGCCAAGAGAAGTCAGGGGGCTGGAGGGAGGGTAACCAGGACTGCAACAGTGAATACACTCGAACATCTACATTTATGATAAGTGTACACAACTATACTATGTTCTTCGTGTTTCACTGTTGCAGTCATCACATTTGGGTTGATTCCCAAAGCTAAGGAAGGGAGGAGGAAGTTAAAAAGCATTAGGGCCAGCTATTAATCCATGCAAGACTACAGTGGCAAATACAGCTCTGGATTTAGAAAAGAAAGGCAAGTGGTAATGCTTGGTGAAGGTATGTACAGAGCTCCAGGTAGCAGCTTCTAGGATGTCCCTGGTAGGGACCCCTCTCAGAAAAGCCTCAGAGGTAGATGCAGCCCAGGTGGAATGTGATCTTATCCCTTGTGGGGTTTGTTTTCCATGGTGCTTGTAGTAGAAATGAATGCAATGGGCTATCCATTTGGAAATGGTTTGCTTTGAAATAGCCTTCCCCTCTGCCCCTGCAGCAAAGCTAACTAACAGTTGTTCAGATTTTCTGATAGATTCTATTTGGACAGGGCTACGCCTAAGTAGTCTGTGCACGTCCAGAAAGTGCAGTATTCGTTCCCCTTTGTTTTGTGGATTAGGGTCAAAATTAGCAAATGAATGGACTGATTTAGGGCCACAGAAGACACCACCTTGGGCATAAAAGAAGGATTAGTCCTGAGGGAAACCCTGTCCGCATGGAAGATAATGAAGGGTTCCACTGCCATGAGGGCCTGTAATTCAGACAATCTTCTTGCTGAAGTAATGGCTAAAAGGAAGGCTGTTTTCCAAGAAAGGAATTTCAACTCTGCTGTAGCAGCTGGTTCAAAGGGGGGAAGACTGAGCTTTTCCAATACAAAGTTAAGGTCCCAGGCTGGAGTGGGAGTTCTCCTGGGGGGGGGGGGGGGTCTTAAATTTTTGGCCCCTCTATGGAATTGTTTTAGCAAGGGGGTGAGAGAAGAGGGGTGGCTCAGTATTATAATATGCTGAAATGGCAGAGGCATGAATTTTAATTGATAAGAAGGATAGGCCCTTGTGGAGCATTTCTGTTAAGTACTGTAGAATATGAAGTAAGCTGGCCACCGCTGTGCCCATCCCCTGAGCTAGGTTCCAGGAACAGTATATTTTCCACTTTTCAGCATAGAATTGGCCTCCTTGCCTCCAGAATGACATCCAGTACCTGTTTACTGAGGGATGCTAAGGGAGAGATCAAGGAATTAACCAGGCTGCAAGGTTCAGGGTTGGAAGTTGAGGGTACACAGAATCTAGCCCGCCTGCTGGGACAGCAGGGAAGGGATCTGAGGCAGGTGCCATGGTTGTAGCAGTGTCATACTGTGCAAGAGGGGCTACTAGTGCTGGCGTGGCCAGTCTGGTGCAATCAGTATTGTCCTAGGCTTGTCCTGTTTGATCTTTAGTAGAAACTTCGAGAGGAGAGGCAGAGGGGGAGAGGCATAAACTGAGACGCATTCCCAGATGAAGGACAGGGCATCCACTTTCCAAGCTTGGCTGTGGGGAGTTCTTATGCAGAATTTGTGCAATTGGTAGTTTTGAGGGGAGGCAAACAGGTCTACCTCTGGAGTCCCGCATTTGTTCCTCAAGAGGTTGAATATTTTGGGTTCTAGTTTCCATTCATGTGGGCCCATGAGATTTTTCCTTAGGTCGTCTGCCAGTGAATTTAGTTTGCTTGGCAGGAATTGAGCTTGCAGGTGTACTTGGTATTTTAAGGCTGTGTTCCACAGAGCCATGGCTAGTTTGCAGAGAGGGTACGAGTGGGATCGCCCCTACATGTTTATGTACCACATAACTGTGGTGTTGTCTGTCTTTACCAATAGTTGTCCTGGAAGAATATGGTCTTTGAAGGCTGTCAGAGCATTCTGTACAGCTAACATTTCTTTTTGATTGATATGCAGGTGCACTGCCCTGCCATGTGAGCTCCCCATGCATAGTCTGATGCGTCTGTTGTTAGGGTTTGGGTGGCAGGGGGTAGAGTGAAAGGGAGTCCCTTGTTATAGTAGCAGGCCTCTGCCCACCAAAGGAACTCTGTCTTCATACAAGGAATGATAGGAATCATTGTTTCCAGGTCCTGAGAATGTTCACATCATAGGCTTTTTAGATACCATTGGAGTTTACTCATATGCAGTCTTGCATATGGATTTAGTAAAATGCAAGACGCCATGAACCCCAGGGCTTGTAGTATTTTCCTTGCAGATAGCTGGGGTTTTGTGGCCAATAGTTTGAAGTAGGTTGTCAGATAAACTTGTTTCTCCGGAGTGAGGAATGTCATCTGGGAAGTTGTGTTCAAGCTTGTTCCCAGGAATACAATCTGTTGGCAGGGTACTAGGTGAGATTTTTTTTCGTTGATGTTGTACCCCAGTGAGGTTAGCAGTTTCTTTATGAATGCCAGGTGTTGTAATAGCAAGTTCTGGCTTTCTGCCTGAATAAGACAATCATCCAAGTAAGGGTAAATTTGAATATTTCTCTGCCTGCAAAACGCAATGGCTGGAGCTAGACACTTTGTGAATACCCTGGGCACAGTAGATAAGCCAAAGGGAAGTGCAGAGAATTGATAGTGCATGGAGCCTACCCTGAAGCGCAGGTATTTCCTGCAAGATTCCCTTATTGGGATGTGCAGGTAAGCTTCCTTTAAGTCTAGGGTTGCCAGCCAGGCATCCTTGGCTAGCATGGGAAGAAGCTGTTGCAGAGTTAGCATTTTGAATTTTGGAACTACCAGAAAGGTGTTGAGAATAGAGAGGTCCAGGATAGGAAGCCAGGAGTTGTCTTTTCTGGGTACCAGAAAAAGTCTTGAATAAAAACCTTGTCCCCTTTGTTCTGCTGGGACAGGATGACTAGCCCTGATATTGAGAAGATCGAGAACCTGCTGTTGGGCCTCCGCCCACTGATTTCGGGGTAGGTCTGGCCAATCATTTGGGGTTGGTAGTGTGTGGAAGTGCAATCTGTATCCTTGGGAGACTATGTTCAAAACCCATTTGTCCTGGGTAATGAGTTCCCAATTTTTTGCATACTGGGTTTGCTTTCCTCCTAAGGGAGCAGGTAATTGAGCAGGGCTTGGAAGGGTTAAGGTTAAGTCACTGTGCCATTTTTCTGTAGGGGGGTGGCTTACTACTCCCTGCTTTGGAAGTGGGAGCCCCCCACTGTTTAGGTCTATGCGTAGCTTGAGACTATAGCCTAGGTGGCCTGCTGTTCCTGGGTTTGGACTGAGAAGGACCACTTCTTTGAAGGCCAATGCCTACTGAATCTGGGAGGCTGCACTTGTAGGAAATCTTTAACAGTTTGCACAGATTTAGCTTTTTCCTCCATCCTTTTGAGGAATTCTGCTTTGTTGCCAAAAAGACGGTCTTGGTTTAAGGGAGCATCCAGTAATTTAGCTTTTACATGATCTGGCAAGTTTTGTTCCTTAAGCCAAGCATGCCTTCTAAATACAGACCCAGTGACAGCAGCCCTGCAAGTTGCTTCTAAAGCGTAAAAAACACATTGCAAAGTATGTTTACCAACTTGTTCTGCAGAATGCATTAAATCCTGCAAGGTCTTTGTGCTCAGTACAGTCAGGAATCAAAATAATTTTCTGTTTAAGTATCCCCATAACATGCTGCTGATACTTTAACAGATGAAACTGGCAATTTAAAGCCCTAATGGCAAAAGTAGCAGAAGTGTATACCTTCTTACCCCATCTGTCTAAGGCTCTAGAATCTCTATCAGAAGGCGTAGGAGTTTTGGCAGCAGTAGCCTTAATGCCTTTTGGTCCTTGGGAAATGGTCTCTGGATCTGCAGAAGGATTCTTGAAGAGGAACTTGTGAGAGTCAGGTACTCAGTAGTACCCGTCAGGTTTTCTAGGAGCTGGAGGTAAAGTGTCTGGGGTAAGGCTAAATTCCAAGAAAGCATCATCTACAACATCCAGAACAGGAGGGATAGCTAAAGGCTTGTGTTCAGGTAGTAGTAAGAATTCCCTAAGTCTCTTTTTGGACTCTGAGTAATCCTGGCTTTCCCAGCGGAAATGCTCCCTAAGAGTGTGCAAGGTTTCACAGAAAGAAAAATCCTCTGAAGGGGAAGCAGAGGGAATGGAATCCTCTGCATCAGAATCCTCATAAGTAGATAAGGGCAAATCCTGGTAATCAGAAGGAGCAGAAATATCAGATTCCTGATCCGAAGAAACAGAAAGAAAATCAGTGCTAGGTCTCTTAGAGGGGGAAGGCCGGCTTCCCCTAATTAAGGTAATATGGTCTTCAGCCATTCTAAGCATTTGTTTTTTAGGCATATGGGCCTGAGGCTGCGGTTTGGTCGTCGGTTTCTAGGCGTTGTGTGAGTTTTTGGCCTGGATGAAAACTATGGCGTTGGCTTAATATGAATGTCTTTAGGCCTGAATGCACCCTCAGAAGCCGGTGTCTGCACAGCGGCTCCGGACCCATCCAAGGTAGAGAAATCCTTAGGTTCCATAGTCGAAGAAGCATCTTGTGGCATACTGGACTCTGAATGGGTCTAAGTAGAGGCCTGCGAATCAGAAGTAGCGGGTATCAGGGGCTGAGAAAAAGCCTCACTGAGTACCGGCGGACTGGCAACTAGCTTAATGCAAGTGTCGTCGCCAGTTTTGGACCTATGCGGTCCGCCTCTGTCTTTATCTTTATGGTTTTTCAGAATATCGGTAGTCAGGTGGCATGATGAAGCCATTTTGGAGTACACGGAACGAGTACGAAAGTAATTAGCTGCAAAAATAGCCTGACGACAAATAGTTCGGGCATTGAACACGGCACAAAACCAACAACGAGGGACGTCGTGGTTTGGGCCTAAACAGGGGATGCAGTAAGAATGAAAATCTCTATGAGGTATTTGCTTTCCACAGGTAAGACAATTGTTAACTTTTACTGACATCGGTTAGAGCAAGAAAAAGGATCCCCAACGGGGTACTTAGCTTTAGTTGAAGACATCAAGTAGTACTTTGGAGAGCATGTGTGTGATGAAAGGCTCCACTGCTATAAGGGCCTGTAATTCAGATACCCTTCTAGCTGAAGTGATTGCTAAAAGGAAAGCTGTTTTCCAAGAAAGAAATTTTAAGTTCACAGTAGCAGCTGGCTCGAAAGGAGGTAGAGCGAATTTCTCCAAAACAAAGTTAAGGTCCCAGGCAGGGGTTGGAGCTCTCCTGGATGGTCTCAAAATTTTGGACCCTCTGAGGAAATGCTTGAGCAGTGGATGGGAGAAGGGGGGAGGTTCTGTGTTATAATGAGCTGAAATGGCTGAGGCGTGGATTTTAATGGAGGAAAAAGACAGGCCCTTGTGAAGCATCTCAGTTAAGTTTTGTAAAATCTGAGGTAAATTGGGTGCTGCTGTGCTCATCCCTTGAGATTGGTTCCAGGCACACAATCTTTTCCATTTTTCAACATAAGATTTTCTAGTACTAGGCCTCCTTGCCTCTAGAATGATATCCATCACAGGTTTACTGAGGGATGGTAAAGGAGAGATTAGGTAATTAGCCAGGCTTCAAGGTTAAGTGTTAGAAGCTGAAGGTGCAGAATCTGGTTCTCCTGCTGGGACAACAGGGAAGGAGTCTGAGGCTGGTGCCATGGGGATAACCGTGACACACTGCTCAGGAAGGGGCACCAGTGTTGGCGTGGCCAAGTAGTACTTTGGAGAGCAGAGGCAGAGGGGGGAAGGCATAGACTGATAGGTTTTTCCAGCTGAAGGACAAAGCATCCACTTACCAGGCTTGTTTGTGTGGAGTCCTTGTGCAAAATTTGTCCAATTGGTAGTTCTGGGGAGAGGCAAACAGGTCTAATTTCTGGGCTCCTCCATTTGCTTGTCAACATGTTGAAAATCCTTGGTTCCAGTTTCCACTTGTGTGGGTCCATCAGGTTTCTGCTTAGTCCGTCTGTCAGTGTATTTAATTTAAATGGCAGGAATTGAGCTTGTAGGTGCACTTGGTAGCTCAAGGCTGTGTTCCACAATGCCATGGCTAGTCTGCAGAGGGGGTAAGAATGTGTACCCACCTGCTTGTTTATGTACCACATAACAGTGGTGTTGTCCGTCTTTACCATTAGTTGTCCTGGAAGAATGTGTTCCTTGAAGGCTGTCAGAGCATTCTGTACAGCTAACATTTCTTTTTGATTGATATGCAGGTGCATTTGACTTGGGTTCCATTTGCCCTGAATGCACTTCCTTGCCAGGTGAACCCCCCATGCATAGCCTGATGCGTCTGTTGTTAGGGTTTGGGTGGCAGGGGGTGGTGTGAAAGGTAGTCCCTTGTTTTGGTGGCAGGCCAACCAAAGGAAGTCTAGGCGCAGGCAAGGTATGATAGGAATCATTGCTTCTAGATCCTGGGAATGTTGACACCAAAGACTTTTTAGATACCACTGTAGTTTCCTCATATGCAGTCTTGCATATGGAATTAGAAGAATGCAGAAGGCCATGAACCCCAAGGTTTGCAGTATTTGTCTTGCAGATAAGCAGGGTTTTTGTGGCCACTTGTTTGAAGTAGGTTGTCAAATGACTTTGTGTCTCTGGCGTGAGGTAAGCCATCTGGGAAATTGTATTCAAGCTTGCTCCCAGGAATATAATTTGTTGACAGGGTACCAGGTGAGATTTCTTTTCGTTTATGGTGTACTCCAGACAGGTTAGAACCCTTTGTACAAAGGCCAGACAATTCAAAAGTATGTGTCAGTATCTCTCCAGTAAGTGTTTTACAACTGTAAATGCCTATTTATGTTGAACTGTATTAGACATTTTAAAACTGTATATGTTTATGTTGAATTTCAAGCCTGTACTCCAATCTGCTTACTTACACTATCAGACTATTTACCCCACTCATAGGACCAAAAACTGGGACTGGTTAGCCCGCTCGCCTCGCTACACTCCGGCTCGCCGCCCCCTCCCTGCCCCTTATCCCACCCGCCCCCACTGTGTCTACATTTATAGCCACTAGGCCACACCCCTACTTCCTCTCCAACCTACACAACTTCCTCTCAATTTCCTCCCCACCACTTTACTGTTTAACCACTACTATTCCGCTGAAGCACATTGACCCCACCCATTGATGACATATAACATGTCTATAAATAATTATAAACTCCTTCCTCTTATCTTACCACTCTTAATTCTGCCATACTTTCTTACTAGCTATGAAAATCTCACATTCATAGGTTTCTCTTATCCAAAATGCCAAACCAAGACCCCCCTACCTCCACTGACTGCGGAACCTGCCCACTACTACACTACCCCAAAAATTATAAATTCCAACCACTTGCTTCTAAAAACCACTCCAATCAACACCAAAATCCAAATATGAACTAAAACTACTATTCAAAGTTATTAGACTACTAGCGTATCTAAGAAAAAACATAACCAAAGATGGGGACATCCATCCTAATCCAGGCCCAACCTTAACTCAAAATCCTACCAGCCCACCACTCTCCCACTGACTGGTCAACTCCCTCCTAATATGCCACTTAAACATTAGAAGCCTAAACAATAAGATACATAGCCTGCATGCTGTACTAGCCACATACCTCCCCAACATAATGTGTCTATCTGAAACATGGCTCCGGCCATCAACCAAAGACAATGAGATCCTGCCTCCTGGTTACAATATACTTAGGGCAGATAGAGTAAAGAAAAGAGGAAGTGGAATATAATAGCACACTTAACATCATAACTAACCCTATACAACCACCCCAGGTCTCCAACGCTGAAATACTAGCTCTAAAAATTCTACTAAATAATCATAAGGGCATTAACCTAATTGTCACCTATATTCCCCCTGGGAACAATGTAGAAACACTAGAGGTCATTCTACATTGGATAGCCAACAACTACCCTCAAGAAACCATTGTCCTGGGCGATGTTAATACTGACTGGAACCAATGCACAGCACAGTCCAACCCCATCCCTGTTAACCTACATGGATTCTCTCAGATAATATCATCTACCACACATACAGGTAACAATAACCAAAAAGAGAGTATACTAGACTGGATACTCACCAACAGTCATCCCCAGAACTATATGTCTGAACTCTCCCTAATGATCTTAGTGATCACCTGCTCACATACATCATGAAAGACAAAATTAATTGTACAAGCTTACCTATTTATAGGTCTATCAGATCCAAGAAAACTTTGACCCAACTAAATTTCAACTTGAACTCAAATCATGTAACTGGACAAAACTAAAGTTCCTTCCCCTTGATGAGGCAGTGTCATCATTTAACAATTCATTCCTTACTATACTTGGCTCGCATGCCCCTAAACGCTCAATAAGAATTAAAACTCAACTAGCACCCTGGCTAACAACAGACACCAAAACCAAAATAACAACTAGAGACAAAGCGTGGGATAAATGGCGCACTACCAAACTACCCCTAGATCGTATCAAATTCCAACAACTTAGAAATGAGACTAACAAAGCCATCATACTAGATAAGAAAAATTACTTCTACAATCTGCAACATAAACATCAGAATAACCCTCAAAAGTACTGGGCAGGCATAAATAAACTTCTCCAACCAGGCAAATCCACTACTCCGACCCCAGAAACATTATCTGACAAGAGCCAAGAAGATATAGCCAATTCATTCAATACTTTCTTCACAGAAACCATCCAGTCATTAGCTAACCAACTTTCTCCTCCCCACACTTCTATAAACACTATACCCGACTCACCACTCTCTTTTAACTTCCAGCCAGTGTCCACATCCTTTATCAGATCCCTTTGAAAAACTGAAGCCAACCACCCTTTCAGCCGATCTTCTGCCGGCTGAATACCTGCAAATTGCTGTAGATGTCGAGCCTACCCTATCTCAATCCTAATTAACAGAACCATAACCGAGGCCTCAATCCCTCAATTTGGAAAATATCCTATGTTATTCCACTCCACAAAGGAGGTTCATCCACAGAACTATCCAACTATAGACCTATAGCCATACTATCACCACCTGCCAAAATTATGGAAAAGTGCATGCACAACCAACTAATGCTCTATCTAACCCAAAATAAACTACTCACAGACTCTCAACATGGATTCAGACCCCATCATAGTACAACCACTGCCCTCCTCTCTTTTACTGAAAACATTAATCTTAACCGGAATAATAAAAAAATATCCTCCGCTCTCTTCCTGGACCCATCGAAAGCCTTCGATATGGTAAACCATCAGTTACTTCTATATACTTTAAAAACCCTGTATCTAGATACTCCAGCCCTTGACTGGTTTCAAGCTTACCTCACTGGGAGACAACAAGCAGTAATGTGGCAAAACAAGCTCTCCTGCCTACTACCAAATACCATAGGAGTTCCTCAAGGTTCCATATTAGGACCTTTCCTCTTTTCAGTCTTCATAAACGACATCCAAACAGTCATCCCTGAAGCCACCTGCATTCAATATGCAGATGACTCTACTATAATATGTTCCAATGACTCTCTTGCAAATCTACTAACTACCACCCAACATAGCTTCACGAAAGTCGAAAACTGGCTTGCCAACCATCTCCTGATCTTAAATCCAAACAAAACCAAGTTACTTCTCTTCTACCCAACCAATAGATCTCCGACTGAAAACTTCACTATAAAATCCAATAATGGGACCATCATCTCCCCAGACACCTATACAAAGCTATTAGGAGTAAACATTGACAATAAACTCAGATTTGATATACATATCAACCAAGCCATTAAGTCAGTCAACAAGAAACTTGGGACCCTATATAGAATTAAAGCCTTCCTTACCCCGAATGCCAGGGCAGCCACAGCCCGTTCACACCTTCTCTCTACCCTACTATATGCCTCTCCTGTCCTCACTCACCTTAACAAATCTGATCTGGCCAAGCTCTCATCCTGCTATAATCACATTGCCAGGTTCGTTACAGGCCTACCCTACAGAACACACCACTGTACTAACCTGAAAAAGATTGGATGGATAGAATTCCCACACCTTCTTCACCAGTCCCAACTCATAGAGGCCTTCAAAATCCTTAAACAACCTGAGAATACCCCAGCACTAAAAAACTTAATGACTCCCTACTCCAATCTAAGCTGCCGTCGCTCAGCAAACAGACACCTTGTCCAAACAACTAAATCTCTCAAACTAGGTGGTGACAAGCTATTTGCCAACACCACTGGTAAAATATGGAACTCTCTCCCAAATAACATCATGCTTGCAACTTCTCTAAGTCAATTCAAAAATAGTCTAAAACTCCACTTCAAGTCACACTGGCTATGTCCTTGCTCAAACCCAGACTAGCTCTGTGCCATTAACTAAAACATAAACAACTAGCTAAGATGATAAGTACTTTGTATACTGTGATAAAGAAATATGTATCCTGTCTAACTCTATGTCATTATACTGCCTACCGTCCTTGCTAATATGTTATTAATGTTACATTTGTAGTAATCTCAGAAATAGTAATGGCAGTCTTGTACTTGTATGTAAATAGCCTATGTTTTTGTTAAGTTCTTTCAGCTCATTTACTGTACCTAATTATCAATGTAACTCTGTTGGAGCTTTTCTCCCCGGGCCTCCACTGAAAAAGGACATGTATCCAGTCGGACCATCCCGGTTAACAAATGTAAAATAAAAAAAATAAATAAATAATAAAATAAATAAATAATAAAATATGTGCTGGCTTTCTGCCTGAATTAGACAATCATCCAGGTATGGGTATATTTGAATATTTCTTTGTCTGCAAAATGCAGTAACTGGAGCTAGGCACTTTGTGAATACCCTGGGCACAGTAGATAAGCCAAAGGGCAGTGCAGAGAACTGATAGTGTGTGTAGCCTGCTTTGAAGTGAAGGTATTTTCTGCAAGATTCCCTGATTGGGATGTGCAGGTATGCTTCTTTTAAATCTAGTGCTGCCAACCAGGTGTCTTTGCCTAGCATAGGAAGCAAATGGTGAAGAGTCAGCATCTTGAATTTTGGAATCTCCAAAAAGGTGTTTAGAGTAGAAAGGTCCAGGATAGGACACCATGAATTGTCTTTTCTGGGTACCAGAAAAAGTCTCGTTTTTCTCTTCTGGTACCAATTGAATAGCCCCCATGCTGAAGAGAGAAAGTACTTGTTTTTGAACCTGTGACCACTGATTTGGGGGGTAGGTCCGGCCACCCATTTGGTGTTGGCAACGTGTGGAAGTGAAATCTGTATCCCTGGGGCACTACATTTAAAACCCATTTGTCCTGGGTAATGAGCTCCCAGTTCTTTGCATGAAGAGCAATCTTTCCCCCCAAAGGGGCAGTCAGTTGATAAGTGCTTGGATATTTTAAAAGGAAGTCATTGAGACAGTTTACCACACGGGGGGGGAGTCTTATTACTCCCAGATTTGGAAGTCGAGGTCCCCCACTGCTTAGTCCTGTGTGTCCCCTGGGA
Source organism: Protopterus annectens (assembly GCF_019279795.1). Classification (NCBI taxonomy): domain Eukaryota; kingdom Metazoa; phylum Chordata; order Ceratodontiformes; family Protopteridae; genus Protopterus; species Protopterus annectens. The sequence goes on along the minus strand of NC_056747.1, from coordinate 767,535,624 downwards.
CTGAAACTTGGGGTTTCTGCTGTGTCTGGGTTTGGCTTGAGAAGACCTGGGAGGGGCTAGAAAGGACCAATTTTTAGAGGGCCAGTGCCTACTAAATCTAGGACGCTGAACGTGTAAGAAATCTTTAACAGTTTGCATAGATTTAGCTTTATCTTCCATCTTTTTAAGAACTCCCTCAGCCTTGTTGCCAAACAGGCGGTCCTGATTTAAGGGAGCATCCAACAATTTAGCTTTAACATGATCAGGTAAAGATTGCTCCTTAAGCCAAGCATGCCTTCTGAGCACAGACCCAGTAACAGCAGCCCTGCGAGAGGCCTCTAATAAATCAAAACCACATTGCAAACTATGTTTTCCAACCTGTTCAGCAGAATGCAGTAAATCCTGTAATTCTTTACTTTCCACACAATCAGGAATCAACATAATTTTTTGTTTAAGCAATCCAATAACATGTTGCTGATACTTTAACATATGAAACTGGCAGTTTAAAGCCCTAATGGCCAAGGTTGCAGAAGTGTAAACCTTCTTACCCCATCTATCCAGCGCCCTTGAGTCTCTATCAGAAGGGGTAGGATTTTTAGCAGTAGAAGCCTTAATGCCCTTGGGCCCCTGAGAAATAGTCTCTGGATCAGCAATAGGATTTTTAAAAAGGAACTTGTATGACTCAGGGACCCTGTAGTATCTGTCAGGTTTTCTGGGAGCAGGAGGCAAGGAATCAGGGGCCAAACTAGATTCTGAAAAAGCATCATCAACAGTGTCTAGTACAGGAGGAATAGCTAAAGGCCTATGCTGAGCCAGGAGTAAGAAATCCCTGAGCCTCTTTTCTGAATAAGAAAAATCCTGGCTTTCCCAGTTGAAATGCTCCCTTAAAGTATGTAAGGTTTCACCAAAAGAAAAGTCCTCTGGAGGGGAAGCAGAGGGAAGACAGTCCTCTGCATCAGAATCCTCATAAGCAGATAAGGGCAAATCCAGATAATCAGAAGAATCAGAAAAAACAGAATCCTGGTCAGAAGATTCATAAACAACTTCAGTCCTAGGCCTCTTAGAGGGGGGGGGGGTTGGCTACCCCTGATTAGAGTTATTAGATCTTCAGCCATTCTTATCATTTGTTTTTTTAGGCATAGAGGCCTGAGCATGTGGCCTGGGCATCGGTTTTCTAGGCATGGTTCGAGATTTAGGCCTAAGTGAAGAAGGAGGCGTCAGTTTAATATGCAAGTTCGTAGGCCTGAATACACCCTCAGAAGCTGGTGCCTGCACAGCGACTCTGGACCCATCTAAAGTAGAGACATCCACGGGTTCCATAGTTGAAGCATCTCACGGCATACCGGACTCCGAATGGATCTCAGTAGAGGCCTGCGAATCAGAAGTAGCAGGTATCAGGGGCTGCAAAAGTGCCTCACTGTGTACCGGCGAACTGGCGACTGGCTTAGGAGCAGCGTCATCGGCAGTTTTGGAACTAGGCGGCCTGTCTCTCTCTTTAAATTTGCATTTTTTTTGGAATCCCAGTTGTTGGATGGCTAACCAAAGACATTTCTGGATAATTAAACCGAGAACCGAAATATTTAGATGCCAAAGTATACCGACGATGGATAGTGCGCTGATTAAATAAAGCACAAAACCGACAGCAAGGTACGTCGTGGTCAGGGCCTAGGCAAGGAATACAGTACGAATGAAAATCTTTATGAGGTATTTGCTTTCCACAACTAATGCAATTATTAACTTTTACTGACATCGGTAAGGAGCAAGAAAAAAGTTTCCCCAATGGGGTACTTAGCTTTAGTTGAAGACTTCAGTTCTGAAACTCGAAAATGAAAATTTCAGGAGTCGGCCGACCAGCACTTGCAAACTGCTTCTGCTTCGGGCACTGCATGGCAAGAAAGACTGATGTAATGGCATCGGCTGCATGTTTTATACCCCTGACGACCTGATGTCATGGAAGAAGGGACAGCAACCGACGCAGGACCCAAGACTTTGTTAATCAGGCCAACTGAGGACTACCTGCAAGCAGATAACCCAAATGTAATGACTGCAACAGTGAAACACGAAGAACATCAGCTTCATGCCCAGTAAAAATGTTGACATTGTTAGATTAATTTGTGACTTGAAATTGTATGTACGTAATTTAAATTTGAAATACATTCATAGAAATAACACCAATGAAGTTTCTTTAACAGTAGTAACCTTAGGAAACTTAGTGTGTATAATCCAGAATTACATCAATGATTGAAATTATTTGAATGCGCATGTGAGATTGATTTTAGATATTATTTCAACAATCCCTCCAAATGTGATCATTTGTCTTCTGATGAACTCAAATTGTTGAACCAGTTGAAAGCTAACAGCAATGTCAGATTCATGCAGCCTGACAAGGGAGGGGGAATTGTGGCAATGAACAAGTATGACTATATACAGAGAATTTTTGTTTTACTTTATGATGATACCTACAGCAAAGCTTCACTCAATGAGGTCAATTTGGCATATCGCTGAGTCGACTATGAACTTCTGGACATGGTTACTCAGGACCAGATTTCAGTGGAGGATTATAACTATATGTCCATTGAATCTCCCAAATTCCCAGTGATCTTTGGTACTCCAAAGATTCACAAGGACATGAGAGATCCCCTCCTACGTCCGATTGTTGATTCTGGATTGTCAAAAACTAGTTACATTGCCCAGTTCTTGGACAATAAGTTGAAAGATGATGTCTCTCCTATACCTCATTTATGCCGTGATTCGTGGCAGTTTCTCACTATGTGTAATGATTTAATTCCTTTCTGTGATGGAGTGTTTATAGCTATAGACGTCAAGGATTTATTCAGTTGTATTCCACATTCAACAGGACTTTAATGGTTTTCTGATTTTTTACACCAGGTATTAGGATCACATCAGGACGGAATTAACACCTATAGTCAACTAATGGAGCTAGTATTGAAGTATAATTATATTCAGTTTTAAGGCCATTATTTCAAGCAGTTACAGGGGGTAGCTATGGGCTCTGCCTGCAGGCCCCTGTTTGTCAACATTATCATGGGCTGGTGGTAAAAATGTTTCCTTCTTTCAAGCATCTATTATGCCCATATTTCTATGTACGTCCATTACCAGGATGATTTATTTGTTGCTTGGAGGGGTCCTGTAGAAATGATTCCCCAGTTTATAGAATACATCAACAGTACAACTGAATTTTTAAAATTCACCTACAGTATAGATGTTGACAAGATATCTTATTTAGATGTCATGGTTATTAAAACAGCAAATGGAGGTATCAGGTCTAATATTTATCGTAAGCCAACATACTCCAACTGTTACTTACACTATACGAGTAGTCACCCACCCCATGTTAAGAGAGGTATTATTAAGGGACAACTAGTCAGGGCTGCCTGTATGGTCTCAGAGTTTGGTGATTTTTTTAGAAGAATGGGCTAAGATGACCAAAATGTTCCTAGAGCGTGGGTACCCTCCTTCTCTTGTACATAATATTAGTGAAGAGGTTATTTCCAAACATAGGCAAGGAATATATCAGCCTTTACTAAAATCATGGAGTGATGCTGTTTTAGAAATACATAATACTGACACAGTGTCATCAGTGGAAAATGCTATTGGCTGAGGTCTAGACTGACTTTTTGAGCTCAGCAACCCCCTGGCTGGGATGACACTGTCTTACCTCAGATGCCTTCATGTATTTGGTAAAGTGAAATCTGCTTACACTGCCTTGGGTTCTTTTTTGCCTCTCCCTAGGTCACTGTCAGTCTGTCCAGAAAATCTTCAAAAGCCAAAGTAATTTCCGTGGGCTCCTGACCTGAGACCTAGGGAATTCTAGCTTCCCTGAGAGACTTGATCAATGAGAAAGCACACAGAGAAAGGCAGCAAAGGAACCATACGGGAGAGGGTAAGGGACATGGGTACCTACCCTATCCTTAGGTGTCCAGGGAAATAGACAGGATGGGGGGAGGGAACCTGGACTGCAACAGTAACTGCATCTGAACATCTACTGTTCTGGTAAGTTGGAATGTACAACTGTGCTGTGCTCTTCATATCACGGTTGCCATCATAATCTCAGATAACATTATTATAGCAGGCTCTCTTATCAGGCAAGATGGCTGATGAACCTTTTATCTAGGGCTAAAGCCACCATATGGCAAAATGCAGACCCAGCTCTAGCTCTAGACAAAAGGTTCATCTGTAATGTTTAGAAATTGTATTGACAAAGTACCATTTGGTGGCCTCTGAAATGTCCTGTGTAATAAACCCCATCAGGTATGCTGTAATAGTAGCTACAGCACTGGTTGAGTACAGTCTATCCTTACCCTGTACAGGCCTGTGACACAAGACAATGAAGTGAGCTATCCATTTGAGATTTGTTAAAATTGATGGTAATGCCCAAGGGCAAACAAGTTCAGAGAAGGTGATTCCTAGCTTCTTTTAAGGATTCCTTCACTGGGACTACCAAGAGTCAATCATCCAGATATGGAAAAACTCTGATCCTGTGAAGTCGAAGAAGGACACTAACCACAGCCATGCACTTTGTGAAAACCTACAGGAGCTGTGATGAGACCAAAGGGCAGGGCCCTGAACTGATTGTGGTTGGTTCCTACATGGAAGTGAAAGAACCTCCTAGACGCTTGGGTGATTTTGATATGCAAGAAAGCACCCCGAAAGTCTACAAAGCACATCGAGTCATTCTCCCTTACACATAAAAGAATGAATTGCACAGTGATCATTCCGAACAGGGTATTTTAAACAAATATTTTCAGGTGGTCGATGTTCTTGTTCTTATGTGGAACCAGACAAGAATCTTAAGTAGTGACCTGAACCTAGCTGGTAAAGTGGGATCTCCTAGATGGATCTCTATCTGAATAAGAGATTACCTCCTCTTCAGCTGCTTTTAGCTGACAGGGTGGACCATCTGGGAGCATTCCTTGAGAAGGGGGAGGGGGTAAAAAATGTATGGAATAGCCCCTGGTTATAATCCCTCTAACCCAAGAGTCTTGCATGATGGACAGCAATGCTTGGGAATAGAGGGAAATGCGACCACTGACTGCTACCAGAGGGGAGCAGTCAGGTACCCTTCAGGGATGAGACAGTTGGCAGTCTAAAAACGGCCAGTGAAATCCCTGCTTCTGTGGACCTCCACAACCTCTGGCTAAAGGGGCTACCTTTGCACCAACCACTCCAGTCAGACGGAGAGTCAGAGGGAGGATACTTGGACTTCTTGAAGTAAAGAGAATTGGGACCTTTCTGGTTCTAGGCAGCGTATGGTCTCTGTGGATTCTCCCAGATCTCACCTACAGCAGACAAAGTCATCCTATCTTGCTCACAACTCTTCATGCACTCTTTGATGATGTTTTGAAGTTGTCAGCAAGGTCACATAAACAGAGCCAGGAAGAGCATCTCATACAGATACCTGACCCTGCCGAACTCGCCACTCCATTGGCTGTAAGGTGCATGAGCCACACAAAGAAGTTGGTCACATTGAACACTGTATTCAAGGTTGCCTCTATTTCATGGAATCCTGTGTTTTTCTCTTCACAGTTTCTAGCCCTTGCTTGAATAGACCTCTAGGAAGCGTGTTCATATGTAAGGCACAGTTCAAGGTTTTTATCGCAAAGGTGCCAAAATCGTATGTCTTCTTCCCTAATCTGACCACTGTCCAGGACTCTCTTAGTGGCAGCAAAATCAATGGGAAAATTCACCAAAGGACTTTTCACCCAATGTTGTTTGTCCCTGTCGGGCTTTAAGTTTTTGTCAGGTTTCCTAGGGACTGCCTTTCAGGAGTCAGGGTCTTGCCATTGACGAAGTGATCAGATGGAAGTATCCAGAACATAGATGAGTCGAACAGTAAGCCTGAAATAAGACCTTCGCATCAAGAGGGGGAGGAAGTGGCTTGGTGGGTCATTTACCTTTTTGATGGACAAGATACATGGCTTTGCCAAATTTAACATCCTCAGGAGGACTCTTGAGAAGAGCCTTCTCTGTTATCAGTCAGAGGTGAACGAGTCCTCTGGGAATCAGTATGTTTTCTCTTGCAAGTTTTCTTTCATAGCACATCATCTTAGAGGTTATCTGAGCCCTTAGTGGAGTATGACAAAACCTGTGTCATTTGTTAGAAGTTTAAGACCACTGACTGCAAGAGATGACTGGAGAGCAGCAGACTTGTGTGTTTAAGGGTGGAACTGTGCATTGTGGAGCCTAATGATCAAGACCTGAAGGGGATGAAATTATCGTTCCTATGAGCTTGAAAGCAGATCAAACATTCACCAGGTCCAAGAAGACCTTCTCCAGCCCAGAAGCTGCTCCCCCCAGGAGGAATGGCACCAGTTGAAGGGAAGACACCCAATTCCTACAGACTGGATGGCTTTGAGGAGGGAAACAGTCCTCAGACTTTGAAGGCCGAGGACCTTGAACCCAGAAGCAGTAAGGTAGACTCTGACGATGGGCTAGAAACCTCAGCTTCGAGGCATCCCGTCCATGTCAGACATGGATCCAGGGACCTGGATATCAAATGTGACAGATCCAGTAACTCCTGAACTGAGGAAGAACCACCAATAGGTGCAAGAGACACATGCTCCAGCCCGAACACCGGTTCCAAACACATTGTCACTGTGAGGGGCCTGAGCAGAAGCAGAAGGTGGGGAAAGGGGGAGTGTCTCTCCCACCTTCAGAACTGATGGAGGAGAGATGACATCCATACCTGTGTTCTCAGGAAGGCCCATATTATGTGGTCCAACTCTAAATCTGGTGCATTCCTAATCTACCTTAATGATCTGATGGAGGATACTGAAAGAGGATAGAAAGAGAGCACCCACTCCAAAGGTAACCTGGTTGGATGAGCTGCAGGAGCTTCATCTGAAATGAAAATTGGCTCAGAAAGGATCACAGCCAAGGGGGGAGAAGGCTCTGGATCTGATCTTGAGGGCAAACAACCTTAGATGTCTCAGGCCCCGATGACTCTCTTGTTGTCCACCTTCAATTTCCTAGAGTCTTCCTTTTCCTTCTCTTAATCCTTTTCTTTCCTCTTTTGGGACTTATTATTGTCCCCTGCTCTCTCAGTCTTTTCTCCCTCAGGATCATGAGAGAGAAGACCCTTTAGCATCAATATTTTACATCTCGCTGACAAAGCCCTTTGACCAAAGAACTTACAGACTTTGCAGTTGGCAGATAAGTGATTCGTTCCCAGACAATAAACACACCACTCACACCCATCCTGGATGATCCTTGTGCCCAGACTTGGTGCACCTTTTAAAACTCTTCTTTCTCTTTGTCATCCATGTCCAAGAGAAACAGTACCTGTAGCAAACAAACAAATACAAACACATACAACTGTAAAACCAAAGTGGATGGTTGAGCATAAGCTTTAACTCACTATGGTAACCGATCAGTTGAAGTCACAAAGATAGCCAAAACCATACTAACAATTAACAGTGGGGAAAACCCAGAGCTGCATTACTTTTCTAAAAGCAGGACAAGGAGATAAGGATGCTAGGCCATGACAAAAGGGGAACTCTAGAATCACACAAAGGTAAAATAAAGTGAACTTAGACAAAATAGTACTGATACACTGCTAAGATGATTTTTGTAATGACTAAAGATATAGCAATACTAGCCTAAACTTAGCTACATGGAGTACATTTTAGGTGGGAAAAGTATGAGGAGCATGAAGCTGGAACACTAGCTTTGCTGGAACAGATCCGACAAGTGTCTCAAAGACCCAACAGTTGGATATGACGGTTGGAATGTAAAGGACTGACTACTCACGAGTGGTACAGTCAGAACAAATAAAGGTTTTTCCACCTAACATAGCTGAGCGAATATTAGGAGTAACACCTCTTCTTACACTCAGGCAATCATCACCTCAAACATCCTTTCTAATATTTCTGCATAAATATATTTTAATAACTAGTACTCTTGGGAAGCACAGTGGTACAACTGTTAGTATTGTTGCCTCACAGAACTTGGTTCTCCAGTACAGTTCCTGGCTGTAGTGCCTTTTGTATAGAGTCTGTATGTCTTCCTTATGTCTGCCTCTATGCAAATTTTTGCTGGTGTCACTGGCTTCTTCCAACATCTTAACGACATGCCTGCACTTTCTCTAAACTGCCTGTAGAGGTGTGTGCATGTATGTACATGTGTGTGTGTGTGTGTGTGTGTGTGTGTGTGTGTGTGTGTGTGTGTGTGTGTGTGTGTTTTCATTCTGCAATGAAACACTGTTCAGTCTAGGACTGGTAATCAACTTTACGCTTGCTTGCTATGACTTTCTCTAGCTCGCTTGCAACCCTAAACAGGACATAGCAGGTACTAAGAGAATGGAAAAATAAGACTTGCTTTTATCATACTACATGATGCTATCCTTCTCTTGTCTTTTAAACTCTACTTCAACCCCTCTGCTCCAAGTTACTGGATCAAAAGATGAATTGTGAGTCTGCTCTTACAGCAATAGCTGCATGCTATTCATAAGGCATGGTTCACAGGCTGGTAAACCAATGCAAACTACTTTTGACTGCTTCTCCTCTGTGGTATGAGAATCCATACTTTTATATAATCACTGGACTTAAAGTTACGCTGCAATTTAATAACTGTTGTGTTCATCTATTCACCAGGACTGCATAATACCACATACTCTGTGATATCCAGCACATCTAGTAAACAGAACCAAACAAAACCAAAGAAGGTGAAATCAGAGCTGGGGAATTTACTTGCTATCCACAGAATGGCACAACATACCACAGAATAGCAGACTAGCTTTGATGACACTTGCCACAAGAATGCAACTACACAAACTACAAATGCAACATGTACACTATGGTCTCAGTGTGCTGCAGAAGGGTTTAGCATACAGTTTTACAGAGCAAAATTATTGTCAGTGGGTATTTACAGTTTACCAGTGAACAAGGCAGTTTCAGAACAGCACTCCCATTTCTGATATATTTTAGCTGTCACTATTGAGGCCATCTGAGTGGGAATGAGAAGAAGGAAGACACCAGAAAGTCCTTCACTAACTGCCGCCAAAATAGTGATAACTCAAAAATCAAAGGAGGATCACAATTAGAGACTTCACATATATGATTCATACTAGCTGCTATTAAAGGGAGGCAGTGCACAGTAATAGGAGTACTACAACCCTAGGAAACAGACCTGCAGATGTGTATTGATCTAGTTGCTAGCATAATGCTTTACTGTGAACAGGCAAGTAGTAGCAAAAGCAGAGTAAAGGAATTCAGGGAAGCACTGGAAAACAACACCTGAATGGGGAGGCAGAGGTGGGAGATCGCTGCTTGATAATGAAAAAGCAGAATGATTTAACTGTATACTGATGCTTGATAAGACAACAAGTATTACTTCATACTAGTAAAAAAATCAATAAAACAGGAAAAGTTTTCAAGTGCACCTTACAGAAGTCGTATAGGACAATGGAAAGAGAGTATACACACATTGCTTTCTTCTCACAGAATACCTCTGCATTTCACAGAGGAAGCATAAATAATGCAAGAATGATACCTTTTTATCTTGTCCTGCCAGAAGTCTGCTACTGTCTTCTGCCTTCTTCTGCTGAATTTCATCATAAATGCTATCATATTCATAAACTGTTGCATCTTCCTCCAAGGCTTTATGCATCTCAAGCTTGGTCTGAATAGAAGCAGACAAAAAGAAAACATTAACATGCTTAGCATATTTTTAGAAATATAAATCAAACAAGCACTCAAAACTGATGTAACATATACTACATTTTTGCACATACTTCCTTTTGTTACAAGTGAAGAAAAAAATCCATCTAGTTACACCCACAGATCCCCATTGTTAAAGCGAGCAAATCATAGTGGTATCATAGACAAAAACACAGACCTTAAAGCCAATGGTTCATAGCCTTCTGGCTAGGCAAAAAAAAATCTTGATTCATATACAATTCCTGTATCTGGCTTAAATATAAAAAACAGATCTGTGAATAACTGATGCCAAAGTGGAGGTAGTCCCTGAGTTATAAGCAAAACATTTCCTTAGTATTTCTGTAAATATTTAGACATGGAGATGTGTGGATGAATGGGTGCTCTGCATAGATTTGTAAAGTTCACACTCCCTGTTTCATTCTGGTCTCTCCCTTTCTTCAGATTTAAGGTCAGAATTGTAGTGTTTGAAATTCATGATGGACACTCCTGCATTTTGATCCTTGGATACAGTTGTCATCTGCCTTTTCGTGTTGCATTCTAGCTGCCAATCTGTCTCAGGAAGAAATGCAGACTTGGACAAGTCATACTTAAATGCTTCACTTATTCTCCCTATATCACTGTGTAAAGTGATTTAGACAGAGGTGATTAGTTAGGAAATAACAGTAAAAAGAATATTACATTGAAGAAAAAGCATAACAGCTGTGCCCAGACATGGAAATTGTTGAAATGATGAGTAAAGCACAGCTGTACAACAATTTACCATAACAGTAGATGCCCTATGTACCACTGTTTCAGTACTCCTTACTATAGGGATATTGTGACAAGGGTTGTTGTATATTCATCCTGCACACCAAAACCTGGGTCCTTATGTGCACCGTATATCAGACGTATGTCCCACATCTGAAGCACAAGGTACATAAATGACGTACGAGCACAAAACCCTAACAACTAAACTGCTCCAGAAGAACAGGAGCAGCAGATTAGAATAAAAAAAACATGGTATGTGTACATCCAAAAAAAAGGAAAGACGACCCTATTTGCCAGAGGAAAAAAGGGAAAAACAGTGGGAAGGAAGGAGAGATGAAATACTGCAACAGTGATAAGTAGGGCATCTACTGCTATGGTACACAACTGCACTGTCTCTTTCCTTAATCACTGTTGCAGTATTCCTTACTACTGGGAGAGTACTAAAGCTACTGTAAAGAACTGAGGAACACTTCAAAAAACACTGATGATGGACTAGCAAAACATGTTATGGCCCTTTAAAGCACATTCAATTCATAGTGTATGCACAGAAGACCAAGTAGCAGCTTCCAGAAATATTCGAGCATCAAGGTCACTAAAAAAGATCCAGAAGAGGCAACCGCCCAATAAAATGACCTTGAACAGAGGTAGGAAGCTATTTTCTATGAAAAGAGAAACAATGAAATAGCTATAGAAATGCAAGAAAAAATGGTTTATTTTGAAACTGCCACACACAATTTCTTGTCCTGAAAAGAAACAAAACATTGCTCATATTTTCTAATATCTTTAGTCTTATCTAGGTAGAATATGAGACAGCTATGCAAATTCAAAGAACAGAAAATCCTCTCATTTCATTTTTGTGAAAAGGGAAGACTGACTTAAAGACACATCACTGATAACTTTTGGCATAAATATAGGACTGGTTCTAGGATTCATCTTGTTTCTCTGGAAAACAAGAAAAGGAGGAACGAACATAAAAGCCTGAAGCTAAGAGACTGTTCTAGAAAGCTGTCTTGGTGGTGGCCCTGACTTATGCCAAAACAATGTCACAGTGGAAGTAGATGCTGGTTCAAAAGGTGTCTGGCTCAGCTTTTCAAAAGCATAGTTCAGGTCCCAAGGAGGAGGAATGGGTTTCTTGGAGGGCCAATATAAAGGATACCTTTTAGATGGTCTATATTATATTGTCGAAACGGCATTACAGCGAATGCCGTTTCAATGACACATAAAGAACGAAATTCAAAAACAGCGAAACCCCAGGTCACAGATTTTTTTTCCTAGGGAAAAAAAAATCGGTAGACCAACAATATGTAACACACCAGTTAAACCATTTCAAAGTGAGGGGCTGTGCCTCCCACACACCCCCTAACTAAATATACCAACTCCGAGATTGCACTACAGTGGGGTAAAGGGCAATGTCATGGCTCGGGCCAAGCGTTTTTTTCCCCTAGGAAAAAAATTGCTGACCTGAGCTTTCGCTGTAATGGCGTTTCAACAATATATTATAGACCCCTTTTAGAAACTGTTTGAAACTGGATCCACACTTTCTTTTAGACTTGAGTTTAAACAGGGAGAGATGGCTGACAAATGAGCTTTAACAGAATAATATGCCTGACCAACCCTACATGAATACCCACAGAAAGAGGGTGCTGTTCATTGTTGTGATACCAAGAAGAAAATCTCTTCCACTTAGCTACATAAGACTTTCCAGTACTGACTTTTCTTGCCTCTTGTAAAACCAGGAACGTTCTCAGAAAAATGATGATGGAAAGGAATAAAAAAGTACAGTTGTGTACCTACCATAAATGTAGATGTTCGAGTGTATTCACTGTTGCAGTCATTACACTTGGGTTATCCTGCCAGCAGACGACCCGCAGTTGGCCCGAGTTCCAAAATCTTGGTCCGGCATCGGTTGCTGTCGCCTCTTCCCTGACGTCAGTGTGCCAGGGGTATAAAAGTTGCAACCGATGCCATTTTCTTCAGTTTTTCTTGCCCCAGATGTCAGGTGGCCCCAGATAGGAAGGCTGGAAAGATAAAATTATGCCAAAATACATGCATATATTACTATAAACATTTCCTTCATCTACAAGCAAATACACCACATAGGTAGTATAGAGATGAGTAGTACAGAAAAGTCCCAGCAATGGAAAAAAAGGGGGATGGTGGGTAACCTGGACTGCAACAGTGAATACACTCGAACATCTACATTTATGGTACGTACACAACTGTACTATGTTCATCATGTTTCACTGTTGCAGTCATTACACTTGGGTAGAATCCCAAAGCTGAGGTTGGGTGGCTGGGTCTAAACTGGATTTGGAGAGGCTAACAAGCCCTGCAGAACTGCAGTGGCAAAGCCTGCTCTGGATTTAGAGTACAGAGGTAAGTGGTAGTGCTTGGTGAAAGTGTGCACTGAGCTCCAGGTTGCAGCTTCTAAAATGTCTTTGGTTGGTACTCCTCTGAGGTAAGTTGCTGAAGTGGCTGCTGCTCTGGTAGAATGAGGACTAATGCCCTTAGGCACTGATTTGCCATGTTGTGCATAACAGAAGCGGATGCAGTGTCTTATCCATTTCGAGATTGTCTGCTTTGTAATAGGCTTTCCTTGTGATCCTGCAGCATATGCTACAAACAGTTGCTCAGTTTTTCAAAAAGCTTTTGTTTTGTCCAAATAGAATCGTAGCTGTCTGTGTATATCCAAAGCGTGCAGAAGTCTCTCCCCTTTATTCTGGGGATTTGGGTAAAAAGTAGGTAAATGAATGGTTTGGTTTAAGGCCACATTAGAGACCACCTTTGGCATGAATGTTGGGTTTGTCCTAAGAGACACCCTGTCCTGATGAAAAATGAGGAAATGTTCCACAGCCATTAATGCCTGTAACTCTGAGACTCTTCTTGCTGAAGTTATTGCTAGGAGCAGAGCACTTTTCCATGACAAGAATTTTAGATCAGCTGTGCTGGGTGGTTCAAAAGGAGGCAGTGTGAGTTTTTCTAAAACAAAATTGAGGTCCCAAGTAGGTACTGGTGCTCTCCTTGGGGATCTTATATTTTTTGCCCCTCTGAGGTACTGTCGTAGTAGAGGATGTGAAAAAATAGGAGGTTCCATATTGTAATGAGCTGAAATGGCAGAGGCATGGATTTTAATAGATGAGAAAGATAAGCCTTTGTCCAGCATCTCAGTTAGGTATTGTAAAATCTGAGGTATATTAGGGACAAGTGGTTCGAGCCCTTGTGCCTGGTTCCAAGCACAGAATCTCTTCCATTTTTCTGCATAAGATTTCCTAGTGCTGGGCCTCCTGGCTTCTAAAATGACATCCATAACAGCTTTAGAGAGAGGTGCAGACTGAGTGGCTACATTATCTGCCATGCTGCCAGGTTTAAGGTTATGAGTTGAATGTGCAGAATCTGATTGTCTTGTTGTGTCAGAAGATGAGGAATTTGAGGTAGAAGCCAAGCTGGGCCTTGCGACAAATTCTTTAGGATTGGGTACCAGAGCTGGCATGGCCAGTCTGGTGCAATCAGGATCATTTTTGGCCTTACTTGTCTGACATTTAGTAGCACCTTGGTGAGAAGAGGCATCGGAGGGAAGGCATAGACTGTCAGGCCTTTCCAGCTGAATGATAGAGCATCCACTTTCCATGCTTGAGAGTGATAAGTTCTTGTGCAAAATTTCTGTATTTGGTAATTGTGAGGGGAGGCAAAGAGATCTATGTCTGGGCGTCCCCATTTCCTCGTTATCATGCTGAACACTTGTAGATTTAGCTTCCATTCGTGAGGATCCTTGAGATTTCTGCTTAGTTCGTCTGCCAGTGTATTTTTTGTTCCTGGCAGGAATTGTGCCTGCAGATGAACTTGATAGGTCAGTGCTGTGTTCCACAAAGCCTGTGGCTCTGAGGTAGCGGGTGTCAGGGGCTGCGAAAGCGCCTCAATGAGAACCGGCGACTGGCCTAGAAGAGGCTTCGTTGTCTGTTTTGGACCTCGGATGCCTGTCCTTTTCTTTGTCTTTGTTCCGACGGCATTATGTAATTAAACCTTCGGCCAAAATAATGTAAAGCAAAATCAAACCGACGTTTAATAGCTCGTTTACTGAATCTAGCACAAAACCGACAACTAGTAACGTCGTGGTCATGGCCTAGGCAAAGAATACAGTAAGTGAAAGTCCTTATGAGGTATTTGCTTCCCACAAGAAATACAATTATTAACTTTTACTGACATCGGTCTGGAGCAAGAAAAAGTTTCCCCAACGGGGTACTTAGCTTTACTGAAGACTTCGGTTCTGAAACTCAATTTTGAAAATCTCAGGAGTCGGCCGACCAGCACTTGCGAACTGCTTTTGCTTCGGGCACCGCGCGGCAAGAAAGACTGGAGAAAATGGTGTCGGTTGCAACTTTTATACCCCTGGTGCACTGACGTCAGGGAAGAGGCGACAGCAACCGACGCCGGACCAAGACTTTAGAACTCGGGCCGACTGCGGGTCGCCTGCCAGCAGGATAAGCCAAGTGTAATGACTGCAACAGTGAAACACGATGAACATCCCTATCACTCAGAGAGTCAACTGTAGGGTGAGAAGATGAGGGCCAATGACAGAGCTGTTGTCCTATGTAGGGAGGTCCATCCTGTGGGGTAACTTATGATGATTGCCCCTGGCCAGGTGGAAAAGAAGGGGAAGGAATCAGTCCTAAAAGTGCCTAAAAGGACTTCCAAGAACAGGAGGAACTGCAGAAAGTTACCTTACACACAGAAGATACTACAGAATTCATAGATGCTTTAGCTTCTGCAGGAGGAAATTGGCAATTAATTTTCTCATATTGCCAAATGAAGCCAGGAGAAATTCAGATATGTGCACCTGACAATTTTCTACTCTGGAAGCCAATGTAGGAAAATAATATACATTCTTCCCAACCTACCTAAGGTTTTTCCTAGTTTGTCAGAAGGTAAATGGCTAGTTACTGTAAGGAGTTTGGCAAAAGCTGAATTTGATGGGGAAGTTATTGACCTGGGGTTATAAAAAAGAATATGTGGGGCTGGCACACTTTATTAAATACATCAGACTTTCTTGGAGCAGGGGAATGACTGTCAGGCAAAATGCAGGCTGCCAAAAACACACCCTCTAAGACTGGTAACACACAAGAAACAGGTGCAGGCTGAGGAAAATCCACCAATAACAAATCATATCATCTTTATTGAAATTCTGTTTTTCCCCACACTGAAACAGTTTCTTCCCTCTGGCAATAATATCATAAACTCCTTAGGAGGGGAATCTGAATAAAAACTTTCCTCAGATTCTCCATTTCGAGGAAAGGGAACTTGTGAAATACAGACCAAGTCAAATTCCTGTCATACAGTCTGAGAATCAGTATCTGAGAGATATGAGACTCTTTCCTTTCCCTAAGAGAAGATTCAGCATTTCAAGATTGAAAAGCTCTAAAACAAACCCTTACCAAAGCCCACACAATATTCCACATCTGCTTTAGGACAGGAAAACGTCTAGCTTTATGTTTCCTTTTTCTAGGAAATACCTGAGAAAAAGACTGGCTTAAAGGATAGCCCCTTCCCATGAATGAAGCTCCTCAGAGAGGTTTAGCAAAGAAGCATCTCTCAGTCCCTTCCCTGATGTTGGCAAGAGGTTTTCTCCCTTAAACCAAAACGAGCATCTGAACAACAGCAGAGAACATACACGCCTCCTGGTCCTTAGTGGCTTCCCAAGGGGCAACACCAGAGGGACTAAGAGAAAGAGCTGAGCAGTCCAAGGAACTGATGGCTACAGTGGAGTCACCTATCAATGGCTGATGTGAAGAGGAACTAAAAGTGAAGACCAAAGCCTCAAAGTAACTTTTTTCTTCTTGTGGCTTAGGGAGAGATTGACAGTATTACTGGGATCCAAGTTCATATCCCAGACACAAAAGGAGTCTCACAGGTGGATAGTGGATGGGGGTTGGGATGATTATTTGAACGAAATGGTAAACCAAAGTGAGCCAGAAAGGGGAGTAGCAATTTCATGGAGTGACATCATGGAAAAAAAGAAGAAGAAAAAGGAGAAGAGACTGTGCCAGAAAAAGTTCCAGAGACATAAGCACAAATTGTTGGAGAAGGAACAAAGAAGAAAGAAAAAATAAAAACAAACAAAAAAGAAGTATACAGTATGTGTGAGCAGTAAAAAAGAAGAAAGTTTAGACAGGTATGAGGTCTGGAACTCTGTCATAGCACCTCTGGGTGTCAAAGCTAAAGATGTAAGAGCATTTATTTTAATTAATAAAGAGACTTTTTGTGACTTGATATTTGAGACTGGGCAGGCCACGGAAAATGTTTTGGGTGCATATGAACAAAAGAAAAATATATGTCCATGGTTAGAATATGTGGTGCAAGCTTTTTACAGACAAAAAAAGAACAATGATCCAGTTTATAACTGAAGTTGAAGCAAAAGAACTGAAGGAACATTTGTTAACTATATGTAAAGAAGTAATGGAAACTACAAGCAATATATGATGAAAGAGGACTGGGGGATGGGAATGTGGAGTAATACTGAAAATGGAAAATGATAATGTTATGCTATGCATGTACCTAGTATTATTAACGTTCATTGTAACAGGGGTTTTGTGAAATACAGAGATCAGCCAAAGACTTGTTATTTGTGTGGGAAAATGTTCATTTAATCAATGAATGTGATAAGACATTTTATTTATTTATTTTTATTTTACATGTGTTGACCGGGATAGTCCGACTGGATACATGTCCATTTTCAGCAGAGGCCCAGGGAGAAAGCTCCAAATTTACAAACCGATAAAGACAAGCAAGTTACAGTATATGCACAGACATATTGTATTAACATGCAAGTTACAGTCTCACATTTCAAGTCTATGAAGAATACAGTTTATATTTAGAAATATATACAAACATGTTACAGTTTCTCTTATCAAACCTATAGGTGCAGCTATATACTGCAGAGATGTTACAGTTTCTCTTTTCAAACCTTTTAGTGTAAAAGGTAAGTCGCTGTGAATAAAAAACTGCACGGATATTGAAGTAGATTAGGTTTTAGTCAGAGTTAGAGCAAGGACATAACCAGTGAATTTTAGAATGCTGAGTTAGATTTCTTTTGAATTGATTAAGGGAAGGGTTCAGAGTAAGGTCAGATGGGAGCAAATTCCAGGTTTTGCCTACGGAATTTGCAAACAAAGTTTCTCCAGATAGTTGTTAGCTTTAACAGATTGAAACAAAAGTTTTGTAGTGGAACGAAGTGGCCTAGTGGTTTTGTAGGGATGGATAACATTTTTAAGGGAGGGTATTTTTTCTGTATGGTTAATGCTACAGTAAGTTGATTATATTGAATTAGCCTGGGGAGTTCTAGCCATCCTAAGAGGTTTAGGTTTTGACAATAGTGTGTCCTGTAGGGAGTTCCTGTGGCAAATGTGGCAATTTGATTGTGGCAGCTAGAGAGTTTCTTGAGATCAGTTTTATTCAAATTAGTGAGTAATGGCGAGACATAGAGTAGAGTTGAAAGCAGATGGGTACGGGTAATGGCAGACTTAGCTAGCAGGGTGAGAAAAGGTTTGTTTTTGTATAGGAACCAAGTTTTTTATTAACAGTTTAATAGTTTGGTTTATGTGCATATCATATTTGAGGTTGTTGTCTATTATAACATCCAGGAGTTTGGTATACATATCTGGTGAGATTATGGTCCCATTGTTAGATGTTATAGTTAACTAAGGTTGAGAGGATTTGCGAGTAATGGAGAAGAGCAATAGCTTTGTTTTATTAGGGTTTAATATCAGCTGTTAATTAGAGATCCAGTTTTCCACTATATTAAAGGTTTTCTGGGTTAAACTAAGGAGATCTGTAGGGCTAGAAGCTGAGCAAATCAGGGTGGAGTCATTGGCATACTGTATACAGGTTGCATCTGGGATTACAGTGTGGAGGTCATTGATAAAGAGGGAGCAAAGAAGGGGACTTAATATGGAGCCTTGATGGACACCAAAGGTAACAGGGAGAAGGGTGGAGAGTTTGTCTTGCCAAAGGACAGCCAGCTGTCTTCCACTAAGATAAGATTGAAACCATTGTATGGCATGGTTGTTTAGGGATATGTTCTTTAGGGTAAGTAAGAGTAGCTGGTGGTTACCCATGTCGAAGGCCTTGGAAAGATCGAGAAACAGGGCAGGAGTTTGTTGTTGTTACGGTTGGAATTTATGACATTAGAAAAGGAGAGGAGGGCTGTGGTGGTACTGTGTTGTGGTCTAAAACCATGCTGGGAGTTGGCCCGAAGATTATGTTGAATAAGGTAGTGTAAGAGTTGCTTATGGATACACTTTTCCATACTTTTAACCAGAGGGTAAAGGATAGCTATTGATCTTATAGTTTGACAGCTCAATGGAGCTGCCTCCTTTGTGGAGTGGTATGACATGTGATATTTTCCAGACAGAGGCTTCAGTTATGGTTCTGTTTATAGAGACAGGGAATGCTATAACATCAGTAGCTTTTTGCAGGTAGTCTGCAGGGAGGAGGTCAGCTGAAAGGGTGGTTGGTTTGAGTTTTTTAATTAGGGCTCTAATGAGTGAAGTCAGAACTTTTTGGAAGCTGAAGGAGAGAATGTCACTGGGTTTAGGGGTTTCAGCGTTAGGACAAGTGGCTTTAAGTTTGCTAGCAAGGGCCTGGATGGTTTCTGTAAAGAAACTGTTGAAGGTGATAGCAATGTACTCTGGCGATATTTGGGTTGGGGCTGAGGGGGTGGGAGTTGTGGATTGCCCTGGGTTAATGAGTTTGTTAATACCTGCCCAGAACTTCTGTGGCTTGTTGTGATGTTTCTGCTATAGATGACAGAAATATTTTTTTTGTCTAGTAATATGGATTTTTTGTATCATTCCTATATTGTCGAAATTTGATTTGACCTTGTCGGGCTTTAGAGGAGCGCCAGGTGTTCCAGGCATTATTTCTTTGGATGATCTATAGTTTGGTTTCTTTAGTGAGCCAGGGGGCAATTTTTGTTTAATTCTAATACAGCGTGCAGGTACATGGTTGTCAAGGATGGCCAGGAATGTGTTATTAAAGTGTGTTACTGCCTCATCTAGTGGTAGTTGTTTTAGAATTGACCAATTGCATAATTTAAGTTCTTCTAAGAATTTATTAAGGTTGAATTTTTTGTTATTTCTTATTGTTTTATAGGTGGGTAAATGTGGACATTCAACTTTATGCCTAATAGCATACATTAAGAAATGATCACTTAGATCTTCAGGAAGAGAACCTGATTTGTACATGTGGTGGGGGCTATTAATTAGTATCCAGTCTAGTATACTTTCTTTATTGTTAGGCTTGCTGATCCTAGTAGGGGAGGTTATAGTTTTGTGTAAAAGTGTGGTTGGGGTCTCTGCAGTGCAGGTATTCCAATCTATATTGAGATCCCCTAGAACAATAGTCTCTTGGGGGTAGGCATTGGATAGCCAGTAGAGGAGGTTTTCTAGGGTCCCTGAGTTATTACCTGGGGGAATATAGATACATACTATGTTTATACATTTGTTTTTATTTATTTGTAGTTTGGAAATCATAATTTCTACTTTGTTAAATATAGGTGGTTGAAGGTTGTCTAGAGTAACATTTAGGGTGGTTTTACAGTGAACAGCAACCCCTCCCCCTTTCCTGGTAGTACCATCTAGCCTGAGTATATTATACCCTGGAGGTAGAATTTCATTATCTGGCGTAGTTGGTTTTAACCATGTTTCGGTCAGACAAAGTATGTTGGGGAGTAGGCTGTGGACCTTATTGTTGATGCTTCTAATGTTTAAGTGGCAGGTTAATAGTGAGTTGGGGGGTCTATTTAGGCTTTGTCTTATGTTTGGGCTGTTATGATTAGAGTTACGTGTTGTCTGGGGATGGTGGTCCAGGGTTGGGGTGGATATCTCCATCAATAGTAAGGGTGTGGGGCAAACTAGCTATGAGCTTTAGAAATTTACTTATTAGTTTTTGGTAGTATTTAGTTTTGGTGTTAACATACGTGGGTATATTAGGGTGGGTGTTAGCAGGGGTAAAAGAGTTGGTGTCAATGGACATGAATGAGTGGGCAGAAAGGTTTGAGAGGAATGGGGTGGTAGTAAGGCATTTGGGATGGTTGAATCTTATATGGGATTGGTTTTCATAGATGGTAAGAGAATAAAGGATGATTAGTAAAGGTAGGGCATAGAATAGAGGTGGTATTTTAGAAGCCTTAGTAAGTATTAGAGACATAATAGGGGGAGTATACTCCTGGTAGGTAGGCAACCTAGGTGTAATAGTAGGTGGGGAGATAGTGGAAGGGGTGGGTTATAAATTAATTCCTGTTAATGGCTGGCGATAGTGGAAGGGATGGGTCATAAAACAATTCCTGTTAATGGTTGTTGAAGGGGGGGTGTGGCTGAGGGGTTATAAATTCAGAGGTACTGGGGTGGATGGGAATAGGGGGTAGGGAGAGGCGCAAAGCGAGCCCGGAGGGCGAGTGGAGCAGGGCTTAACCACACCACAGGAATCCTCAGAGCCTGTGATTAAACTAAGAGGCTTTTCCAGTTTCAAATATTTGGTAGCGAAATAGAACAAGTAAGCAAGATATAGTATGTATAAGAAGAAGAAATGCTAACCAGAGTCTCACTGTTCTTCATGCAACATCTTGTATATTTAGCATGGAAATAAAGTTTAATGGTAGTAGAGTTTGGGAAGTAGGCTGTTCGTACAGAGTCTAGGAATTAAGAATTAAACTACATACCGCAACAACGTTTTACTGATCCACAAACAATCACTTCAGTTTAGCAGCAACAAGAAAGCACAAAATCAGTTGCCCAACGCATTCGCCAGCCTCATGTATTAATGGACTTCAGAGTCAGCATAAGATTTCACATATTATTAAATCTGCAGTTGTATTTAATCAAAGAGTTGGCAACACAGAAAATTACATACCACATTTACAGCAGGACAGCCGTCTGGGTCGGGAGCACTGGGGTGTTTGAAAAATGGAGGATAATTGAGGTGAGTAAGTAACCTCTGATTGTTAGCAAGGCAGAGGGAGGGGAACATGGGACTTAACCATACCACAGGAATTCTCAGAGCCTGTGATTAAAGTAACAGGCTTTTCCTTGCTTCTTTACTTGCCTTACATTCTAATCTATGTTCTGTTTTTAAACACAGACAGCACCTTTAACAGTACAATTTGGTGGAACTTGCTTTTGGACTTGCTTTAAATTCTAATCTATGTTCTGTGTTTAAACACAGACAGCACCTTTAACAGTACAATTTGGGGGAACTTTTTAGCATTAGGAGCCTTATTTAAGGGCTGGGAAGTTTGGTGCTGTTGACCAAGTACAGCTGAATTAAACAGTTTATGCAGAAAGACTTTGGAAAAAATGGTAACCTTAGTTAAGTTTGTTATTGAGGGTAGACCTTTTGCTTTTCTTTTTTTTTTTTTAATGCCCAACTGGATGCAATCCTTCAACTATGCAAACCTTTCAGGGTGGGAGCCATGAGAAGAGATAATACCTTAGTTAAGTTTGTTCCTGAAGGTAGACCAGTGTGGCTATCCATTTTTTTGTTTTTCTTTTTTTTTTTTTTAAAATGCCCCACTGGATGCAGTCATTCTAACTGTGCAAGCCTTTCAGGGTGGGAGCCGTGAGAAGAGATGATACCTTAATTAAGTTTGTTATTGAGGGTAGATGTTTTTTATGTGGTAAAACAGGGCATAACACAAAAAATGTGCAAAAAATGTGGCAATACTGATCATTCATGACTAGAATGTGAAATGAATGTGCAAGAAAATGAAAATTACATTATACAGGAGAAAGAGATAGAAGAATGTGTTATACAAGAACATGTACAAAACCATGTGACTGATAAAGAGGTTATACATGAAGTTAAAAAAGTAACAAGGAAAAAGAAACAGAGGAGACAAGTGAGAAAGAAGCTGACTGGCACACAGTAAGAAATAAAAATTTGATACAGAAAAAGACAAAGAAAGGAAAAGAAAATTCAAAAATATAACGCTTGGAGAAAGTAAGAAAGGGACGGGATAAACATTTTATTATACAAACTGTTCTTAAAAGCTTAAAATATTAGCTTTAAATGTGAACAGTTTTTCTTAAGAGGAGAATAGGTACATTACAATGGTGTGCTGCAGTAGATGCACATATTGTTTTAGAAGATAGCAGATTAACAGAGGAAGAAACAACACAAAGTGAAAAACCTTGGAATGGTGTGGTAGTTTGAAACATGGGGAAAGAAACATGCTTGGGCATATGCACATTAGGTCTAGAAAACATTAAAATATTAGCTGTAACCATAGTGGAACTAAGATGAATTACCGTAACAGACTTGAGATGGAAAATATGCGTACAGAATTATAGCTTTATATGGATATGTAACAAAAAAAAAGAGAAGGAAATGATGTTTAAAATATTTTTGAATATGTTTGTGTAAATATGGACATTATAGTGGTGGGTGACAATTGTAATTTAAGAAAAAGTAAAAACAATTGTGATATTAAAATGGTTAAAGAAATTATGAGAAGTGGAAAGTTAAGTGTATGGGAGAATAACCATTGGACCTACAAAAGGAATGAAATTAGGACAGAAATTGATTTTTAATATCTGATAGTTTAAAAGTTAAAAAAATGAATGAAGTATGCTGGATTTTCAGATCATGTGGCTATATGAGTTAAAGTAGAGGAAAATTAGGAACATATAAGAATAGGAAAAAATAAAGAGTTAATGAAAAAGGAATTCGATTTAGAAGTGAAAAAATAACATAGAATTACAGAAAAAGTATATGAATATGAGAGTTTTATGAGAATTGGACTATTTGGTGGCTTAATTTTAAAAGAGAACTATCAAAAATTGTTTTTAGAACGTATAAGGAAGAAATGAAGAAAAGGGCCAGGAAGTATTCAGAAACTTATTAGACAAGAAAAAATCCTTTTATGAAAAAGAATCAAATTAAAATTAATAAAATACTGTTTACAAGGAAAGAATGACGAGATACCACCATATTTGAGTAAAATAATAAAAGAAGGAAAAATAATAACAGAATTAAAATCTAAGGAAGGTAAGCAAATAAGACAGCAAAAAGTAATATACAAAATAATTAAAGAATAAGTATTGGAATTATCTGTTAAAAGAGAAGCAAACAGAACAAATTTATTAATGTGAAAAACTAAATAACAAAGATAATGAGTATTTAGAACAAAAAATAACTATGAAAGATTTGAATGAAATTCTAAAAGATATTAACATGAATTCTACAACAGGATTAGCTGGAATTGAATATGGTATATATAAAGAAATAAAGGAGTGGCAAAAAAAGTTATAGAAGTTATGAATGAAAGGTTAGAAACTGAAATTAAAGAGAAAGAGATATGTACAGGAGTTATAACATTTCCATTTAAAAAAGGAAAGAGGAGATAAAAAAATTGGAGACCCATAACACTGAACAGTATGGATTATATTTTTTTATGAGAATAACAACAAAAAGGTTATAAAAATAGAATATATGACCAAAATGTAATCAAAACAAAAGGAAAAGGAAGTCAAGAGTTATTATGGATAATAAGAGAAATAACTGATATCATAAGAATGTAGAAGAGAAAGTTAAGATAGGGGATATAAGTAAAGTCTATGACAATATTCAATATAAATTATAGGGAATTTTGTAGGCATATAATATAAGCAAAAAATATTACAAGCAATAAAATCAGTTTATGAAAGGAACTAAGTGAAACTAAATCTAAATGGCTGGATTGTGCAAGAAATACAATGTGGAATAAACCAGGGCTGCCAGCTAGTACTGTAATTTTCTCATTAGTTATGAATGTAATAGTGAAGGAAATTAATAAAATGTCCAGTAGTGGTGGATAAAAAATGATGAAGGAAGTACAATTGCCAATAATGTATAACTATGTGGATGATATATTATTACTTGCTAAAAATAAAGTATAGATGGAAGAAGTAAATGAAAAATTAAGTATAAATTAAAAACAATTGGTTTAAATATAAATAAAGAGAAAAGTAAAGGATTTAGTATAAAGGTATGATAAGAGGTATTGAGTTCAATGAAAAATATATAGATATATTAGGAATAATATGTGGATCGAATGAATACAGACAACAACAATGGGATAATGTACTCAAAGAAGTAAAGGATATGACTATTTTTTGAAATTATATAGATTTTTCATATAGAAAAAAGCACACTTGTCGAACAGCATGGTAGTACAAAAAATGTTTATGTTGCTAACATCTACATGATTCCTATGAAGTATGAAAAGGAACTAATAATGATTGTATTTTCTTTTATATGGGGCTCTAGACTGCATCCTGTCAACTGAGGGATTCTATATATGAGAGAAGAGCAAGGAGACTTGGATTTAATAAACCCAATAGTACATGCAGCAACTTTAATTTTATGTTGTTGTTTATTTGTCTTTTCAGCTTTTCCTGGTTAGGGGTCGCTATAACGGAACTCCGGTCCGCTAATGATTGGCAGTAGATTTTTATGGTGCCGAGTTGCCAACCCGACGCCCAACCTTCAGCGAAGGCATGCCCATTCACGCATGTCTGCTTATTAAAAGGAATTATGAAAGAAAATAAAAACTTGATAAAAATGATGCTACATTATAAATACAAAGAACTGTGGGAAGAAATGGAAGTTAAAACAAGAAGTAAAAGTATTGTGAATGAAGAAATGAAAGAGTACCAAAACAAAATTGTGTTATGGAAATAAAAAAGAATATATATAAGAAAAATAGAAAGGACTGGTACTTAAATATTATGAAAGCATTTTACTGCACTGATCCATGGAAAGATTTAGAAATAGATGAGAAAAAAGCCATAATGATGAGATACAACTATAAAGATATTACAGATTGTAATGATTTTTTAGAGAGATTGTCTATTAGAAAATTTCCAGTTAAGGCAAGTATGTCATACAAAAAAGCAAGTCAGAATTTGTAATAAATGTGGAGAGTTTGAGACTACTGAGTATGTGTTTTTGAAATGTGAAAGAGTTAATAATTTGTGGAAAAAAATGTGTGTACATAATAAGGTGAAAAGTTTAACATTTGAGCAAATAAATATGGACATAATAGCATTTGGTTACTACAGTGCACAAAAACAGGAAGAAGTGAAGAAAATGGACAGAATAATATTATACGGTTCATGGACTATATGTAACGAGAGACTAAATGAAATTAAATAAAATGGAAAATGGACTTTGACAAAGATTGTGGAGAACATTTTTTGGTTGTGGATAAAAGAGTGGGGGACAATGTTTAAATTGAAATATATAATGTATGGAGATTTGTAAACAGATAAAAATAATGTAAATATGTAAATAATATGTAATATATATGGGAGCCGTTTATAATCTTGAAATACTGAAATGTCAAATTTCAGTATCTCGAGACTTTAAACCCGAATGTTTAAAATAGCTAAAGTTCATAATCGCAAATTCGAATATCTCGAATTCGCGGTTATGGCCTTACGCTACATGATGTCCGGGATTGTGTGTTTATGGTGTGCAGTGCCGCGTGTGGATCTAGGTGTTTTGTCAGATAAGTGAGTGTTTTGTAAGGGATTTGAGTGAAGGTTAGAGTGTGTTTGAGTGTGCTGATATGTTTGATGTGTGTGTGAGGGACTGGAGAATGTGCGTGTGTGGGTTTGCCTTTGTTTCCTGCTTGTGCAATCTCAGAGTTAGTATATATAAGTAAGGGGGTGTGGGGGCGCAGCCCCCCACATGGGGGTGCAGGGGGGCTTGCCCCCTGCTTATGTGTGTATGAGTTGTGTATGTATGTAGTTTTTGTTTGTTTATGTTGTGATGTGGGTGTTGTGGTGTATGTATGGTGTAGTGTATGTGGTTTGTTCGGTGTTTTGAATTTCACGGTTTTGGGCTCGGGGTTTTGTAGTTTTGGTGTTTTGTGGATTCGTTTTCATAGCTGAGATACTGAAATTCGATGTTTCAGTATTTCGAGATTATGAAGTGAATCCAATATATATATATATATATATATATATATACATATATATATATATATATATATATATATATATATGAGTTACCACCAACACATGCTGATGGAATCTCAGTTTAACATCTTATTTGAAGGATGAATAATCTACAACACAGCATCATTTAGTTTATTTATTTAAAAATAGCCAATGTACATTTTAAGGCTAAAAGGTAATATTTATTGAAAGCATGCAAGTTGTTTTTTTCTTTTTTTGCATATGGTTGGTGGAATAGTGATAAAAGCATACAGCATACTGTGTTAACTGGGGAACAGAAAATCTAACATGTACATTAGGTTGGTTAACCTTAATTATGGTTGGTATTATCTGAGGATGCAGCCACTGATTTGGGACAGTTGCTGCTATTTGGAAAGTAGAGTTTCATTTTGAAAAGTGTACATAGTTTCTGTGTTTGCTGTTAAAAGTGGATGGATTAAAATGTATTAAGCTTTTTATTTCTTGAGTGTTGTATTGAAGCAAAAAAACTAAGAAAATGTGACATAGGTTCAAACAGAAAGAAGCAGCAACTATATAAAGATCAGCATGTCAGTCATTAGTCTGTGCACTCAAAATAACTTACATGTACAACATGTAAGAATAATAGCGTTTTATCAGAACGAATGCTCTGTTAGTATTAACATGGAATGTAAATTGTACTACAGATGTATAAAAGCAGAGAGTACTGAATTGTATTAAGAAGTGTAGGGTACAAATAGCAATGTTACAGAAGATACCTTTACACAGAATGAGCATGTGAATTTGACAAAGAAAAGATTTCAGGGTAATCATTCAGAAAAAAACAAAGCAAAGGAAAACTGGAGTAATAATACTCAGTGAGAAAGGGCTTCCAATTGTGACAGAGGGGAAAAAAGGGATAGTTAAGGTAGATTTGAGGTAATAAGAGGTTACTAACAGGGGGAGGGGACTATGAAGTCCTGTATTTATACTACACCTACATTTACTATTATGGAGCTTAGAAGGATTTCAGGTGAAATAATAAGGTTTCAGTAGGGAATATTATTTATGGGTGGAGACTGGTGCCTGATTTGCAATTGAAGGGCTGTATCAGGGAGACCTAGAAATTAAAGAAGGGTACTTGTCTGTAGAAGTATATGAAAACATTTGAAATGGAAGATATGACTGCATTAGCCGAAAGTCAGACAGTATTTACATATTAATCTACCATATCAATGACTGTTCAACAGAGATCATGCAACTGCCCTGTGGTTTCACATGTAAAATGACTCCTTACATATACCCCCTCCAAAAACAGCTACCTTCAGATGCATGGTTGTGATGAAAGTTAAAGACATAATGCCGCAGTTGTGTGTGTGTGTGTGTGTGTGTGTGTGTGTGTGTGTGTGTGTGTGTGTGTGTGTGTGTGTGTATATATATATATATATATATATATATATATATATATATATATATACACATACATGCACACGCACTGTCTTCAGCCCCAAAAAGCCATTAAGCAATCATTTTAATGAGATCATTTAATTGCTTTCAATTAGGAATTGAGACAGCTGGTTTTAGCAATCAACTCTGTTGTCTGATTTTATAGAGAAACTGAAAGACAGAACAGCCACAGTAATGCATTTCAACTTGTTATAATTCACTGCAACCACTAACCCCAAATACTTTAAAAGACACAAAAATAAAAGATAAATTAAAAGGTTTACTACTGTGAGCAATGTGCACTGTTAGCAATGACAAGGTGTGTCTGCTGTTCCTACCAGTATTTGAAATCATAAAAATACCTGAAGGAGAAAAAAAAAACATCTCTGAAGATCAGAGCATGAGCTTCTCTTATTTTTTTTTTATTTTACATTTGTTGAGCGGGCTAGTCCAGCTGGATATATGTCTATTTTCAGCAGAGGCCCAGGGAGAAAAGCTCCTCGAAAACACAGCAAAATTTATATAAAATAACAATATTCAACAGATACAGGTACAATACATATTTAAGCAATTTTATACAGGATAGACTTTACAGATGTGGGTACATTACATATATAAGCAAATATTTTCACTTCAAAACATGTCTGCTTACAGAATCATATTACTTATAACATTTGTTAGTTATAGGGAGGTATTGATGAAGACATTTTAATAATATATAAGGCCCATTTTCTTTATGGTTTTCAATAGGCAATTAGTATATACAGTTGATGTGACGGGTGTCTTTGTGAAAAAAAATGTGTAGTTAGTCTGGGTTCACACAGGGACACAACCAATGTGATTTAAGGTAGGTTTTCAGCTTGCTTTTTAATTGTGTTAGTGAGGAAAGGGAGGTCAGGTCACTGGGGAGAGAGAGTTCCAGGTTTTACCCAAGGTATTAGAAAACAAAGAGTCACCAACCATATTGTTGGTTTTACCTGTTTGTACTAATCTTGATGAGCATACGGTCTTAAGGTTGTTGTAGGGGGTGATAAGGTTGGTAAGAATTGGAGTATTAGTAGGCTGATACACAATTTTGTAGGCAACTGTTAATTGTTTAAATAGAAGTAAACTTGGCAACTCTAGCCATTCTAGTTGTTCATAATTAGTACAGTGATGGGTTCTGAATGTAGAGCCTGTTGCAAATCTGGCAATAGTATTGTAGGAGAGAGCCAGCTTGTTCTTTGAGAGGTTAGTATATATAGGGGATGCGTAGAGGAGGGTGGGGATTAAGTGGGTCTGGGGAATAGTAGCCCTTGCTATTGGGGTGAGAAAGGATTTGATTCTATAGAGGGAGCCTAGTTTTTTGTAGACTGTTTTTATGGTACTGTTAATGTGAGTATCAAAGTTAAGGTTATTATCAATTAGTACCCCTAGTAGTTTTGTAGTTGAGTCAGGGGATATGATGGTACCATTGTTTGATGTAACAGTAAAGTAAAGTGGGGAGGCCCTACAGGTGGGAGTAAATAGTAGGAGTTTGTTTCTTTTGGGGTTCAAGATGAGGCAATGGTGTAGTAACCATTTCTCTACTGTGTTAAACACATTTTGGGTGAGGGACTGAAGGTCTGATGGAGTGGTGGCTGAGCATATTAATGTGGAGTCATCTGCGTATTGTATTGCGGTAGCTTGAGGAATTGCAGAATGTAGGTCACTGATAAAAATAGAAAATAGAAGAGGTCCTAATATAGAGCCTTGGGGACACCGAGCGCAATGGGGAGATAAATTGTTTTCCCACAGAACAGCCTGTTGCCTATTGTTTAAGTAGGATTTAAACCATTGTATAGCCAGTGCATCTAGTGATAGGTTTTTGAGTATGTTTATGAGAAGTTGGTGGTTAACTATATTGAAGGCTTTAGAGCGATCAACAAAGAGGGCTGAGGATAGTGGGTTGTTATTGCAACTTTTGTTAATAAAGACAGAGAAAAAGGGCAGTCGCAGTGCTGTGAAATGGCCTGAAGCCATGTTGCCAGTTAACTAATAAGTTATCTATTAGGTGGTTTAACAGTTGTCTATGAATGCATTTCTCCATGATTTTTGCCAGTGGAGATAGTATAGCAATAGGTCTATAGTTGGATAATTCCCTGGAGTTTCCACCTTTATGCAGGGGGATAATATGTGAGATCTTCCAAATAGATGGGATAGTTCTGTTAATCAGGATGGAGATGGGGAAGGCTATGGCTTTTGCAGCTTTTTGCAGATATTCTGCAGGTAGGAGATCAGCTGCGGTGGTGGTAGGTTTGAGTTTCAGAATATGGGTACAGATAAGGGATGTAGGGACAGGTTTGAGATGAAATGAGGGAGATAAGCTAGCAGTAGAGGAAGTCAGAGACGAGCTGTCAGAAGTTAGTCGATTGGCAAGAGACTGAATGGTCTCAGTAAAAAATGTGTTAAAGGTATTGGCAATTTGCTTTGGACTATCATGGTCAGAACCTAATGGGGTGGGTGTGACAGAACGACCTGGGTGTAAAAGTGTGTTAATCCCTGCCCAGAACTTTTGTGGTTTGTTTTGCTGGGTTTGTTGGAGTTGAATGTAATAGTTTCTTTTATCTGACAGAATGGCTTTTTTTGTATCATTTCTTTGCTGCCTAAATTTTAAATGATCCTCTGGTCCTTTAGTAGAAAGCCACTTGGCCCAGACTTTATTTCTGAGGAGCATTTTTTGTTTGGTTGTTTTTGAGAGCCAGGGGGCAGGTTTATTCCTAGTTCTAATGGTCCTTTTTGGTGCATGGTAGTCTAGAATACCTAAGAATTTAGGTATTAAAGTAGATTACTGTTTCCTCTAGAGGTAAGTTTTTGAGGGGTGACCAATTGCATGCTTTAAGTTCAGTTTGGAAGATGTCAGGGTTAATTTTTTGTTGCTCATTATTGTCCTATATTTGATTGGGCTAGGGATGTCAGTTTTAAATCTGATTATGAAGGTGAGTGCATGGTCACTTATATTCTCAGGGAGAGTCCCTACTTTGTAAGTTTGGTGATGTCTATTTATCAGAATCCAGTCTAGTGTGCTTTCATTGTTATTGAGTTTATTGGTCCTTGTGGGGGAGCTAATAGTTTGAGTGAAACCATGTAGGTTAATACGAGTAGAAGGCTATTCAGTAGTACAGCTTTTCCAGTTGATATTAAAGTCACCAAGAACTATTGTTTCTTGGGGATAATTGGTGGAAAGCCAATTTAGGATATTTTCTAGGGTGTTAGAGTTATTCCCTGGGGGAAGGTAGACAGCAATAATATAGATGGATTTACAATTATTGAGTTGAATCTTGGAGATGAGGATTTCTGCATTACTAGTTAGAGGGGGTTTAGAGTCAACAGAGGTCACCCGTAATCCAGATTTGTATTGTATAGCTACTCCACCTCCCTTATTAGCTTTTCGGTCTAGTCTCATGATGCTGTACCCTGGTGGTATAACTTCATTGTCTTGTATAGATGGCTTGAGCCATGTTTCAGTGACTCACAGGATATCAAATGAATGCACATCTGTGAGAGCATGTAGGTGGGCAACCTTATTATTTATGCTCCTGATGTTAAGATGGGCTATCAATAGTGAGCTGGGAGGTCTGGTAAGGAATTGAGTACTAATGGGGGTTGTGTTATGGGTCTCTATGGTCTTGACAGAATTTGGCCCTGGATTGGGATGTATATCTCCATCTATTAATGATTGAAGTTGAATTTTAAGTGTAAGTTGTAGAGGTTTACATGTTAGGAACTGAGATTTCCTAGCTTTTGGCCTGTAGTATCTGACGTGAGTGAGTCTGTGATATTTTGCCAGTAGGTACGCTATTGTGCAGGGTGTGTGTGAATGGCTTTGAGAGAGTGCTAATGGTGGAGTGGAGGTTTGCTTTGTGGGGTAACAAAGGTTTATGTAGTGGAGATGTTTATAAAATGTCAGTAGATAAGATATAGAAAGAATAGGTATGAGGGAAGATAGAAGTAGGATCTTCAGGTGTGGAGAGGTTGATATGAATGACACTGTGGCAGAGTTATATATAGGGTAAAGATAAAGGGTAAGATAGGTGGTTTACTAAGATAAGACTTGGAAATGTTGGTTCTAGCACTTTAAGGACTGGGATCTATGATTGGTTGTTTTTATAGGGGTGTGGTTAGGGTGTATAAATGTAGGAGCACTGGGTGCGGGTGGAAATTGGAGGCACGGTAGGGGAGCGGAGTGAGCCCGCAGGGTGAACGGAGCGGGATAGAGCCAGTGAAGGAAGAGGACCCCAAGAACAATCAGTGAAGAGCTGACTGCTGAGGTAAGGTGGAGATGGGTGTGGAGGTGAGTGTGTTATAGTGAAAATAGAGGAGTGAGCAGGACTGGGATAACAACAAGTAAAAGAAAATCAAGATGCCTGATAAATATATTTCAAAACAGTGGGATAGATGTACAAGGCAAATACTAGGAGAAGGATGCCATCTAGTGGACAAGGATAAAATGCAAGTAGCTTTACAAGAGTGTTGTCAGTTCTAGGAGTAAAGGAGGGCAAACAGGAGTGAGCTAGTGAGACTACACGTGGGTAATATGTTAAGGTTTAGGAGAAAAGAGTAAAGTAAGGCTGCTGGCTGTCCTGGTTAGGGAGTGGACTTCAGTAACATGGAATATATTATTCAAGTATATCTTTTAATACAACAGTTATTGAACACATACTTTCTTGGTTCCGTGTGGGAATGAGATGCAGGGAGAGAATTGGCTCTATTCTCTGGTTCAGGAAGAGACCAATAGTCTTAACATAAGGTTTGGTTCTTGGCCTTCAGGCAGGGCAGATTCTCATGCCCTAGTTCAGGGCAAGCAGGATGGAGAGTTTCTTGGTTCCTTGTGGGAATGAGGCTTAGGGAGAGGATTGGCTCTATTCTTTAGTTCAAGTAGAGACCAATAGTCTTAACATAAGGTTTGGTTCTTGGCCTTCAGGCAGGGCAGATTCTCATTCCCTAGTTTAGGGCAAGCAGGATGGAGAGTTTCTTGGTTCCTTGTGGGAATGAGGCTTAGGGAGAGGATTGGCTCTATTCTTTAGTTCAGGTAGAGACCAATAGTCTTAACATAAGGTTTGGTTCTTGGCCTTCAGGCAGGGCAGATTCTCATTCCCTAGTTCAGGGCAAGCAGGATGGAGAGAATATTATAGGACGCCGTAGCCAGGGACACACAGCAGGCAAGAGCTAATCCATGAAATAAAGATGCCATCTCAAGTCAAATCACTAGAGCCTATGAGGTAAGCACAGAGATTGGACAGTCATTGTGACCGATCTAAAGTGTTTATCTTATATAGGAGCATGACATGTACTGGCTAGCTATGTCACATTACTATGCAAGAGGTGTACTAAACAACAGTATAACATCTCACTTCCAGTTCTGATTTCACATTCTTTTTAATGGACTGTTGTGAGGCAATTGTTTTGTTAGTACAGTTTATGCACTAGCAAAGTAATTACCATGCAAGTTCATGAGGACAGATTGTTCCTTAAATTGTAAAATTGGTTTCATAGCTATTTTAGTTTTTACAAGACATGCTAAAACCAAGATCTCTCAGGAATCTTTTCCCAAGGTGCCAAGATAACTCAAAACTCATTCTTAATGGCTTAATCCTTTGAGCCATACTGCTAGATATTTCCAAGATGGAGGACCCATCCTTAAAACATATCTGTTTAAGGAGAAGATGACTCACATCTCCACTCTGCAAGTTAGATGACCAAATGCTTACAAGCTTGAAGTATGACATAGTTTCAATACCAGTTCAAGGAGAAGATGAACTACATTTCTGCAGTATTCTGGCCCAGAAATTGACTAAGGTATTTGTTTGGGGAAAAGATGAGGTTAAAATGATCAGCTCAAGGATTCATGTATCAAGTGAAGACCCACTCCAAACACGATCCTCCTAAGGGAATGGATGAATGGATGGAAGAAATAGATTCATCATGTCATTTTCCAGAGGCAATAGTTTGACTCTTCCATGTTCGTAAGGAAAGTGAACTTAAAGGGAGCAAAGGGAAATATATGCTTCTACTGTGTTTAGTAGGACTACTGTGGGCACCCCAGACATTTAAAAAAAAAATACCACCACACTTATCTGGCAAGCCAAGCTCATGTATGTCTATTTAATCATGCTTCACCCCACCAAAAACAATTCCTGATCAACCAGCTACACAGTACATGAATGAGCTAAGATGATACAGTGAGGAGCAGGCACCTGGCAGGCAGTCTTATCCCCTGAAAATAATGTAGGAAGCTAAAATTGCTTAAGGAAATTTCAAATAAGAGGTAAAAACCCCAAACTCTGAGTCATACACTGTATCAGCAGCACAGGGGCCAATGTGTGAGCCTTCAGTCACCTTAGATAAGCCTGAAGTTGGCACAGATCAAATGGAATTCAATTTCAAGCATAATTACTAGGTTGTCATCTCCCTTCCGCATGTCTCTCTGATAGGGCAAGCTAAGGTCAGAAGAACAAAGTCAATCCAAACCTAAAACTGACAAAAGTGAATAGCAAAAGTAGGGAAAATCACAGCCACGGAGGACTCAGAAGATGGATGTCTCAAGTCTAGATTTCTGCTACCCTATTTCTACATCTTTACCTCATGCTGGCTGTCCTCTGACTCAAGACCTTCAGTATACTCCTTTAATCAATGGTCATTCCTTCTTCCCTAACAAAACTTCATCTCATGCATTTCAGATGTATTAATTAATGCCTCAGGCTCTGACTGGCAGTGGTGACAAGTCACTTGTTTTAACTTGTGGTACTCATTTTTTGTATTTTACCTATTTGTTGACTGGGTAAGCCCACTGGACACAACTGTTTTTTTTTCAAGGGCAACCCAGGAGCACTGTCCAGTTAAGTACCTTGCTCAGAGTTACACATTAGGCAAATAAAGGTGGAAGGAATCAAACTCTGTACCCAGAAAGCAGATAATTAAAAGTTCAGTGCTTTAGTTCTCTGTGCTAACTGCCAGAAAAGTTGGCAACTGATAACTGCTGCAGTTTGGGAAATCATATGCCATGAGAGTCTACATCAATA
The DNA here is from genome assembly GCF_019279795.1 of Protopterus annectens. NCBI lineage: Eukaryota > Metazoa > Chordata > Ceratodontiformes > Protopteridae > Protopterus > Protopterus annectens. The sequence continues at coordinate 767,500,788 of NC_056747.1, read as the reverse complement.
AAGGCAACACGATGGTACTGGTTTTATCTATTAACCAAGGTGAGCGATGATCTTACTGGGCCATTTTCAGACTTGCAAGTGGTATCTGACTGCCAAAAGGACCCATTAAAGCCTTTAAAGCTCCTGATTTTGCTTTTGTTACAGAATGTGCAGTGTTTTCATTGTGATGACTGTTCAGATGCAATTTTGGCAGCATGAATAGTGGGAAACAATTAAACGTGGTGGTCATAAGAATGCTCCTAACCTATGTGCAGGGATACCAGTGTAAGCCTACTGCAGGGATGGGGGAGGGTACAAGTAGCATTAAACTCTCAAGGAAGATGTCAGACTCATTCCTCTCAACTGTCCAGATTTTTGCAGAATGTCCAGATTACTGTCTCATATTTTTGGTCTGTACCTCATAAAATGTTTAGATTTCTGGCAAATCACTGAGGAATGAAATCACTAAATAATGACACACATTTGAGTTTCAAACATCATATATTTCAGAAAATGTATGCTACCACAAATTCTGTTACTTTATCAATTTTCTAAGTTTATGACAGTGATATTTAAAATCTGTTCTTATTTTTGGGCCCCCACCCCAGTATTTTAGACTTTGTCAACATTTCTTGCACTAAGACTTTGAGAGGTATGGTCAGACTTGCTCTAGAAGAATACTAAAAATAAGATCTCTTAGCTCCATGTGTATTAGATCACAGGTCATCTCACACAAATGCTTTCCACAGCTTTTCACACACGAGCATCTGTGAATCGCTACCTTACTAATTTAACGGGCTTCTTCTACTTCCAATACTCTACAGTGATATATACAATAGTGCTAGAGGGCTTCCATCATCACAGCCTTATCATATCTATCACAACACAGTTTTTCACATACAAGTGAGCAAAGGCTCCTCACATTTTTCCCCACACTTCCTAATATGTCCATGCCATTTCTAACAATAGAGCAGGGACTTTCAGGCATCAGTATACCTCAACACTATAAAGACTTTTGGATATCAGGTCCAAAGCACATTCAGTTCATTATATGTCATCACCATCACTTAACTTCTGATAAATTAGCACCCAAAATTCTCAAATCTGTAAATTATACCTTCTCATGCAGTATTATTGTAGGAATTAATTACACATCAAATTCTGGTTTGTCTCACCAGCATCTTAGGACTTATCAAAATAATAATACAAGTATTCCATTACTACACACACACACACACACACACACACACACACACACACACACACACACACACACACACACACACAGTAACACTCCAGAGCTCACCATATACCACTTCTAAGCAACATTAATGTGTATAACTATTAATCAAAGATGAATTCCATGGCACTTAAGTTATATGATACAAACATGACCAAAAAATGCTAATGCTAATAACAAACATAGCACTCTACTGACAAAGGCTGAAGTAGTCAGGGATTTCAATATCCATGACCTGCATAGTCTCGACAAATCCAGAAGTAACAAGGGGCAATTTTAAAACATTAGTACCATTAATATGAGACACTGACAGAATAAGGAAATGTGAATTAATTATGTAATCTTTTTAAATGAAAGAAGTCTAAGATTCTATTATCATCATTTATTAAGTGTAATTCACCACTTTTTCTCCAAAAATCTCCAGTTTTAGGAGGGACAGAGCTAATATTTGAATCAAAATCAGGGACAGTTGAGAGGTATGATGACCTGCAATGACTGCAGAGTTAAAATAAAATAATTCTGGGATTAAGGAAGCAGTTCCTGCATGATAGATGCAGTGTTAAAACCCAAATGTAATTGGTGTGGGTTTGGCAAATCAGGTCCTTACAAACCAGTTATTAATTAGTAATCATATATGCCTTTGTACACAAACACTTGTGAGTGCGCAATGCCCTACTGTTACCAAACAGTTCTTACACATTAGGATCCCATCATGCCCAACATACTAGTAATATTCCCTCTTTTAATAGTGATTCTTCAAAACATATCACCAACAATTTGGGTCATGTACTATCATTCCAGAAACCAGCAAGAAATATGGTGCACTGTTGAAGTTCAATGTTTATTTCTAAAGTAGCAAAATCACTTGTCTACAAAGTACCTATACACATACTACCAATTACAATTTTTACATTACAGTTTTTCTCCTGCTCTGGACTGCAAACTTGGGAATTCAGATACTGATGGCAGCTCTGAATCATTCTGCCTTTTTGCGCATGCCATCTTTGATAAGACACACAAGCCATGGTATGATCTTGAGCTTCACACTCTTCTAAAGTAGGGATGAAGGCTGGAACATCAGTGGAGGCATATACGTCTTCTGGAGGAGAAGTTACATGCATACATACAATTATATAATTAAAAGTCCGTATCAGACCAGAGTACCACTTACTGATATTTCACATCCACACAACATCCAGCCAGTAGACATTTAAATACTTCTACGTGAATCACAGTTCTATATGAAACTAGGAGGCTATTCTAATGAAAATTAAGACCTGCACATTTCTTATTGTTTATGTTGCTGGGTGAATGCTAAGGCACTGACTCAATTAGCATACTTACTTTCAAAACTTTAGCCACTGTATTTGTCACCAACTACAACACCCAAATACAAGTAACACGAATTGTTCAAGAAATCAAGATCTAACTGATACCTAACATTCAGGTGGCTAGATTTATTGCCTTGTTTATTATTTTAAGTTATTAAAATTGCATTTTATTCTCTTTTGTCCAGAGATTAACATCATTAAATTGTTTGCAGAAGCTTCTTAACCTGAATGCAGTTACAGAACAAACTAGTTTAATAAACAACCCCGTTTTAAGGCCTGCCCTCTTATTCTGTTAAAAATGGTACGTAAATAATCAGCTCAGTAACATACCTGTTGTGTTACACCACAGTAAGTAGTGACATACATACTTAATATAAGTTAAACAGAGCTGGGTCCAATATGAATCCTTGAGGTACACCAGCAACAATACAACAAAATGTTTACTAATACTGTTGTTAATGCTGAATACTTTATTACAGCCAATTAGAAATCAAGTTTACAACATGCTTAATTGTGCCATACCTAAGTTTTAAGATAATAATTTGATGATTAGTAAGGCAAAGGTCCTTGACTTTTGATTTAAGAGATCATCAAAAATACTTCCTCTATGTTTCCCTGATCTGAAGCTCCAATAGGATGAAGGAAACAAATCAAAGGTTTAGCTTGTCAAAACCTCCTAAAAAAAAACGTTTTGAATCCACCACTTACTTTAGTACACAAACTCCATGGTCAAACTGATGAAGAGAGAAAAGCCTGCATGCACACAACTGCTGCCAGCACACAAAAACTATTCAAACAAGTTTTTTTATGAGAATCGGTGATCAATGAGCTGCACACCAACGAGCTGAAATCAGTGAGTTCAAACCTCAACTAGCTCACACTCCAAGAAGTGTAGGTAAGGGTAGTTTTTATTAAAAACTTTTTGTTTTTTTACTAAATCCATGCTGATTACAACCCACTTAACTCTTGAAGACCCTCTTCCAAGTGTGTTATATATTTAGCAATATTATTCAGAAGACTAATTGGTATGCAGTTTTCAACCAAAATATGTTTGCTGTTCATAGGTTGGTACTGGGCTATCTGCCCGAAGGCATATATTAGCCCAGCCACGTTGTGCGGTATTCACCTCCCCTTTAGTACTTCCCTAGACCCTTGTACTAGCAGCTAGTACCCTTGGCCCCTATCTAGTAGTGCTGTTGGTGTGATCCCTGGTGTGAACTTTCTATTACCCATCCACTCATCAAGGTTCCTCTTGAAGAGTGATAGTGAGGGACTCTGTCTTATGTAGATCGGGACCCTGTTCCACAGTAAGGGAAGTCTCTGCGAAGGGAATCTATCCCTCCAGCATGTTCTATTCATTGTTGTGTTGAGGTTTATATCCCTAGAGTGTGTAGCTCGAGTAGATTTGGTTTTGCTAAGATGGAGCATGTTCAACAATTCTGGGTTGGACATGGCTCTTAACGTTAGACAGAGATCGCCTCTGAGAAAGCGGTATGCAACAGAGAACAGTCTTAGCTTTTTCAATCGTGCTGCATAGGGCAACTGTTTGAGGCCAGTAATCCTCTTGGTTAGGTACCTTTGTGGTCTCTCCAGCTGCTGGAGATGTCTAGCCAGGCACATTCCAGTTGGTGCATTGTACTCAATAATGGGTCTGATGAGGGAAGAGTAGAGGGGCACCATTACATCCTTAGATCTTGATGCGAACCCTTTCGTGATCAGATGGGTCACATAGAAGGATTTTCTAACCACTTTGGCAACATGGTTATCAAAGGAAAGCTGATTATCTACTTGGGTCCCTAGATCCCTTATTTCTTCTTCAGATTTCAGGGGATTACCTCCTATGTTGTAGTTTGCGGTTACTCTGTTTTTTCCAAAGGGGATTACTACGCATTTTTTTGCATTTAGCTTGAGACCATGGCTTTGACACCATGCATCAGTCTCATTTAGGCCCTTCTGGAGGATCTCCATGTCGGCCGGAGACTCTATTATAGCCCTTGTAAACAAGAACAATGCTGGGTACCTTCTAGCTAGCTAGTTGGGATTCCTACTGCAGACAGACTTTTTCTAAAACATAATACATAAAATCATCCAGGTCTGAAGATAAGTTACTGATATCCTAAATCAAGACCTGCTTCTTTTTTCTATGTAAACTGTCACCCTTAACCAATCCCCAATTACTGCTTGGCTGCTGCTGAGTTCTACTGCTGGCTGGAGAGCACATAAATATTACATTAAAAAAATTCGCTCAGGCCTAATCCACCCCCGATTACTGCTGCTGCTGCTGTGTTTTACTGCTCAGCTCCAGGAGGTCTCTGTCATTGGCTTGAAATTAGAGCCAATGAGAAAGCAGCTTCTTGGATCTTACAAAGTGCAGTATTTATTGTACAGCTGAGCTTTCCTTCTCTCCTTTAATTGTGGTATTTTTGTGCGTGAACCTTCCTCTACACTGGGACACATACAGACATGTGAAACCATTATCAGAAGACAGCTGGTAATGGATGAGAGAGTACAATGCCTGTTACAATGGAAACACCAGAGCATGATGCTTGTTACACTGCAGAAAAGCCAAAACTTCGTTCTTTAAACCTTATTCCATAGGTTCATAGGTAGGTACTCGGCTATCGGCCCTAGGGCCCATGCAAGCCTAGCCAAAAAATGTACCCTGGCTTTTGCCACCCAAGAAAATTATTTTCCTGCGCCCCTGTCAAGCAGAGCCACAGAAGTGATCCCCGGGGTGAATTTCCCATTTCCCATCCAATCATCAAGATTTTTCTTGAAGAGTGCTAATGAGGAGCTCTGTTTGACATAGATAGGTAGTCTGTTCCAGAGTATGGGAAGTCTCTGGGACAGGAATCTCTCCAGCATGTTCTGTTTATTGTGGTGACAAGGTTAAGGTCTCTAGAGCGTGTAGCTTGGAGGGATTGGGATTTCTTTAAATGGAGCATGTCCAACAGCTCTGGGTTTGACATAGCTTTGTATGTTAGGCAGAGATCGCCCCTGAGTAGGCGATATGCGATGGAGTAAAGCTGTAGTTTTTTGAGACGGTCTGCATAGGGCATATGTTTGAGGCCAGTAATCCTCTTTGTGAGGTATTTCTGTGGTCTTTCCAGTTGTTGTAGATGTCTTGTGAGGTACATACCAAAAGGGGCATTGTACTCTATAATGGGTCTAATGAGTGATGAGTAGAGTGGAACAATGACCTCTTTTTTCTGGATGAGAATCCTTTTGTGATGAGATGAGCCACGTAGAAGGATTTCCTGACCACTGTGGCGATGTGATTATCAAAGGAGAGACTACTGTCCACCTGTGTCCCAAGGTCTCATCACATTTTCGGCATTAAGTAGACTACCAGCTATGTGGTAGTTCATGGGTACAGAGTTTTTACCAAAGGGATGACAATACACTTTTGGCATTGAGCTTCAGGCCATGGCTTTGACACCAGGTATCTGTCTCATTGAGGCCCTTTTGTAGTTTGTCCACATCGTTAGGAGTTTTGATTATGGCTCCTAGTTTGCAGTCATCTGCAAACTTTGTTAGCCAAAGACCTTCTGTGTTGGCCTGCACTTCAGAGAAGTAGATACCAAACAGGAGAGGACCCAGGACTGAACCCTGTGGTACTCCACTTGTCACTGGTCTGATGTCGGATTTGGAATCCACTGCTTTCACAGTGTGGGTTCTGTCCGTGAGCCAGTTGGCAACCCATCTTGTGACATAGGGATTTATACCTAGTTTAGTGAGCTTATCTATAATTCCAGAGTGGGGGATGGTGTCGAAAGCCTTGGCAAGATCTAGATAAGCTGTGTGAACCATTTTACCCTGATCTATGGCTTTGGTGACTGCTTCAAAGAAGTCAATCAGGTTTAGGAGACATGATCTGCGTTTTGCAAATCCAAACTGTGGAGGGTCCAGAGTTTGGAGATTACCAATGTCTTTGTTTATGAGTTCCATGATGATACGTTCCATGGCCTTGCAGACCAGGCTCGTCATACATAGATGGCACCAAAGTCTTCCAAGATGAGGCCTCCTGAGAAGGGTACATGTGAGGGGTTTTAGCAGAAGGGGAAAACTAGGGTGGAATGTTATCTGTTCTCTTTTTCTTTTCTTTTTTCTTTTCCTTCTCTCGGTCCTTATTCTCACTTTGAGAGGAAGACGGTAGAAGATCCTTCAGGATTAACTTTTTTGCTCAATTCCGTAATTCTCAGGAGGCCAAAATATGTCATGGCGGAATTTTGTGCCCACATTAGACACAGTTCCTAAAGCCCTTGTCCATCTCAAAAACAAAAAATAGCACCCATCTGGAAAAAAGACAACAAAATAGCAGTAATAGATTAAGCACAGCTATAATAAAAACAAACTAACAAGAAAACATTACTCAACAACAGCTGTAAGAAAGAGCAAGCAGTATAAAGTAAGCTAGAGCCTATAAGAATTGACTACACCTAAATGCACCTGGTCAAGACAGCAGGAAGGAGCAAAGATATTTTTTTTTATTTTCTACAGTCAAAAGGGTGAAAGGAGGAAGGAGAGAGGAATAACTGAGAGAACGGTATAAAAAAATTGACAAACTCTAAAACAAATGATTTAGCCAATGGAATGCTAAAGCTCCATCTGAACAATGAAGCGCCAAATGAGATCTAAGGACTCAGAGGAGTAAGATGAACTGCTGGAGTAGACAAGGAGTGTGAGTGCTTGGGGTGAAGCCTGCTTGCTGAATTGGGTTTACCTTTTGGCATATTTCCATCAGTTAAAGTGGATGGTCAGGATAATGCAAGATCCCTATTTATTCTACTTACGGTTCAATTCAGTTGGCAGTAGCAATATAATATTAAGAGGAATATCTTAATATAAACACTGGGATACTACCCCAAAAGAATTTGTATGAAACATATCTCTCACTATTACTTTCCCATGTAATAAGCTAATTTAATTTTTACTACAAAATATCACACAACTTTTATAAGAACTCAACCATAAACATTTTAAAATGGTCTTCTGATGGCTGCACCTGGGCCTGCTCTACTCAAGGTACCAGTCAGTGCTTTCCAATATCAATAAATTATATCTGCCTGAGGGAAACTAATTTACCAAGCTTTTTACTTGGGGGTGGACAGGCTATCTTGACACTTGGAAGGCATTTTCCATCTTTAATTGTAAGCTGGCTTCTCAGTTATCTGTATATAAATTAAATACAATGTCTCCCTTGCTCTGACTGGTGTACCTGCAGTTACTTCAATGAGCACTCAGCCTGTTCAGGTGGCAAGCTGGATCAAGCTGATTTTTTTCTGGAGCTTGAACTTAGTTTCAGATTTGCATCCCACTGGCTATAGGCTCAATCCATGATCAACTAAGAAACTTTTAATTTTGATTAGATTTTCTAGACCTTTCATTAGAGTGGCATACCTGTCTTAAAAACTTATCTTTTCAGCTCTTGGAAAGGGAAGTTTTTGACTTCAACAATTTTTAAAACATCAAACCTGGATCAAGATAGCCTGAAGAGCTATTGCCCCATCCTTAACTATGTTTTTAAGGTAACCAAGAAAGTGGTGAATAAGCAAGTTCAATAATTTTTAAAAATCTAGCACCTCTAGAAACAATCTCAGTTCTACTGCATGTCGGTTCATGCCTAGTTAAGGCCTACCTGGACTAAATGAATACCCTTCACATGGAACATTTTAACAATGAACTTAAAAGGCTGAAAAAGATAAATCATTATCCAAGCTACTTAATGAAGTCCACAGATAGTCCAACATTATGCCAATTATGTGTTCATTGCAATGGCACACTGTGAAAGAATATATCACATACTAAAATTTCTCTTCACTGTCTTAAAGAATGCTTCATCTAGTGAGAGTATCTAGCTGGGCTTCAAGTTCCTGCAAGAATATGGATCCCTCTTATCTAAAATATGTTTTGTGCCATATATGAACCTCTTCTTGTCTGCATTCATGGTTCAACTGAATTTCATCAGGTATCTTTCATTTAAAAATTATTATTCAGTCTGTGGGATGCACTTCCTTAGTAGTTTTGGCACTGCACCACTGTGGACAGTTTTAGGACATGTTAAAAAATAAACTTCTGGTCTTAAGATAATCTTTTCTCACTCTGAATTAGTTTTCTCTCCATTTCTGATTTCATATCTTAACTTATTGTTTGTTTTATTTTATTTATGTTAACTATTAATTTACCTCCATGTGTTTTGTGACTGTTATACAATAGTTTAATAAGCACACAGACAAATGCCATATCACACTGCAGTAATGGCATTACTTGCAAATGACCTACTTGTCTGACTACCACACGACATGAAAGGCAAAATATGGCCAAAATTTTGTCAAAGAAGCATGTCTTTTAGATACCTGGCTGTCACAGCAGATGGTAGAAAAAAATAATGCAATTATAGTGCAAAGCCAGAAGTATACCCAAACTGGAAATATGGAATGTGCAATCATAAAGCTGGTACAAAAGCAAGCCCTTAACAAAAGGGTCATACATCAAACACAACTCCATGTGCATGTGGTGATGTAGATATCTGAAAGTTTGTAATCTAAATTACATTAAAAAGATAAGAGACAGACATCCTGTTGTATCCTTCCATCTTCACACACAAGGAAATATGTTCTGTCTCTAAGAATCAGCATCCAACCAATGTAACAAGGTACAGACACACAGAAAAAAAGAGAAAAAAATTTAAGCATTACCTGTTTCATTAGTTTTTTCTTAATCTCTTCCTTCTGAAGACTCTTTGCCACTGAGACCTATGGGAAATAAGTACTGATGGTTAATAAAGTGTTAACTTTTGACACTGGGTTAATAAAGAATTGACAAGTTAAAATACTAAGATTTCCATTTTTAAAGACAGAAAAAGATCCACTTGCTTTAATAGTGGCTTAAAGCACAACATGATAGCCCGATTTACTTTTTATTTGATTTTGATTAACTCAGGAGCATGTATTGTGCCACAACATTATTATACAGCTTACCCATCATGTTCTCAAAAAATTAAACTACACAGAAAAGAGAGTTCTAGTTCATTCCTTATTTATGGGGATGGCACAAAATAGCTTTCAGCAACAAACTGACAAGTAAGAAGATGAATGAGCAGATGCATACACATCACTAACATCACTGCATGACTATGAAGCTAATGGTAACTATGATGAAAAGGCTTATAAACTCACCTTTAATTCCAAACAATATGGTGATGAACGGTTGCATAATCCCACCTACTACCACTAATTTATGTGGGATGGTACAGGCTTTATATCTGCACCACCTGTAAAAAATAATATACAATGGGCAACTGGCTTCAAGATTATGGTAAATACGGGTTCCTATTGTATTATTGACAGCTTAGGTTGTCGAATGCTTAAACATCGACACCTAAGCGTCAAAAGCTTACAATAGCGAATGACCACATAATCAAATTCTTTCCTCAGGAAAGAATTTGTGCAACCATTATTGGGGATTTGCTCTTTCCCCAATGTAGAGTGATCTCGGAGTTGGTATATTTAGTTGGGGGGGGGGGCACAGCCCCCCACTATGTTTGGGTGTGTTTATTTTGTTTACGGATAGCCAGTCAAATTTTTTCCCCGAGGAAAGAATTTGATTATGTGGCTGTTCGCTATTGTAAGCTTTCGACGGTTAGGTGTCGATGTTTTTGAATTCGACAACCTAAGCTGTCGATGTTATGATATAGATGCATCAGGTAACACTGGAAGGCGCAGTGGTGCAGTAGTAGTATTGTCACCTCACAGCAAGAGGTTCTCCGGTTCGATTCCTGGCTGCGTGCCTTCTGTGTGGAGTCTGCATGTCCTCCCTGCATTCGTGTAGGTTTCCTCCAAGTGCTCTGGTTTCCTCCCACATTACAAAGCCATGCTTTTGGAGCATTCCTCCCTGGGCCTCTGCTGAAAATTGGCTTGTTCCAAGTCGGACTTTCCCGGTTAACAAATGTAAAATAAATAAAACTAAAATAACAAAATAAAATAAACAAACAGCCAACAGCTGTCATGTCCAAATAAGCTTTACACCATGAAGCTGTAGATCAAAGTTATGGTCACTAGCTGACTAAGCTCAGTGTAATCTTACCAACAATAACTGAAACCTGACAGAGTATTCTGCACACTTACACAAACAATATTTCCTGAAGAGGATACAAGTACAATTGTGTAAGAACTTACCATAACAGTAGATATCTTACTGATCACTGTTACAGTATTCATAATGAATGGGTTATCACCCCTGACATCCATCTGGGGTACCAAAGCTTTAGCTTCCCAGGATCATACATCCAGTGAGTGGACCTCAACTTGTAAGCACAGGGGTATGCAGGTGGCTGTACAAGCATAATTCCTCAAGTTATCTCCAAGCCAACAGCTTGAAAACCCACGAGAGTGAGACTGGTCAGCTAGGAGGGGCAAAGCATGAAGTGGTAAGGAAGCCGCTTTTTTCCAAGATACTGTCCGCAGTACAGGGACAGAGAAAGAAGAAATAGAGAGTAGCAGTGAGAATACGGAATAGGCATGCACAGGAGAAGGAGGGTGGGAAGGAATACTGCAACAGTGATCAGTAGGACATCTACTGTTATGGTAAGTTCTTACACAACTGTACTATCTCCTGAATGAAATCACTGCTGCAGTACTGATGATAAATTTGTGATTTTCAGAGCTGAAGGGGATGTCAGGGTGGCTGGTTAGTGAACTGAAGAACTGTTCAAGCGGTCCAAAAGGACTGACATAGTGAAGGCAGCCATAGACCTTGACAAGGCATAAATCCTGTAGTGTTTAATGAACGTGTATAGAGAGGACCAGTTGGCACCTTCTAGTATAGTCCTGGCATCCATCCCTTTGTAGAATATCCCAGATGATGCTACAGTTCTGGTAAAATGAGCTTGAGGGCATGAGGGCAAGGATTACCATGTACAGAATAACAAAAGTAGATGGCCTTAGAGATATAAGTTGCAACTGTTTGCTTAGACACTGGTTGGCCCAATTTTGAGTGCATAAAGGAGACATATTTATTCAGATTTTACAATGGATTTGGTTTTGTCCAAATAGAATCTTGACTGTCTGTGGATGTCTAGAGAGTTTAGCAACCTTCTTTTGTTCTGTGAGTTGGGAAAGAAAATAAGAATATGTATGACCTGGGTAAGGGACAGGTTATTCACTAGTTTAGGGATGAATGAAGGGTTAGCTCTCAATGTTACCCTGTCCTTTTTAAAAATACAAAAAGACAGGATGGCCATGAGAGCCTGAAGCTCTGAGTCTCTCCTACCTGAAGCAAGAGACAGAAGTAGAATAATTTTCCAGGTGCAGAATTTGAGGTTTGCTGAGACTCCTGGTTGAAAAGGAGGCAAAAATTGTTTTTCTAGCACAAAGTTGAGATTCCAAGGAGGGGTAATGGTTTCCCCTTGGTGGTCTAAGTTGCAGCACCCTTTTAAGGAATAACTTGACCTCCAGTCTGAACAAAAGAGGAGGATTGAGGGGTAGATGTGCAGAGATTGCTGACAGCTGAGCTTTGATGGAAGAGTAGACCAGACCTAATGTATATGCATGACCTCACACTGATATTCTAGCATGGAAGTACCTGTGATTTGTTGGCGTCCTGTTCATTTCTGTGGCACCAAAAGGAAAATCTCTTCCATTTGCCTAAGTAGGATTTTTGAGTGATGGATCTCCTGGCTTCTCGGAGAACCTTAATTATATCCTCTGAAAAGTGGTGCCTGTGGAATTAGAGCCCTATCATTCACAGTGTTAGATTCAGGGATGACAGGCTGAAAGCATCTGTCCTCCAGTCTGAGGGACAAGGGCCCTGGCGCAAAAAAGGGGGAGTTGTTTCTTGGTCTCTGATGCAAATAGGTCCATCTGAGGTGTCCCACCGAGTTGAAGGATGTCCAGAAAGACTTGCCTGTTGAGATTCAATTTTGAAGAACCTCCAAGATCCTTCTTAACGTGTCTGCCAGCAGAATGTCCTGTGATGGAATGCAAATGGCTACTCAAGACATGTTTTTCTGGATGGCAATCTCCCAGGTGGTCTGTGCCAATCTGCACAGTTGTTAAGATCTGGTTCCTCATTGCTTATGTACCATATGACTGTGGGGATATCTGTGAACACCGTTAGGGGACCTGGCCTCCAAACATGAGAAAAGACTTGAAGAGCTTGGATGAGGGTCCTCATCTCCTTCATGCTGATTTGTTTCTTTAATAGTTTTGTTTGCCACTTGCCCCGAACCTGGTGCATTCCTACCCAGACTGCCCATGCCTTGTCTGAGGCATCTGTGTGTATTTCTTGAACTGGAAGTGGTAGGGTGAAAGGAAGTCCTGAGTTGAGTATCACCTGGTCACTGCACCATAAGAACTGTCTCCTAAGACAAGGTAATAGACTGATTACTGTATCTAGAGAATGACACTGGTGGCAGCGAACTGTTTTGAGGTACCAATGGATTTTTCCTCACATCCAGTCTGGCTAGAGTGAGCAATGGATTAGTTGCTGCCATGAATCCCAAGACCTTTAATATCTCTCTTGCTGAGCAATGGCTGAGAGAGGTCAAGTTGTGAAAGCAATCTGCAAGACTCTGCATTTTTTCATGAGACAGGTAAGGCCTGCATCCTTATAGTGTCCAGTCTGCAGCCCAAGAGAACTAAGTTCTGAGCCGGCAGCAGGGAGGACTTTTTGTAGTTGATAGTGAACCCCAACTGTGACAGGAGGTTGAGGGTTATCTGCAAGTGTTGCAGGAGTAGCTCAGGAGAGGAGGCTTGGATTACCAAGTCTAAGCAGGGAAAAACCTGGATTCCCTATGATCAATGGAAGGCGATTACTGGTGCCAAACACTTTGTGAAAACTCTTGGAGCTGTGGAAAGCCCAAAAGGCAAAGCAGTAAACTGAAAGTGAGATGACTCAGCAGAAAACCTGAGCAATCTCCTGCAAGAGGGTAAATTGGAATATGGAGGTAGGCATACTTTAGATCTAGAGATATGACAAAAGCTTTAGGCAGAATGAATGGAAGCAGAGTGTGTAGGGAAAAAGAAGTTATGTACTCACCATAACGTTCCATCTGAGTAGGTAGCTTCATTTGTCAGCAACCTGTGGGTATCGCATCGGATATGGATCCGAGCCAGCAGCTTTCTAAGTTAGAGATCCGAGCTCCAAGCTCCTCCCCCTTACCCATAATACCGTGCTACCTCATTCCAATCCTCAGATCGTGTTTGCTCACCTATATAACCTCACAATGACAAAACAACAACCTAAAGAATCCTAATGTAAGGATTAACAAATGACCTGAAAAACCTTAGGGTTCAGGTAATCAAGAAGACAGGTTAGGGGGAAGGAGGGAGGGTTGGTTGCTGACAAATGAAGCTACCTACTCAGATGGAATGTTATGGTGAGTACATAACTTCTTTATCTGAAGTAGGTAACTTCATTTGATCATCAACCTGTGGGACAAAGTCCCCAGCTACCAAAAAACTTGGGAGGTCCTCAAGGAAGGATATTCCGGAGCACTGCAGAGCCAAAAGCCGTCCTTCCTCTAGACACTAAATACAATTTATAGTGAGAGATAAAGGTATGAGAGGATGCCCATGTAGCCACAGAGCAAATGTCATCCAAGGGAACTCTCGACCAGAATGCAGAAGATGTAGCCATAGAGCGGGTAGAATGAGCTTGAACCCCTGTAGGCTCTGGCAGGCCAGATAGTTTGTATGTGAGCAAAATGCAATTCGAAATCCATCTGGCCAGAGTCACCTTCGACACAGGCTTACCCAAGAAGGGTTTTGCAAAGGAAACAAAGAGCTGATCAGACTTGCGGAAGGCAGCTGTTCTGCGTAAATAAAAATGTAACTGTCTATGAACATCTAACAAATGAAGTTTGTACTCCCCTTTGTTTTGATATTTAGAGAAAAAAACTGGGAGATTAATGGACTGATTGATGTTCACCTCAGAGGCTACTTTAGGTAGAAAGGATGGGTTAGTCATGAGAGAGACCCTGTCCGTATGGAAAATAAGATACGGGGCTTTAATACAGAGGGCTTGAAGCTCCGACACCCTTCTAGCTGAGGTAATAGCTACAAGAATTTCAAATCAACCGAAGCTGCAGGTTCAAAAGGGGGTCCAGTCAGAGCCTGACGGACCAAAGTTAGATCCCATGGAGGGACGGGGTTCCTGATAGGAGTTCTCAAGAGAAATGTACCTTTCAGAAAGGTCTTGCAAATCTTGGTGGAAGCGAGGGGACTGAGATTGTCCCCAATGTGAAAATGGGAGATGGCAGCCATTTGAACCTTTACAGTAGAAGAACTAGCCCCTTGCTGAAAATTATGCGATAGAAAATCGAGCACTGCTGGGATGGGAGCAGTGAAAGGATCCAAATTCCTATGAGACGCCCAAATGGAAAACCACTTCCATTTACTATTGTAAACTTTCCTGGTAGAAAGCTTATGCGCCGCAACCAGGATAGATCTAACTGCAGACGACATACCGGGAGTCCTAGCAACTAAGGGAACTGGATCAACCAAGCTGAGTGCTTGAGATCGACCAGGTTCGGGGGTGTCATTCCCGAAGGATGATATATCAGATCTGGAATGGGATCCAAGATCCAGAGAGGAGCTATAAGATGAGACCATAGGCACGGGAACCAGGCTTGACGAGGCCAGAATGGGGCTATGAGGATAATCTTGTTCCCCAACCGATGTGCTTTCTGTAAGAATTTTGTCATTAGCGGAAAAGGGGGATAAGCATAAAGAAGACTGGGTGGCCAAGCATGGACTAGAGCGTCTCTGGGGCTTTCCCACGGAGGGGGAATCAGAGTGAAAAACTCGCTGCACTTCGCGTTGGAAGGCGACGCGAAGAGATCGCAGCAAGGCTGACCCCACTTGCGGAAGATCTGTTTCGCTACTAAGGGATTCAGAGACCACTCGTAGAGCAAAAGGATAGTTCGACTCAGTTTGTCCGCTGGGATGTTGGACCAACCTGGAATGTGCGTTGCTAATAGAAAGTGGTTGGTGGATATCGACCAATCCCAAACTCTAATAGCCTCTCGGCAAAGGGGGAAAGCCCTGGTTCCCCCCTGCTTTATTGATGTACCAGACCACTGACATGTTGTCTGACTGAATTGCAATAGTCCCTGGAGGGAAAAAGGCATGAAGGGCTTGCAACGCTAGAAGCACCGCCCTCATCTCCAGAACATTTATATGCTTGTCCACGTGCCTTGGACAGTTCTGCTTGTGTAATGCCTCCCCCACCCAAGGAGAGAAGTGTCCGTAGTCACCGTGGCTTGGGGTTGCGACATAACAAATGGTCGTCTTTCCCAAAGCTCTCGAGATTGGTGCCACCACTTGAGGGAATTTCTGCAAACTCTGCTGAGAGGAATCGGTAAGTCCAATGGGTGGTGAAGAATGGACCACTGAACCTGCAAAGTCCACTGGAGAACCCTAATGTGCAAGCGAGCTAAGGGTGCAAGACTGATCGCTGCTGCCATGGACCCTAAAGCTCTCAGCACTAACTCAGCTGATGGGGCAGGCGAATGAAGTAGGGCTAAAACGTGTAAGGTCAAAGTGCGAAGTCTGTCCGATGTCAAGAAGGCATTGGTCTGAAGCGCGTCTATTCTGGCCCCTATGAACTCCAAAACTTGAACCAGTTGAAAGGATGACTTCTTGAGGTTTATGGTGATTCCCAATCGGGATGCTAGTAGTAGGAAGCAATCTCTGGCTAAGCAGAATTGAATATGATAGTATGCATCCTTGAGGTCTATGGAGCACATCCAGTCCTCCTCCTGCAAAAGGGGCAGGATGGATTGAAGCTTGACCATCCAGAATTTTTCCTTGGCAATGAAGAGGTTCATTGTTGAGAGGTCAAGAATCGGCCTTAAGTCCCCTGTCTTTAGCACCAAAAAAAAATCTGGAGTAATTGCCTAATCCGGATTAACCTGGGGGGACGTGCTGGATGGCTCTATTTTCTAGCAGCTTTTTTACCTCTAAAGCTGCAGCCTCCCTCTGACTGGGTGGGACATTGGGGAGGCACCTCGACTGAGGAGGCATTGTTATGAAAGGGATTGAGTAACCTCTGGATATAATTCGAAGCACACAGCGGTCTGTTGTGATGGACTCCCATTTGGCCAAGTGCTTCGAAAAACGCCCCCCCCGACTGCCTCCAGAGAGGAGCAGTCGGGCAACCCCTCAGGGCTGCTGCATGGGTCGGTCAGAAAAAGGTTCCCGAGACCCAAAAGTTTTCGGCCCCCCCCCTGCCTCTGGGCGGGCGTCCACCTTGTCCTCCTCTGCCTCTGAAGGACGAAGGGTCCGGAGCGTAACGGCACTGCTGAGACTTCCGGAACCACATCTTCTTTTGTCCTCTCTGGTTCCTGGAAAAGGACCTTTGAGGAGCTGAGAAGTGGATTCTGATGGCAGACAGCGTCTTCCCGTCTTTCTCGCTCTGGACTAATGTGTTGCAGACGGTCTTCCCGAACAGAGTAGAACCATCGAAAGGTGCGTTCGCGAAGGACACCTTGAAAGGTTCCGAAAAGTCACAAAGCCGGAGCCAGGCGTGGCGGCTTAAGGCAATGCCGGACCCACTGGCTCTAGCGGCCCCTTCCGTGGCATGAGAAAGTAGCCGCATAGATGTGTTTGAAACAGATTTCAGAGTGGCCATGCGAGCCGAGAAGGTCCGTTTGTCCTCGGCCGACATGGACTCAGGGGGAGACTCAGAGTATTCTTTTACCAGATCCCGCTAAAGTCTAATTACATGGGCCAAATAATTCAGAGCCCTTATGGAAAAGGTAGCTGAAGCAAACATCTGCTTCCCAATATGATCCATCGTCCGAGACTCCTTTTCAGGAGGATGGACCGAGGAACTATCCTGGGCCAGTTCCTTCTTGGTGGCTGCCGCCACCACCATGGCATCTACCGGGGAACCCTTACTCCAGGCCTATTTATCTACAAGGGGACTAAGAATCCTATCTGGCCTCCTGGGGATTGGCTCTACAGTGTCCGGTTCCTTCCACACCCTGGTAGTGATGAGGTCAACCAGGGGGTTGGCCGGAGGGGACACCCAAGAGGTAGACGGGCCTGCGTCGAATGCCTCCAAAAACACCGACTCGTCCGAGGAAGGTTTTTGGGCTGACCATCCCCCCTTTAGGCGAAGCATTTCCATAATGTCTCCAAAGAAGATGTCCTCGGGGGGTGACCTGGGGGAACCTTCCCCCTCCTCCAAATCGGTGTCCTCCGTGAGGGACTCAGGGGAGTCCAAGTGCCTCCTCTTACACTTACGTTTGTGACGGACCCCTTCGGTGGGACTGTCCGAGGAGGGCTCACTAACAGGGTCATGTTCCACCAGTGGAATGGGCCGGGGTGTCAATGCAGGCTGTCCCTGGGACTGGATGATGGAAGACAAGCCCAGCTGCAAGGAAGTGGGGGCGGAATCCGAAGAAAGAGCAGGGGGTCACGAACCTCTCGAGAGAACCCTCTCCATCATGCCGAAAGCCAAGGGTGAACCAATCTCTCTGGGCTCCAGGGTTAACACCCTTGGATCCGGTGCGGGGATCGGCATCGGAGCCGAAACGCTCAGACCAGAGAGGGAAGTGTGCTCTGACCGAAATGGAGCCGAGAACACACTGGCCCCCTCGGATCCGACGCACGGCTCACGGCCCCGAGAGCTCGGATCCGAAGAGGGATCCGACAAACTTGAGGACATAGCTGGTGGCGAGGTAGCTATAACCGTCAGCACAGACTCCCTGACTCCGAGACTCCTCGGATCTGAAGGCTCCGAAACCCGATAGTGGATTGGAGAAGGAGCTATTGGGGCAAAGAGTGGGGCAGAACCCCCCCCCCGGAGAGGGGGGGCAGCAGCCGCACTCCCATCTGCAGCTGGGTTTGGAGAAAACGATGCATCATCCAGTCTATATCAGCGTCGGAGAGACTATGGGTCGACCTAGAGGAGGCCGCTGAAGCTGGCCAGGAGGGCCGCCGCGACGACCTTGACGATGGTCGGGCCTCCTCCTCCTGCTCCGGTAAGAAGCGTGGAGAACGGAGCCGAGGGGAGGAAGGCCCAGAAACCTTCTGAGGTGAGGAAAGCAGCTTGGCAGGCGGGGCCAAAGGGACAGACTGCGTAGGAGTGGGTACCAGTGCTGGCGTGGCCAGTCTGGTGCAATAAGGATTGTCCTTGGCCTGTTCTGTTTGATCTTGAGGAGTACTTTTGGAAGGAGGGGCAGAGGGGGAAAGGCATAGATTGAGAGGTTTTCCCATGTGAAGGATAGGGCATCTACTTTCCAAGCTTGGCTGTGGGGAATTCTGGTGCAAAATTTGTTTAGTTGATGGTTTTGGGGGGGCGCAAAGAGGTCCACCTCTGGTGTCCCCCACCTGTGTATTAGAAGTTTGAATGAGTTTGGTTCCAGTTTCCACTCGTGTGGGTCCATTAGTTTTCTGTTCGCAGTCTTCCAGTGAATTTTGTTTGCCTGGCAGGAATTGAGCTTGCAGGTGCACTTGGTTGCTTAAGGCTGTGTTCCACAGAGCCATGGCTAACCTGAAGAGTGGGTAGGAGTGAGTTCCCACCTGCTTGTTTATGTACCACATAACTGTGGTGTTGTCTGTCTTTATTAGGAGTTGTCCTGGCAAGATAAGGTATTTGAAGGCTGTCAGTGCATTCTGTACAGCTAACATTTCTTTTTGATCAATATGCAGGTGAATTTGTCCTGGGCTCCATTTGCCTTGAATGCATTAGCCTGCCATGTGAGCCCCCCATGCATAGTCTGATGCATCTGCTGTCAGAGCTTGGACGGTGGGGAGTTGTGAGAAAGGGAGTCCCTTGTTGTGGTTGCAAGCCTCTGCCCACCAAAGGAACTCTGTCCTTAGGCAAGGAATGACAGGAATCACTGTTTCCAGGTCCTGTGAATGTTGACACCAGAGACTTTTTAAGTACCACTGAAGTTTCCTCATATGCAGTCTTGCATATGGAATCAGTAGAATACATGAGGCCATGAAACCTAGGGCTTGCAGTATTTTTCTTGCAGATAGCTGGGTTTGGGTGGCCAGCAGTTTGAAATAAGTTGTCAAATAAACCTGCTTTTCTGGAGTGAGGAATGCCATCTGGGAAATTGTGTTCAAGCTTGCTCCTAGGAATACAATCTTTTGGCTGGGTACCAGATGTGATTTCTTTTCGTTGATGGTATACCCCAGAGAAGTTAGGAGCCTTTTTACAAACATCAGGTGCTGAAGTAGCAATTCCTAACTGTCCACCTGAATCAGGCAATCGTCCACGTATGGGTAAATTTGAATATTTCTCTGCCTGCAGTAAGCAATGGCTGGAGCCAGGCACTTTGTGAATACCCTGGGTGCAGTAAATAAGCCAAAGGGAAGTGCATAGAGCCTGCCCTGAAACATAGATATTTCCTGCAAGATTCCCTTATGTGGATGTGCAGATAAGCTTCCTTTAAGTCTAGGGTGACTAGCCAGGAGTCCTTGGCTAGCATAGGAAGGAGCTGCTGGAGTGTAAGCATTTTGAATTTTGGTACCACCAGGAAGGTATTTAGCGATGACAGATCCAGAATAGGGCGCCAAGTGTTATCTTTCCTGGGCACCAGGAACAGCCTGGAGTAGAAACCCTGTCCCCTTTGCTCTGCTGGCACAGGTTGAATAACTCTAATACTGAGAAGAGAAAGTACTTGTTTTTGGGCCTCTGTCCACTAGTTTGGAGGAAGTTCTGGCAATCCGCTTGGGGTTGGCAGAGAGTGGAAATAGAATCTGTATCCCTGGGATACAATGTTTAAGACCCATCGGTCCTGGGTAATATACTCCCATTTTTTTGCACGCAGGGCGAGATTTCCTCCTAGGGGTGCAAGTACTTGGGCATGGCTGGGAAGGATTAAGGACAAGTCATTGTGAACTTTTTCCATAGGGGGGTGGCTTACCACTCCCAGTTTTTGAGGAGGGAGCACTCCATTGTTTAGATCTGTGCATACCCTGAGACTGTAGTCTTTGTAGTCTGTTGCCCCTGGATTTGGGCTGAGAAGGTCTGGAAGGGACTGGAAAGGACCAGTTTTTTGAAGGCCAATGCCTACTGAATCTAGGTGGCTGTACCTGTAAGAAATCTTTAAAGCAGAAGTTGTTCTTAAAAAGATGGAGGAAAAAGCTAGATCCATGCAATCTGTTAGAGCCAAACAAACATTCTTGGTTTAATGGAACATCAAGTAATTTTGCCTTGCCATGGTCTGGCAAGATTTGTTCCTTCAGCCAAGCATGTCTTCTCAGAACAGACCCAGTGACAGCAGCCCTGCAAGATGCTTATAAGGCATCAAAACCACACTGCAAAGCGTGTTTACCAACTTGGTTTGCAGAATGCATTAAGTCTTGTAAGTCCTTATTTTCTGCACAATCAGGAATCAACAACATTTTTTGTTTAACAGATCAATAATATGCTGCTGTGTACTTCAACATGTGAAACTGGCAATTTAAAGCCCTGATGGCAAGAGTTGCAGAGGAATAAACCTTCTTACCCAGTCTGTCTAGAGCCCTAGAATCCCTGTCCAAAGGGGTAGGGTTTTTGACTGTAGAAGCCTTAATACCTTTAGGTCCCTGGGAAATGGTTTCTGGATCCGCAGTGGGATCTTTAAAGAGAAATTTGTGAGAGTCAGGTACTCTGTAGTATTTGTCAGGCTTTCTAGGAGCAGGTGGTAAAGTATCAGGGGTAAGGCTGGATTCCATGAAGACATCATCTACAATAATCACAACAGGGGGAATAGCTAGAGGTCTATGCTGAGGCAAGTCTAAAAATTCCCTGAGTCTCTTTTTGGACTGAGGGTAGTCCTGGCATTCCCAGTGGAAATGCTCTCTTAGGGTATGTAAGGTTTCACCGAAAGAAAGGTCCTCTGGGGAGGAGGCTGAGGGAATTGAATCCTCAGCATCTGAGTCCTCATAGGTAGATAAGGGTATGTCCTGGTAATCACAGGGGTCAGAGTCATCAGACTCATGGTCTGAAGAATCAGAAGGAAAATTAATTCTTTGTCTTTTAGAGGGGGAAGGCTGACTTCCCCTAAATAAATTAATAAGGTCTTCAGCCATTCTAAGCATTTGTTTCTGTGGCATGGGAGCTTGAGAATGTGCTTGGGTCGTCGGTTTTCTAGGCGTAGTGCGAACTCTGGGCCTGAGAAATTCGGTAGATTTAGTCATTAACACAGTAGTCGGTTTGATACAAACATCGGAAGGTCTGAATACACCCTCAGAAGCCGGTGCCTGCACAACGGCTCCGGACCCATCCAAGGTAGAGACATCCGCAGGTTCCATAGTCAAAGAAGCATCTCGAGGCATACCGGACTCCGAAATTGTTTTAGTACAGGCCTGCGAATCTGTAGAAGTGGGTAACGGGCTGCGAAAGCACCTCATTGAGTACCGGTGGACTGGTGACTAGCTTAACGGAAGCGTCGTTGGCAGTTTTGGACCTATGCGGTCTGTCTCTGTCTTTATCTTTGCATTTTTTTTGGAAGATCGGTAGTCAGATGGCTTACCTAAGCCATTTTGCAATATGGAGATCGACAGCGAAAGAATTGAGAGATAAAAATAGCCAGACGACAAATAGTTCGGGCGTTGAACAAGGCAGAAAACTGACAGTGAGGGACGTCATTGTCTGGGCCTAAACAGGTGACTCAGTAAGAAAGAAAACCTCTGTGAGATATTTGCTTTCCACAGGCAAGACAATTGTTAACTTTTTCTCACATCAGTTAGAGCAAGAAAAAAGGCTCCCCAATGGGGTACTTAGCTGTAGAAGACTTCAGGCTTGAAACTCGAAAAACGAAAATTTCAGGTAGCTGCCGACCAGCACTTGTGAACTGCTTCTTCTTCGGGCTCCCACGCAGCAAGAAAAGCTGATGTAATGGCGCTGGCTGCATGTTTTACACCCCTGACGACCTGATGTCATGGATGAGGCAACAGCATCCGACGCAGAAATCCCAAGACTCTGGTATTCAGGCCGACTGAGGGCTACCTGCAGGCAGATAATCCAAACGTGATGACTGCAACAGTGAAACACGAAGAACATCTGGATGTTCCTCTGTTTCTGAAACTTCAGTGGGTACGTCAGAGTCGGGAAGTCTGCTTCAGCAATGGATTTTGTAAAATCAAGTACACAAACAGCTACAAACTTGCACAAATAAAATGCTAAATAAATATGCTTAAACAGACAAATACACAAAAGAAATAACTTTAGCAGCTTACTGTACCTGGACCTGTCACAATCAGTAGATAAAGATATACTTATTTTATTTACCTCTAGCACGAAAGTCTAAACAGTAATTATAAATCCATACAGGTGAAGGATTCAAGCATAAGCTCTGCCCAGGAAAACAATCCATCTGGCACAGTAAAGAAGTAAGGCAGTAACAAACTCAATTGCCTTCTGCTATTTTAATTTTTTTTAAATATGAATGACGCTTTTTCTATTTACATATTCTTTAACATAGTGGCAAATAAAGCAACACATTTTTGAGCTTTCAGGCACTGCAAATGTAAGTATATTTGAAAAGCCACATCCAGTTTTAGTTTTTTTAACAATTCCACAGCATTTCTAATAAAAGAAGGCACATCCTAAGTAAAATTTATATTTTTACATTCTATGCCAGAGGATGTGTCTGTTAAACACTTCACATGCCGCAAGGTTTACAACAGCCACAATACTTGTGAAAAAATGTATCTGCTTTTGCATAACACCACTGCTTTATAACACAGACACAAGCCTGAGAAATGAAAAAAATAGTTGCTATGCAATAAATTTCTGACCCTCCCAACATGTCTCAAAAGTCAAAGTTAGTGACTAGAACTAACAAAATGATTTAGAAATACACCACGCCAAAATGTACAAAGGGGGTTTACCAACAATTTAAAAATACACACAGCTGAAACAGAAGGCTGACACATACAAATACCAGCACTCAGACATAAGAAATTGATATGTAATACATGGACCATTAAAATAAGAAAGATAATAAATAGTAATGTTTTATATTTTAGTGTTTTCTTTTCATGTGTTGGGCTGCTGTTTGGATAAGGATTCAGATATATTCTTCCTCTACTTGTCCCTCAGAGTTCACTGCAAGAGCATGCCACTGGCTTGAACCTTCTAACAAGACATAAGCCAGATAATGAAAAGTGGTCTGTAAGGGCTGGTTAGATATGTTTTTCCCCTAAATAACTGCATTTTGTCCTTCAATTAATTTAATAATGCTGTCCCACTTAAGGAAATACTGGACCCTATATGGGCCATTTCCGTTTAGCAAACCTTAAATAAAATAAACAAATAAAACTAGCATGGGCAAAACTGAAAATAAAAAGGTATTCAGGCTTAGCAAATACAGAATACTCAACAACAGAATTACATAAATGGTACGAATGAAACAATAGCATAAACTGAACAGCAGCCAAAATAACTTATTTTAAAGTGATTTGCCAATGTTTTGAAGCCTGCTTTGCAGTAAATCATTCTAAGCATAAACTCCCCAAAATCACTTTCTCTATCAGGAAACATTTTGGTCATCTTCATATTTAAAATGAATTGCAAACTTTACATTTTCCTTGTACTGATGTCACTAAAGAAAAACGAGGAAGGTTAACCTCAGTGATGTAGGCATAGTCAAAGTGGCTTTTGTCTCCATAGACTTTAATGGGCATACCACAACACATGCAAAGGTGCCCCACTGAACTCTGTGGATGTAGTTCACATTATCCTATGACAACATCACAGCTGGAAAAGCTAATTTTTAGGGTGCCGTGGTTTAATAAAACATTTACAAAGCTTTTTAATAAACAAATGGCCCAAAAAAGAAAGGAAGGGCAATCTGAAAAATGCATTGTGGCACTTGACATTAAACTGGAAAGTAACATAGCATTATGCTACACACTCATATATACTTGCCGAATCATGGTATAACTGATATGAAGGTACTTCCTGAAATATGAGGGAATTCATAGACATGATACCAAAGGCACAAAGCTAATATACACTGAAGATGTCAAATGTGATTTAGAAATAACACAAAGCTAATGTACACTGAAGATGTCAAATATGATTTAGAAACAACAAAGTGCCATTGTCTATAGAAGAAGAGATATGTTATAGCTCACCAGGAATGCTGTTGATGTTTGGACTATAAGTAAAATAAGCAACCCAGAAGGTGTTACTGCTCGGTGTTAGGAATCTCAACAAGAAGGTCCACTCCCTGGAAGCATTCCTCACCTTGAAGAGTACTGACTTCTGTGCACTTACTGAGACATGGTTTAAAGCTGTGGAAGGCACCTGGCAGTACAAGACTATAATGCCTTCCACACATTTAGACCAGCTACCGCATAAGAAGAGACAAGAAGATGAGGTATATCAATTTTCATAAAAAGTAAGCACACCTCAAGATCAGTCAAACAATATGACATACTTGAGCTACATCGTGTACACCCAACCTTAGGTAAAGTCCAATATATCCTTGCTAGCTATAGGTCCCTGCCTATGACCCAGGATAACCATACCACATACTTGAAAGCACTGGATTCACTCACAATTCAGCCCAACACCATATTCATGGGCAATTTCAACTATCCTATGATAAACTAGGCTGCATAAACAACCACTAACATGCGGGCTCAAAGACGGATTTTGTCAATTCAAACACCCTGGAACAGCTAGTCTGCACACCTACTAGGGGCGAAAATATCCTGGATCTGGCACTCACAAATATGAGGGAATGTTGCAACCCCCCTTGTGTAATGTCCTCACTGTTCAGATCAGATCACAAAGTGGTCATCCCTGAAATAAATATAATGGCTGAACTCTCATCAAACCCCAAAACCTTTAAGAATTTTTCCAAGGCTAACCACCTCCTATTAAGTGATGACATAGCTAAATTCCAAGCCCACCCCCACACCCCAAACTTAGAGAACATAGTGGCCTATACAAAAGTGTTTACGGAAGCCCTGTACAAACATGTAAATAACTGCTTAAAAACAGCAGTACCAAACTGAAATAAACTTAGGACAAACTCCAAAAACAAGCCCCCCACCCCCAGTGAATCTCCAATATAAATAGGTTCTACAACAAAAGAAAGAAAATCCTGTCCAAAAATAGGAAGGGCTGTGCCCAAAAGACAAACATCTCCCTCAACTCAGGGGACTAAACAAGTCCACCAAAGTCAACTTTGAGGCAAAAATATCCTCACAGGCCATTAGGCATTTTTTCAGTTATGTAAACAATCCCATCGCTGTACTGAACTACAGTAAATGGAACATCCAATACCAAACTGGGGGCTGTAGCAAATTTGATGGCTGATAAATTTAGCTTGAATTTCACCCTTATCACCCCCAGTTCCCCCAAGGAAATGCCCTCTACCTTTTCTCCCCCAACTGTCACTAAATAAAAGGTCCTCACTGCACTCTACAGAGCTTAATAAAAACTTCATCAGTGGGTCTTGATAATATCCCAGGATGCCTCCTAAACAACTTGAAACATGACCTGTTAGGTCCAGTAGAATCTCTATGAAACCACAGCCTCCAAAGCAGGCTACATATTCCTAGGGAATGGAGGCCTCCAGAAGTCATACCGCTACACAAAGGTGGACCATCAACAGACCCAGAGAATGACAGACCCATAAGTTTGACTATTCCTGGAAAGAATTACTGTGGATCTGATAAACAAAGACAGTAAATCTAACACTGGACCCATCCTAGTTTGGTTTTGTCAAAGGCAGGTCATGCCTACTAAACTTAGTAGACTTCTTTGAGAAGGTCACTAGAACCATGGACGACTACAAAATGGTACATACTCCCTACCTTGACCTGGAAAAGGCATGTGACATGATACCTCACTCAGGTATTATAGACAAACTCACAAATTCAAGCATAAATCCCTGTATCACCAGAAAGAAATCCAAATGGCTCACAGACAGGACATATGATATTGCGGTGGGGGAATCCACCTCCACCAAAAGGCCTGTTACTAGGGTGTCCCACAGGACTCTGTACTAGACCTCTCCTGTTTGGAATATACTTTTGTGAAGTTAAGGCAAATGGAGAGGGCCTTTGGCTGACCAAATTTGCTGATGACTCAAAGCTGAGTGCAATCAATGAATTCCCCAAAGATGAAGGTATCCTCCAGAAGGATTTGACACAGACAACTAGTTCTAGAACCATGGCCTAAAATGTAGTGCAAAAAATGCATAATTATACCCTTTGGGAAGACAACCAGCCTTGCAAATTACAACAATGATAACACTCCCCTAAAAGTAGACCTAGTGGTAATGGACTTGGAAACTAAGGTTAACAGTAACCTGAACTTTCATCACCATGTGTCTATGGTAATGATAAGATCCTTCTATGTAGTACAACTTATAAGTAAGGGCATGGCATCCAGATCTATGTCCAGGTATACTCAGCCACCATTAGACCAAAAATCAAGTACAATGCACCCTTCGACATGAACCTGACCACGCATCTGCAACAGCTGGAGTGCCCACAGTGGTTCCTCGCTAAAAGAATATAGGGTGTAAATAATATGTCTTATGTGGACCACCTCAAAAGACCTGTCACTGTACTTGCTCTCCTACAGATTACTCAGGGTTGATCTACACCTAACCTATAAGTCATTATCTGATCCAGCCCTGAAGGATCTGATACACATTTGCATAACAAACAGACCTAGAATTACCCAAACATGGGGATCTATATCTCATCTGTGATATATGGGAGGGAAAGGTACATGCCTCAGAGGTCACCCTTTTTCTAGAACAGACTCCCCTATTCATGTGAAAAATGGATAGAAAATTGCAAATTCATCTCTGGCTTGTCGCCTGTGGCCCATATGGAGAGAGGCAGTTTGTAGATGCTGTAAGGCACAGGTATATACCAAAGCTATTCTAGCCCATGGAGCACTGATAACTGGGAAAACTGAGGCATGAATGGCTAGGCTTAAAAAGGCAATAGGGCCATTAACCTAGTAACCTTCTATGATACTATGATCCTATACTGAGGCTTTACCTACTCACCCTTGGGGGGAGGGGTTGAGACAGAGGTAGGGAAGCATATTACTGGTTCCATTTCCTAGTGAAGACTGAACAAACTGTTACATCTATTTAATGGAGAGGAGTTGTTGAGGCTGATATCACTTGCAAAGGTAGAGGCAGCCTTCACATTAGCTCATCAAATGCCCAGCCCTTGAATATCTGCCAGCATATGCACAAAATATATAACACAAAAAAAACCTTTATGGCTACTTGGATGATGCTTGCACCTTATTACATGTGTTGAATTCCTCTTAGACAGCTTACAATTAAGTGACAAAGCATGACACTGTGCGAGTTAATGCAATTCTGTCAATTTTGTCAATGTCTCATGTACTGCAATACCTCAAGTGTAGTCATAAAGTACAACTTAGTGATTCAAGTAAATAAGTGGGTAACCTCCTGCAATCTATACAATGAAATGTCTATCACTGCACAATGTGACATTTCTAATTAGGTATAAAATAAACTTTAAAGCAACCCCAAAAGATTGTGCTACGACAGCCTTAATAACCTAAACCATCAAGGACCGATCACAATTGAATACACTTCCATGTCACAGTGCATCTAGTGTTTAAATCCTTCACTCTTAGAATGGGCACTTAAACTGCGCTTTCACAAAACATCTGTACACAAACTTGGTACAGTAAATAAAATTTGTAAGGAAAACTGTGACCATAAACATTTGCTCCTGCAAAACCTTGCACAGCAAGAAATGCGCCTTTAGAATGTGTGGTTCACAATATGAAACCAATCACCATTCCAATCACACTAGCTCTATAATGCAGTTAACAAAAAGCCAAGGATGCCATCAAACGTAATATAAAACAGGAGGACACAATCTGGTGGCTGATTCTTTGACAAGAAATGCTCTTCATAGCCAGTGATGCTTAGACAAATAAGATTTTATGAAAGGTGCCATATCAGATGACCAGTCTTATTTCAAGCAGCTTTAAAAAATAATAAATTACCTGGCCCAACAGGTCTCTGACACAATGTTTAAAGTGGACGGCCTGTCCTGCTGCACTGTGGAGAAATTTTGCAGCTTCTACATTTTTATTCCTTTTAAGAAAGGTGCTAAAGTACAATATGTCAGCATAATGAAACCTGGAATATCATAAGGAAACTAAAGCATTTATGATGTGGTAAAATAGCAGTACACATGAAAAAGAAGAAAGACTAAATCCTGCACCAATTACAGACCTGTCATATGAGCTTCTTCACATCATTACCTTATCTTATCTTTTGCTGACATTTAATACACTCGATACAGATACTACAAATGTTATTGATAGCATCACTAATTTGTAGACAAGTCCGAGGTGTCATAAGCATTGGCTAATGATTCTCACACAGCAAATGAACTGGATTGCACAGTGTGTTCAGATGTACGACTTCTGCCTAAAAAAAAAAGCAGATTTTGTATGTCCATCACAGTCACATAACTCTTGTAGTGTTCACAGCAAATGCTACAAAGACACACTGAAAGTGTACCTCAAGAAAACATATATGAGCAAACCAAGATGGGTCACAATTGTCACTCATCTTATGTGCATCAAGAAAACGATGAGGCTTGGATGTTAGTTTTAGTAGTTTATTGTATACAAACATATCAGGATGAATAGCAGGAACACTGAACTTAAACTGACTGACTGCATACATGCACACTCTCACTCTAGCTGTTCACTCAAAATGGCACTCTTGCTTGCACGTGCTTAGTACTTATATGCACATGCTAGCTCACTGGAAAGTTTCTTAAAGGTACATCACACACTCGGATCTACATCCTCCCTCTTTACTGAGCTGTCACATATAAACAATAACATTTTAATAGACGTGCAATTATACAGACACTAAGAAAGAAAACAACAGTCATGTCCAGGTTGCTGTGTCTGAAACTAGGTTTCAAGATGTGACTTGATCTCATGACATAACAGGACTGCGTTTAGCAACAGGTACAGTCACTGAGGAATGTTCTGTTTGAGGACTTTCAGGGATTTTCTCTGAAACAGGGATTGCTGTCGGAATGTTCTCTGGAACAGGAATATTGGATAACTCACTGAGAACTAGAGTCTTTGTCGCAGCAAGATGCTGTAACACTGGTTCGGACAGGTAACAAATGCTTCCAATTTTGTCTGAATTCCACTCCTTGTGATTCCACAATGTACTATCGCAGCTCTTGACAAAAACTTTTCACAAATCTTTTTGACATCTGCATCTTCCCTATCCTTCCTTTTTTCAATGAACTGAGCAGTTTGCTGGTTTTATCACAGTAAGACTTCTGGGACAAACGCTTTTTTAACAGTTGGGCTTTTACTGCTTTCTTGTTCTTAGCACATGGAACGAACAAA
Source organism: Protopterus annectens (assembly GCF_019279795.1). Classification (NCBI taxonomy): domain Eukaryota; kingdom Metazoa; phylum Chordata; order Ceratodontiformes; family Protopteridae; genus Protopterus; species Protopterus annectens. The sequence continues at coordinate 767,470,884 of NC_056747.1, read as the reverse complement.
TTACTGGTGATTGTTAGTGTGGTTCTAGTTTTTCTCAACGCAAGTCTCTGGGCAGGTGAACCAAGATGCTTATCACAAGGAATGTTTCTGAGATTTAATAAGTTGAGAAAAACATCGATATTGTCACGTCTGGAATTCTTTAACAGCTGCTTTGCGCTTTGAACTGCATCTTCAGCCAAGCCATTTGACTGAGGATATTTAGAACTACTCATTATATGAACAAAGTCCCACTCTTCTGCAAATTTCTTGAACTGTTGACTAGTAAATTGTGCACCACTGTCAGAAATAACTCTGTGCGGACTACCATGGACAGAAAAATGTCACTTCAACTTAGTAATGACAGTACTGGAAGTTAGGTTAGGAAGTAGGTCAATCTCGAACCAATTTGAATAAGAGTCTACTAACACCAAGTAAAGTTGACCATTCCACTCAAAGATACCTGTGGCTACCATCAACTAATGTAGTTGAGGAATCTGGCTTAACTGAAGTTGTTCTTTCTGTTGATGCGGTTTTGTGCTATCACATACTGAGTAAGATTAAAGTACTTTCTCAATATCTCTCGACATAGAAGGCCAACATACTAGACCTCTCACCCTTCTTTTGGTAGAATATACTCTTGTTGCAAGGATTTTGGAACAATCACTTTACGACCTTTCATGATGATACAATTGTCTGTCAAAATCTCATCTCTGTATGAAAAATATGGTTGCACTTCTACTGGTAAACAAGACTGCTTTGAAGGCCACCCTTGACTGATAAAGAGGTTTAGCTTCCGGAGAATTGGATCTGAAGTTGTGAGAGTTCTGACCTTATCAAGATGTGTGGAACAATCATTTCTCACTTCCATGACCTCAGAATCAAGTTGCTCATTTTTATGCTGTTCTGTGTTTTTTTTCTGGGGGATCTGGATAAAGTATCAGCAAGATAATGCCGTTTGCCGTTTGTGTAAACAAGAGTGAAATTGTACTTTTGCAATTTGACCATCATACATTCCAGTCTAGCTGGAGCTGTATGCATAGGCTTTTTCTAAATAGTAAAAAGAGGTTGGTGGTCAGTTTCAATTTGGAAAGGTCGACCATACACAATCTTGGAACTCTGAACATTCAAACGCAGTTGCCAAAAGCTCTTTCTCAATCTGGGCATATTACATCTCGGTCTGGGTAAGAGTTCTTGATGCACAGGCTACTAGTCTACCCTCTTAAAGAATGACTCCACCTAGACCAAACTTAGAAACATCACAGGAAAGAGTAACTGGTTTGTGAACATCATAGTAGTCGAGAGATCGTGGGTTGGCAATTTTCTGTTTCAGGGCATCAAATACTCATTGGTGCTTTTCTGACCATGACCAAATTACATCTTTGTGTGTCAACTCTCTTAGCAGTGCTGAAAGTTGGCTTAAATCTGGAATGAACTTGCCTAAATAGTTGACCATGCCAAGAAAACGTTTGGAGGGCTTGGACATTGTCTGGAACTTGCATCTCTAGCAATGCTGTTTGCTTGGAATGATCTGGTCATATGCCTGAACTGGTAAACAAATGATCAACATAAGTAACTTCTTGTAGCCTGAATTTGCACTTCTGAGGATTCAGCTTAAGATTCAGTTGACATGCTCTTTCCAGAACTTTCCTGAGGTTTCTGTCATGTTCGACTTCACCATTGCCTCCTACTAGAATACCGTCTACTATAACATCACATAGATAGGCTGAAAAAAAATTTGCTCCATTGCATGGTGAAAAACTTCACTGGCAGAATTTATCCCAAATGGCATTCTCAGAAATCTGTATCTTCCAAATGGCATAGCGAATGTGGTTATCAATGAAGATTTTTGGTCAATATGCATGTGCGAGCTCACTGGAAAGCATCTTAAACGTTTATCACACACACTGATAAACAACAATGGTCATCAATTGCTTTCAGAGGAAACACAAACTGCATCAAAGGTGAACCTGCTATGATGAATAAATATCTTGTTTTTAAAACTAAAAACAAAACGCTTAGAAAGGAGATGGAAACAAATCACAAATTGCAGGAAGCTCAACATACAGAAACTATAGGTTTGTTAACGTATAGGGGTACAGAACTTGTTTACTTTGTAACCTTAGGACCAATCAGAGAATCACTGTACAAATATCTTCTCAAAAGTGGGGCATAACATTGAAGGTGACCCACCGGCTTCAGTCTAAAGTTCATTAGGGTATCAGATATTTAGAATTCATCACTTAGTCCATTCAAGATACCTGCCACTCTTTTACAGAATCCATTCACTCCTCTTCTTGATCTAAGACTGCATCTTTTAAATGTACAGTATCCTTGATACTGTAATAAGCAGTAGTCTTTCTCATGCTGAAACAGACAAGTACTAATTTCCAGAAGCACAGTAAAAGGAAAGTTATGTACTTAACTTAATGATAAATTAAGGCCTGGACCTTGAAATCATATCCAAATTATACTGTCTTACAAAGGAGAGATATCTATACCAAACGATTGCAGCCCCCCAAACATCTCTAACGCCCAAGTGAGAACTGCTCTCTCCAAAGCAAAAAACACAGCATCCATGGGACCTGATGGTGTCCCCGGCTGTGTGCTCCACGAACTCAACGAGGAATTAAACCCACAGCTAGGACAGCTGTTCAATCATAGTCTCACCTCTGGATACGTACCCAGTGAGTGGCGCACTGCAACTGTGGTCCCACTTCACAAAGGCGGTGCCTCCACTGACCCTGGAAATTACCGGCCCATTAGCTTGACAAGCCTTATCTGCAAGGCCATGGAGAGGATCATAATGGACCTCATAAATAAAGACATAGGGAATTTGCAGACTTTGGATCCAACCCAGTTTGGCTTTGTCAAAGGCAGATCATGCCTTTTAAACTTGGTTGACTGTTTTGAAACAGTCACCAAAGCCATTGACGAGGGAAAGGCAGTTCATACAGCCTACCTCGATCTGGCTAAGGCCTTCGATACAATACCCCACTCGGGTATCATTGAAAAACTCATCAGCTTAAATGTTAACCCATACATCACAAGAAGGGTTGCAAACTGGCTGAGTGACAGAACCCACAGGGTCAGAGTTGCTGGCGCCATGTCAGACTCAAAGCCTGTCACAAGTGGTGTCCCACAGGGCTCAGTCCTGGGCCCACTCTTGTTTGGCATCTACTTTTCCGAAGTACAAGCAAACACAGGAGGGTTATGGCTGACAAAGTTTGCAGATGACTGCAAACTGGGCACCATAGTCGAAAACACATCTGACACAGATATCCTTCAGAAGGGTCTCACAGAAACGGATAACTGGTGCCAGAGCCATGGCCTAAAGTTAAATGCCAAAAAATGCATAGTCATACCCTTCGGGAAAAACAAGGTTACCTCTAGCTACCATATAGGTGGCAATCCACTGAGCACAGAAGAAGTTATCAGGGACCTGGGGACCCAGGTTGACAGTAGCCTATCATTCGACACCCATGTAGCTAAAGTAGTTAGGAAGACCTTCTACATTGCCCACCTTATCATGAAGGGATTCACATCTAGATCAAGGGAGGTCATAGTCTCCCTATACTCATCACTCATCAGACCAATGATTGAGTACAATGCCCCATTTGGAATGTATCTGATCCGACACTTGCAGCAGCTGGAGAGGCCACAAAAGTTCCTCACCAAAAGGATAAAGGGTCTCAAAAATCTGTCCTATGCTGCCCGACTGAAAGAACTCCAGCTCTATTCAGTCGCCACGCTTGCTCAGAGGTGACCTTTGCCTGACATACAAGGCCATGTCAAACCCAGATTTGATGAATATGCTTCACCTCAAAAAATCTAGATCAGTCAGAGCCACAAGGGCGGGAGACTTAAACCTCGACACGGCTATTAATAGGACATGCTGGAGGGATAGATTCATCACCCAAAGACTCCCTAAGCTGTGGAACAAAATCCCGGTATATGTGAGGCAGAGCACCTCGCTGGCCTTGTTCAAGAGAAATCTTGACCAATGGATGGGAGATCGCAGATATACCCCAGGGATTACCTCAGTGTCACTGCTCGACAGAGGCACAGCAAAATAATGGGTATAGTTCCCCATACTAAAGGGGTGGTGTAAGCCACAAAACTATGGGCTAGGCTTGTAAATGCCCTCGGGCAGATAGCCTAGTATGAACCTATGAACCTATAAGGTATGTAGTGATATCTATGTTACAGTAGCAAAAATGTTACTCACTAATATTGATTTTAAATAAGCTGAAAATGTACCTACTGATCTTACATGGAAGAACTTTGTTACTGGAAGTGTAATAGTAAATGACACAAACAGCAAATATAGACAATGTAGCTTTGGGATTTTTATGTCCTAGTTTATTAGGAGTGTGATGATGTAAGGTAGTGCCAGCTGTGCCACAGGGAGTAAAGCAGTGCATGTGTAACATATATCAGCACGGCTAGCTTGAGTTTTGTAAAGAATCTTGTCATTTGAACATCAAACTGATTTGTACAGATGCTTGTGTTAAAAATGTATTTGTAAAGTTGCTTGCATAAAAATGTATCAACAGTGGGTCCTGCTGGTCAGAAAAGAAATATACATGTATGTCAGAATGTACTGCTGTGACTGATAAAATGTATATATTTCAACAGCGGATACTGGAAGGGTCGGGGTTAAGCTCAACCCAGTTAACATTAAGAAAAATAGCCTGAAATTAAATGACTTGGTTTAGGCCATAAAGATTTTATCTCATGGATCTGAATACGGCCAGAGACACAATGTATGTGAAAAGCCTGGGCTGTGATCCTGCTCTATTGTCCTTAGTGGTGAACGTATTGCTATGCTGGGTTCCCAGAGAATGGCTTGTTAGTTTCTGCAGGAAGGGTGGAAGTGTTTGTAGTTGTTTTACAATTTCCAGGTGCTGTAATAAACCTCAGCTAAAGTTCTGTGTGTGTACTGTGACACATCAGTGCCAGATCCTGGCTCAGTTTCTAGTGAGAGGGAAGTGTGTGAACCACAGAGTCAGGTGACCAGATGTGATGTCATGCTGTAGCCAGCACTGAAACTGTATTTGAATACTAGTGAGAAATGTGAGGAGTGCACTCTGTTTTTGGACCTGACAAGACACTCACCCACTTTCATCTTGCCTTGCTTTAGTAAGTAACTAGGGAACAGAAATTCTTCAGTCAGTTAAGAAAATATAGTGAGATTAGCTAATTGTTTTTTTTTATCTGAGTCTTTCTATCTGTGTTGTTTTCTATATTTCCTGTGACTGAAACTCTGGTGTTTATTGCAAACAGATACTCGGTATTTTCATGTTTTTTATTATTTATTACTAAATATATCTAAGCTTTTCATTGTGGCTGGTCTTTTAGAATTTTAGAAAATATTTAACCTTTGAAAGTATTTGTCTTTATTTAGTGGCACAATGGCTCTGCGTTCCTGAAAGTGTTACTGATTAGTTAAACACTACCATTTGTATAAGTATTAATTTTAATAAGTGTAATTGGGTACCCTGGTAAGAACCTTAAAGTAGCTAGCTTCGGGTGTTCTGGTAACAACAAATCCACCTTACAGTCTGGGTGGAGGTGGCAAAGTGTGTAAGCTGTACCAGTCTTTCCCAGGTGTGTGTGTGTGTGTGTGTGTGTGTGTGTGTGTGTGTGTGTGTGTGTGTGGGGGGGGGGGATCAAATCTCAAGAGTGTGTGAGACAGCTACTTTGAACAGGGATACTGAGAGCACTGACATCACATAGAGGGTGGTGGAGGACTTGACTTGGAACACCAGACTAAGGACTCGGCTCTACAGTAGTCAGCAGGGAGTCTTATTTGGGGCCTGGACAAGAAGCCCAGCCCCAGGATGGGAATGTGCATTCTGTGTGTGCTCTTAAGGGAAACTGTACTTGGTGCAGAGGGCTGCATCTGAAAATACTGTGCGTGTCTATTTTTCTCACAGTGAATGTTCCCACCGGTGATGACTGAGGCTCCTTGATCACTGGCCCAGAGGAAGGATGTCAAAAAAAGCATAGGAAACTTGATTTTCTTTCCTTCTTTTTTTTCTGTGCAAGTAAAACCTTAGTTTTTCTGTAAACATCAAGACAGTGCAACTTACATTCTCCTCTGCTGGAAAGTTCTGGGAAAAATGGTATTTTTATGGACTGATTATCGGTCAAGTCAGAAGTCACCTTTGGCTTAAACGGAGGACTAGTTCCGAATGTTACTCTAAATCTGTAAAAAAATATTTTTGGAGGAAGATTCCTCTAGCTGAAGTGATGGCACTAGGAGCAGAGTTTTCAAGACAGATACTTGAGGTTCATCTCTGATGCTTGGGGGGAATGTGTTTGCGTCTCCAGAATGAAACTAATGTTTTGTGGGGGAGCCAGATCCTTGGAAGATCATAGAATGAACCACCCCCTCAAAAAAGATTTGCAGACCTTTTGTGAAGCTAAGATGGCATGGCAAAATTGTTTAGGAAAATCTGAGGTAACTGACAAGTGGACCCTTAGTGTAGAAAAACTGGAGACCAGGAGTTGAATAACTACTGGAATAGGTGTGCCATAAAGGGGTCTAGTCCTTGACCGCAGCCCAGATGGAGAAGTTTAACCATTTGCCTTTAAAGCTCTTTCTTGTAAAGGTTTCTGGGATGTTATGATTTGGACAAGTCTAGATGGGTAAAATGGGTCCTTGGCCATTACTGTAATTGGAGAAACCATGTAGTTAACCTTGAGGGATTGAATGTCCAAGTGTGGCTTGTCATACGGGTTAGACAGCAAACCTGGATGAGGTTCTAGAGGACAGGTTTCTTTATGAGATTAGGCCAGAGGAAGGGAAACCAGACCAGGTGTGAAGCATTAACAGATATCTCCTGAGCTTGTCCACTAGTGAGCTGGCTTGACTAGGGATGTACATCTTTATGAGAAAGACATGCCAAAGATTGCTCATTTGCATAGCCTGATGGCTTTCTAACACAATGGGTAAGACCTGCTTCCCAATTTGCTGATGTACCACACCACTGACATATTGTCTGAGTGCATAGCAATTGCATCCTGAGAAAGTTCGTCCTGAAAGGCCTGCAGTGCTAGGAGGATTGCCCTCATCTCCAGGATATTTACGTGCACGGAGGCCGCTTGCGGATTCCAAGTCCCTTATACAGTCTTGTCCAGAGGAGATGCATATGTGGTGAATTTAAGTGATGGAAGGAGAATGGAAAAGGGGCATTCTTTGTTCAGACTGGGAGAGTGAAGGCACTAGTGAAGTTGTTTGTGGCAGGTTTTCCAAATTTGGATAGGCTGGTCCACAGGGACCTCAATGGAGACTACAGTGCTCTTAGAGTCCATTGTCAGATCCTCATGCAAAAAAAAAAAATCTATCAAAAGTTACCATGTATATCATTGCTGCCAGATGCCCCAGTGCTCTTAGAACAAGGACTGCTGGCTTGACAGCAGACTGAATAGAAGGAATTCTTTCTGAGGGAAGGTTGGCCAATTCCAATCTGCTGTGTAGGTGACAGTCTATGAAAGTCAGAGTATGTGACGACTTAGCTATGGCTTTGCACTGCTCACTGTAATTCCCAAGGAAAGGCAGAGCTGACCTAAGTAGCCCCTAGAGCAAAGCAGACACTCTCTTGAGGTTGTGGCCATGAGCTAGTCATTCAGATACAGAAAGACTATTATTCCCAACAGTCTTAGGTGAGTTGCGACCACTGCACCTGGGACACCAGGGGGCCTACAGTGACGCCAAAGGACTGTGCCTGAACTAATAATGACTGGTTCCCACACAAAAGTGCAAAAACTTCCTGAATGCCCCTACATCCTGGAGGTTCAAACAGCACATCTAAACTTACTCCAGAAGACAAAGACTGACAGCACAGTGACCATCTGGAACTTGTTCTTCCTTGCATATAAATATAGGCCACTGAGATCTAGTACTGGCCTGAAGTTCTTCTCTTTTTAGGAACTAAAGTAAATCTGCAAAGAAAAATGGATCTTATATGATCTGGTGGGACTTGGATGGCTAGTTTTGCTAGCAGGTTGGACAGCTCTAATTCTGCCATTTACTTCTGGCAGGACTTTTTGGGGTGACCAACCTTAAATATTACACTTTAAACATGATATCCTTAAATAATTCCATTTTTACATACAGGAAGAATCATTCATGAATTTTGTGATGACATGACTCCACAAACACACAGCCCTCAATCTTCTGGCAGGCAAATACTAACACAATTTTTAAAAGTAAATCTTCCATCAGTCGAATCCCCAAGATCCACACACTTCCAAAGGTGTCAAAATCCAGCTTAGAATTAATACTCTCCAATACCACAGACCAAGATTTCAAGACATTAATCATTACACCACGAAGAACACTCTAGCAACTATTAATGTAGCAACCTGATGTGAAGGACGCAGCACACAGTTTAAGGATTTCTAGTGACTTAATACATGAGGCAGCTGATTTACTATGTGGACAAGGGCAATCTTATGCATTTTGTTAAAATAATCTTAAACTGTAGTACAGTACAGACAAGGAAGGTGCCAACAGCTACAGAGCAGGAAGGAGACAAATGGATCATTAGTGCACCAAAAAATAAATCACCAGGAGCAAAATGAGAAAACAGTGGCCAGCATCAACTGAATGATGGGAATGTATGTCTTCAACAGTAGAATTTACGGAAGTTAGATATGTGTCTGACGAAAGCGCTTAACCTACAATAAAGTGGTTACTAGAGTTGTTACTTGTTCATTTTTATTTTTGTTTTTTTAGAATTTATGGATACTGAAGTCATTAAATCCACTGAGTAGGACTTGGGCAAAGCTGCATCTAGAATACTATGATCAGTTGTGGAGATTAAGTGAAAGTTGACAATAGGCTACCAAAGAAAGTGCCATGAAGAGTTATGAAAATGACAAGGGGAACAGATTAGCTGTCCTAAAAAAAGCAGTTAGAGAACCTGTAAATGTATACAATGGATAGGGTTGCCAGGTGTCCGGTTTTTGACTGGACTGTCCGGTTTTCAGTCAAATTGTCCGGTTAAAAAAAAATCATCAAAACCGGACTAGTGAAGTCCGTTTTTTTTTTTTTTGCAGTCAGGAGTTAAGGACTGAAAAGTGAAAATTGAAAACATTATAAACATACTATATATGCAATGCAGACTGTGCAATGCCAATTACCGCCGCCCGTGTTGTTCTCTCCCCTTTTCCTTTAAGTACGGTCGGTCGTCGGTACGGCTTGTTATTATTAGTCATCAATCAGCTGCTCTGCTCATCATCAGTGCGTGCTTATTCCACCATTCACTGATTTCACTCCAGTGTGGAATGGAATAATCGCGCGGAAATTTTAAGCAGCACAGTTCGTGACTGAAGAGCAGCAAGAAGACTAAGAGCCAAGACTAGGGGGTGTGTCTTTATATGTTATCTAATTTATTAATCAGTCAGTCACTTAAGTAAGTTAAGAAATCCAGCCAAAAAAATGAACAAATGGCTAGGAACAATACTTACAGTGATGAGAGGATGAAACAGACCAGTGGATTGCATTGTTAATTGGCGGTGTTACTGTGTATAAAACACACAAGAGGCAAGGAGTGATGAGTCAGATATGCAGGCTGAAATGACAGCGGTTTAGGTTACAGCACAAAAGGGTCTCGGCAAAATCTTGTGTGTTGCTGGGTATGCTTCTAACACAACGGAAACAATTTTGGGGTAGTGGGTGAGAGTTTCCTGATTGAGTAGTTAGTGGGCGCGCCAGCAGAGAGATGTGGTTATTTAACCAGGTAATCATTTCCCTATTAGGAAAATGGATCGTGTTTCCCTGGAGCAAATTTAAGGAGAGAACACCTTGCTTCTACTGACGTAATCTCCAAAAAAGAAGGGGTGGGAAAAAAGTGATGAAATGACAGAGAGATGACTGTTGAATTGCAGTCTGTACTAAGGTCAGTTTTCATTTTTGGCATGCCAGGCAAAAGGGGAGGTCAGAGCAAGGTGATCCTCCTTTACCCGATGTAACACTGTCCAAAGTACACTCCATATTACTACATTTTTTTCTGCAGCATTACTGTTTTGCACGCCAGCATGGAAAGGCTTATTAGGGAATTGGCAAGGCTGAAGGAATAGTCACCATTGTGGCAGCTAATGTTTAATGAAATGAAGTGCAGATAATGCTATCATAGGTGGGAAGAAGATGATAAAGACACAGTGGGGAAAAAGAACAAGTGCTAACAGTAGTGTAGTTATAAAAGGGACATAGAAATAACTATTTCCAGTGACCTTAAAGCAAGCAAGCCATTTGTTAAGCTAACTAGGGGAATGGCATCTTGTATTATTAGGTGAAAAAAACTTTAAGATATTTTCCCAATCCTGAGAAGTAACGACACCCCATTCAGTACTAACTTCCATTCTGAACATCCCCATTTCCCCTATAACTTAGAGATCTAGAAAATGACAATTAAAGTATTATACATTCCATAATAGAAACCATATGAACAGAGATTGCAACAAAGCATTACATGGTATATGACTGTGAGAATTCAAAAAGGCACAGTAGAAGAGAAGAGAATTCCAGTTTCTCCTTGGAGTTAGAATAATAAAGTAGAGGGTGTGTGGGAGGTGCAACCCCCCCACATGGGGGGTGTAAGTGGGCACAGCCCCCCTGCATTACGCTTTGTCTTTGAATCGAAGTTTGAAAATCAGCGAATCTGATCGAATTTCAATTTTGCTGATTTTCAAACTTCGGTGCAGATCGGACTGACGATTTTCGTCATTCCGGTTCGCACAAAGGGCCATTCAGTAGGTTGATTTTCAACCTTTTAAAGGTAAACCTCTGAAGAACAGTATCAGAACCATTATATCCAAAGATTTAAATTTTGCTTGTGACATAAATAGGCCATGTGATGTTGATGAGATACAAATGTGTCTCAGAGAGGGTCCCCATGCACTGGAACAAGCTTCCCATTCATGTGAAGCAGAGTCCATCCCTAGGCTATCCCTATTTAAGCATAACGTTGAGTCTTTGAACAATAGGTGGGAAATTGGAAATCACCCTGTTGCCATTGCCAGTGCGCAATGCCACTTACCTGTTTTTTTCTGGACTATCCACACAAATCAAATCAATTCTCTGCTCTGGACTGGTAGTCAGGAAATTGGGAAAACACCGTAAAAACTCCATTTTTCTGTTTCACAAAAAAAAACAGACTATCAGTGTTTGTTACAATTGGCTGCTTTACTATGCTTTTTTTTACAGAAAAGCATAGTAAATCGGCTGAAAGCAGGCATCAGGAACAGAAAAAGAGGGCGTTCTCATCAGCTGATGTCACAGTGATGTCACAAAATGGGCGTGGCATTGATGGAAGAGTGGGTGGGAATGGGTGGAGTTATGGGTGATGCGAGGGGCTGGACCTTAGTCCAGTTTTAGCCACAAAGAAATCTGGCATCCCTAACAGTGGAGGAAAAAAAGAAAAGAAAAGGGACCTAACAGAGACAGAACAGGAACTGGAAGGGCAGATAGACTAGCACATAGAAGAAAGGGGATAGGATGACATATGTAGCAGATCCATTTAGAAATTGATGGGAAATAACAGATATCAGAGAAAGGGCAGTGGTAAAGGTTACCAAAGGAGACCATGGAATTCAAGACAAAAGGCAGCTTTAAATTAGCACAGGCACATTTTAAAAGCTGAAATGAAAGGAACAGAGTTGCAAACACACAAGATGATTACACAGACCTTCCTTCAGCATAAATTGTATGTTTGTAATTTTTTTCTGTGCATTTTTTGCCCCATGGCTGCCAATCTTCATGCCTCTCTTCAATCTGACATGCTCACTCATTCCATTTGCATAAGAATTTCAGCTTGTTATCAGGCCAAGAACTGTTGGTGGGGAGAGGTCACTCAGGCAGCCATAAGGGCATTTTGTGGTCTCACCAGCATCCAGTAAAGAGGACATATATTATGGCCTAATCTCAATCCTTGCCAGGAGGACAGGAGAATGGGCAATCCTTCTTCACCTCAGAGGCTCACTATGCCTTTCTCGTGTGTTGCAGACTCCCACACATCCACTATGAAGACTAGCATCTTCTGGTGGCTTAGTAAACGTAACAACCAACTCCAGGCCATGTATTTGCATTTCATACCCTCCTTTGAGGAAATTTTATGCAGTATGTGACCAGCTTTGAACCCCCTCCCCCAATACAGGTACTCTCATCCTTCCCTGCCAGCCCCATCAAGTATACAAGTCACTAAATGAACTCAGGTCGCCTGCACCACAGTCAGGGCTTTTACCTCACTACACTACTCACACTGGCTAGCTGTACATTTGTAAATACCTAGAGTGCACTAGATCGAACAGCAGGAAGGCTTAGCAAGACATGTTTCATTCCCTAGACCAAGATTAAAGTTAAATGAATCAAGCAGGCAACACACACAAATCCAGTCACTTACAGAAAACTAAGAACCTAACACTGTGACTTAATTTCTTCAGTGTAATTTAATCTGCAAGAATTTTGTAAATTTTTCCCCAGCATAATATCTATTTCTATGTCATAACTCAAAACACAAACTCTCTCTCTCTCTGCAACACGTTTTAAGTAAATCCTTAAAATGTCGGCGACTGGCCCATTGTCAGCACTGTACTTCCAATAATGGGGGAATGACAGTATGGCTCAACTCCCTTGTGGGCTTTCAGCTCCTTAAAATCAAAGTTTCAATCATGATGTCCCAAAATTCAAACTGCTACCCAGCACTCATCACTGTGTAGAGCCATTAAACAAAAGATCTTAACAGGAGGATGGAATTAACTACAAAACTTGATGTATTAGAAAGTCTTGTGCATCTTTTATATAAGCAAGTTTCTTATATTTTACTTGGTAGAATAGAATGGATACAGCATGGGTCAAAAACTACATATTTTGTTAACCAAGTTATCCACTTGTTTAGGGCCTATTTTCAATGGAGGCTTAGGAGGAAAACCTTCCAACAAAAAGGGTAAAAAAGATGTGGTTACAACTATAAAATTGCAATGATAAAACAATGACAATATACAATTAACTGCATTATGCACAATGTTCAAAACTGAAATGATGGAAATGAAACAGTCACAACATAAAGACAGAAGGCAGATGACACTGTAAATGACTGACATCATACACTTTATAATAGAAAATGTATGTGTTTACAACATGACTGTCCCTGGGGCAAAAGCAAACCCTTTCAGCTTCTGATGACGTGTAGTGTGACATTTCTAAACTGCAGCTTTAGATCTCCACTGGTAAACTGTTACAAATCTCTACTAAGGAATCTGAGAAAAGTACACCACTGTAACATTATTACTTCTAGCTTTCTGGATAAGCTGTGTGCTAGTAGGATGCAGATGCCCACATGGATGTACTAGGTTAAGAATGTGAGGTGTGGAATAGACCTTGGTTGGAAAAAGATACTTATAACAGAAAAGTAGGAACGGCAAGTTAAATTTAAAAGGGAATAATATGAGCTGTGCCCTACTGGCCTGCAGATAACTGCATGGAGAGCATCAGGTTAAGAATGTGAGGAGTAGAAGACATCTTCAGAGAAAATACAGCAGAAAGCGGGAGAAACAAGTTAAATTTAGGTGTGAATATCAGCAAATTTAAATTCTTCTACAGGTCATGTGAACAGTCCTGGAAGGGGCCAGGAGTGTAAATTTAGTGTAGTTATAGAAGACACTTTTTATCCACTATAGAAGCACTGCCTGAACAATGGTTAGTTGGTATTACGCAATCATAGCACAGTTTGAAGAAAATATTGGATAACTCATATTTGCATTTAGAACCTGGTAAAAGTACAGTTGTGTACACTTACCATAAATGTAGATGTTCGAGTGTATTCACTGTTGCAGTCATCACATTTGGGTTATATACCTGCAGGTAGCCCTCAGCCGGCCTGAATACCAGAGTCTTCGGATTTCTGCGACGGATGCTGCCTCCTCTTCCATGACGTCAGGTCATCAGGGGTATAAAACATGCAGCTGATGCCATTACACCAGTTTTTCTTGCCCCAGATATCAGGTGCTCCCACAATAGGAAGCAATTATATGGTATGGTACACCCCCATCAAAAAGTAAATACACCAGAAAAAATAAATATACCAAACAAGAAGGAAAGGTAGAACCAAGAGAAGTCAGGGGCTGGAGGGAGGGTAACCAGGACTGCAACAGTGAATACACTCGAACATGTACATTTATGGTAAGTGTACACAACTGTAGCATGTTGTTTGTGTTTCACTATTGCAGTCATCACACTTGGGTGGATTCCCAAAGCTAAAGAAGGGAGGAGGAAGTTAAGGAGCATTAGGGCCAGCTATTAAGCCCTGCAAGACTGCAGTGGCAAATCCAGCTCTGGTTTTTGAAAAGATAGGCAAGTGGTAATGCTTGGTGAAGGTATGTACAGAGCTCCAGGTAGAAGCTTCTAGGATGTCCCTGGTAGGGACTCCTCTGAGAAAAGCCGCACAGGTAGATGCAGCCCTGGTGGAATGTGATCTTATCCCCTGTGGGGTAGGTTTTCCATGGTGCTTGTAGCAAAAATGAATGCAATGGGCTATCCACTTGGAAATGGTTTGCTTTGAAATGGCCTTCCCCTCTGCCCCTGCAGCAAAGCCATCTAGCAGCTGTTCAGATTTTCTGAGAGGCTTAGTCCTGTCCAAATAGAATCTAAGCTTCTGTGCACGTCCAGAGAGTGCAGTATTCGTTCCCCTTTGTTTTGTGGATTAGGGAAAAAGTAGGAAAATCAATGGACTGATTAAGGGCTGCACTAGACACCACCTTGGGCATAAAGGAAGGATTAGTCCTGAGGGAAGCCCTGTCCACATGGAAGATAATGAAGGGTTCCACTGCCATGAAGGCCTGTAATTCAGGCACTCTTCTTGCTGAAGTGAGGGCTAGAAGGAAGGCTGTTTTCCAAGAAAGGAATTTCAACTCTGCTGTTGCAGCTGTCTCAAAGGGGGGGTGGGGGTGGAGTGAGCTTTTCCAATACAAAGTTAAGGTCCCAGGTTGGAGTGGGAGCTCTCCTGGGGGGCTTAAAGTTTTGGCCCCTCTAAGGAATTGTTTTAGCAGGGGGTGAGAGAAGAGGGGTGGCTCAGTATTATAATATGCTGAAATGGCAGAGGCATGAATTCTAATTGACGAGAAGGATAGGCCCCTGTGGAGCATTTCTGTTAAGTACTGTAGAATATGAAGTAAGCTGGACACCGTTGTGCCTATCCCCTGAGCTAGGCTCCAGGAACAGTATCTTTTCCACTTTTCAGCATAGGATTTTCTAGTACTAGGCCTCTTTCCCTCCAGAATGACATCCAGCACCTGTTTACTGAGGGATGCTAGAGAAGAGCTCAAGGAATTAGCCAGGCTGTAAGGTTCAGGGTTTAAAGCTGAGGGTGCAGAATCTAGCCCGCCTGCTGAGACAGCAGGGAAGGGTCTGAGGCACGTGCCATGGTTGCAGCAGTGTCATACTGCGCAAGAGGGGGTACCAGTGCTGGCGTGGCCAGTCTGGTGCAATCAGTATTGTCTTTGGCTTGTCCTGTTTGATCTTTAGTAGAATCTTTGAGAGGAGAGGCAGAGGGGGAAAGGCATAAACCAAGAGGCTTTCCCAGGTAAAGGACAAAGCATCCACTTTCCAAGCTTGACTGTGGGGAGTTCTTGTGCAGAATTTGTTCAATTGGTAGTTCTGAGGGGAGGCAAAAAGGTCTACCTCTGGTCCCCCCCCCCCATTTGTTCCTTAAGAGGTTGAATATTTTGGGGTCTAGTTTCCATTTGTGTGGATCCATGAGATTTCTGCTTAAGTCGTCTGCCAGTGAATTTAGTTTGCCTGGCAGGAATTGAGCTTGTAGGTGTACTTGGTAGCTCAAGGCTGTGTTCCACAGAGCCATGGCTAGTCTGCAGAGAGGGTACGAGTGGGTTCCCCCCTGCTCGTTTATGTACCACAAAACTGTGGTGTCTGTCTCTACCAATATTTGTCCTGGAAGAATATGGTCTTTGAAGGCTGTCAGAGCATTCTGTACAGCTAACATTTCTTTTTGATTGATATGCAGATGCATCTGTCTTGGGTTCTATTTGCCCTGAATGCACTGCCCTACTATGTGAGCCCCCCCATGTATAGTCTGATGCATCTGTTGTTAGGGTTTGGGCAGCAAGGGGTAGAATGAAAGGGAGTCCCTTGTTGTGGTAGCAGGCCTCTGCCCACCAAAGGAACTCTGTCTTTATACAAGGAATGATAGAAATCATTGTTTCCAGGTCCTGAGAATGTTGACACCATAGGCATTTTAGATACCATTGAAGTTTCCTCATATGCAATCTTGCATATGGAATTAGTAGAATGCAAGAGGCGATGAACCCCAGGGCTTGCAGTATTTTCCTTGCAGATAGCTGGGATTTTGTGGCCAATAGTTTGAAGTAGGTTGTCAAACTTGCTTCTCCGAAATGAAGAATGCCATCTGGGAAGTTGTGTTCAAGCTTGCTACCAGGAATACAATCTGTTGGCAGGGTATTAGGTGAGATTTCTTTTCACTGATGGTGTACCCCAGTGAGGTTAGAAGTTTCTTTACAAATGCCAGGTGTTGTAATAGCAAGACCTGGCTTTCTGCCTGAATCAGACAATCGTCCAAGTATGGATAAATTTGAATATTTCTCTGCCTGCAAAATGCAATGCCTGGAGCTAGACACTTTGAGAATACCCTGAGCGCAGTAGATAAGCCAAAGGGAAGTGAAGAGAACTGATAGTGCATGAAGCCTGCCCTGAAGCATAGGTATTTCCTGCAAGATTCCCTTATTGGGATGTGCAGGTAAGCTTCCTTTAAGTCTAGGGTTGCCAGCCATGCGTCCTTGGCAAACATAGAACGAAGCTGTCGAAGAGTTAGCATTCTGAATTTTGGAACCACCAGAAAGGTGTTGAGAAAAGAGAGGGCCAGGATAGGACACCAGGAGTTGTCTTTTCTGGGTACCAGAAAAAATCTTGAATAGAAACCTTGTCCGCTTTGTTCTGCTGGGACAGGCTGAACAGCCCTGATACTGAGAAGAGAGAGAACCTGTTGTTGGGCCTCTGCCCATTGATTTGGGGGTAGGTCTGGCCAACCATTTGGGGTTGGTAGTGTGTGGAAGTGGAAAAGTACAGTTTTGTACCTACCATAAATGTAGATGTTCGAGTGTATACACTGCTGCAGTCATTACACTTGGGTTATCCTGCCGTCAGGCGGTTCCCCAGTTGGCCTGAGTTCCAAAGTCTTGGTCCAGCGTCGGTTGCTGTCACCTCCTCCCTGACGTCAGTGCGGCAGGGGTATATAAGATGCAGCCGACGCCATTTTCTTCAGTTTTTCTTGCCCCAGATGTCAGGTGCCCCCAAATAGGTAGGCAATTCAAATTGCTAATAAAACATACATAAGAAAAACAAATAACAACTTTCAGATACCAGCAAATACTCCCCATAGGTAGTAAAGGGTAGAAGACATAGGTACGTACCAGCAAGTAAGAGGGGAAGGAGGGAGGGTAACCTGGACTGCAGCAGTGTATACACTCGAACATCTACATTTATGGTAGGTACAAAACTGTACTATGTCCATCGTGTTACACTGCTGCAGTCATTACACTTGGGTAGAATTCCAAAGCTGAGGTAGGGTGGCTGGTTCTATAAGGCATTAGGGGTGGCTATAAGGCCCGCCAGCTCTGGATTTAGAGTATAGAGGCAGATGGCAATGCTTGGTGAAGGTATGTACAGAACTCCAAGTTGCTGCTTCCAAAATATCCTTGGTAGGTAGTTGA
Organism: Protopterus annectens; assembly: GCF_019279795.1. Taxonomy (NCBI): domain Eukaryota; kingdom Metazoa; phylum Chordata; order Ceratodontiformes; family Protopteridae; genus Protopterus; species Protopterus annectens. The sequence goes on along the minus strand of NC_056747.1, from coordinate 767,453,157 downwards.
AGTGGTTGTTGCCCTAGTGGAGTGAGATCTAATGCTGCTAGGTACAGGTTTCCCATGGTATGTATAGCAGAAACGTATACAATGTCCTATCCATTTTGAAATAGTCTGTTTTGAAATGGCTTTTCCCTGTACTCCTGCAGCATATGCTACCAATAATTGTTCAGATTTCCTGAAAGCTTTGGTTTTGTCCAAGTAGAAGCATAACTGCCTGTGAATGTCCAAGGAATGCAGTAGTCTTTCCCCTTTATTCTGTGGTTTTGGATAAAAAGTTGGCAAATGAATAGTTTGGTTTAGAGCCACACTGGATACCACCTTTGGCATAAACGTAGGGTTAGTTCTTAAAGACACCCTGTCCTGGTGAAAAATGAGGAAAGGTTCCATTGCCATTAGTGCCTGTAATTCTGAAACTCTTCGTGCTGATGTTATTGCCAGGAGCAGAGCATTTATCCAAGAGATATATTTTAATTTTGCTGTGTTAACTGGCTCAAAAGGAGGTAAAGTTAATTTTTCCAAAACAAAGTTGAGGTCCCAAGTTGGAGTAGGTGCTCTACGGGGCAGTCTTGTGTTTTTAGCCCCTCTGAGGTTCTGTCTTAACAAAGGATTAGAGAAAATTGGTGGATCCGTGTTGTAATGAGCAGAGATGGCAGAGGCATGGATCTTGATGGATGAGAAGGAGAGGCCTTTGTCTCAGTTAAATATTGTAGTATCTGAGGAATGTTTGGAACATGAGGGTCAAGGCTGTGAGCTTGGTTCCAGGCACAGAATCTCTTCTATTTATCCGAATAGGCTTTCCTGGTACTAGGCCTTCTGGCCTCCAGAGAGACATCCATAACAGCTTTGGAGAGCGGCATTGCTTGCTTGACTAAGGAATCTTCCATGCAGCTAGGTTTAAGGTCTTTAGCTGGCTGTGTAGTATCTGATTGTTGTGCTGAGTCAGCAGATGTGGGATTTGAGGCAAAATCCAGGGTGGTCCTTGTGCTAAGTTCTTTAAGATTGGGTACCAGTGCTGGCGTGGCCAGTCTGGTGCAATCAGGATCATCTTCTCTTCTTGCCTGGCTTTTATGAGTACCTTTGGCAGGAGAGGTAGTGGTGGGAAAGCGTATACTTGTAGGTTTTTCCAGCTGAATGAGAGGGCATCCACTTTCCATGCTTGTGGATGGTAACTCCTTGTGCAGAATTTCTGTAGCTGGCAGTTCATTGGGGATGCAAACAGATTTATGTCCGGGCTCCACCATTTCTGTGTTATCATTCTGAATATTTGTGGATTCAATTCCCATTCGTGGGGATCCATGATGTTTCTGCTTAAGTCGTCTGCCAGTGTGTTTTTCTCTCCTGGCAGGAATTGTGCTTGCAGATGAGCTTGATAGTTTAGAGCTGTGTTCCACAAGGTCATGGCTTGCCTGCAGAGGGGGTAGGAGTGAGTGCCCCCTTGCTTGTTTATGTACCACATAACTGTAGTGTTGTCTGTCTTTAGTAGTAGTTGTCCTGGATGCAGCAGGTCCTTGAAAGCTATAAGGGCATTTTGTACAGCTAGCATCTCTTTTTGATTGATGTGAAGATGCCTTTGTTCTGCGGGCCACTTGCCCTGAATACAGTTGCCTGCCATGTGTGCTCCCCAGGCGTAATCCGATGTATCTGTTGTCAGTGTTTGCCTGGCTGTGGGTTGAGTAAAAGGCTGTCCCTTGTTGAGGTGACAAGCTTGAACCCACCACTGAAACTCCTGTTGCAGGCATGGAATTAGTGGTATAACTGTTTCCAAACTTTGACAGTGTTGAGACCATACATTCTTTAGGTACCATTGTAGTTTCCTCATATGCAGTCTGGCATATGGAATAAGTAGTATGCAAGATGCCATGTAACCCAAGGCCTGCAGAATTTTTCTTGCAGGGAGTTGGGTCTTTGTTGCCATCAATTGAAAGTATTGAGTCAGTTGTCCTTGCTTGTCTGGCATGAGATAAGCCATCTGGGCCGTTGTGTTCAAGCTGGCACCCAGGAATATTATCTCTTGTGAGGGCACTAGTTTTGATTTCTTTTTGTTTACTGTGTACCCCAGGCAACTTAATAACTTTTTTACAAACGCCAGATGCTTTAGAAGAATGTCCTTGCTCTCTGCTTGAATCAGGCAGTCGTCCAGGTACGGATAAATTTGAATTCCTTTCTGTCTGCAAAATGCAATTACTGGTGCCAGGCACTTTGTGAAGACCCTGGGCGCAGTAGATAAGCCAAAGGGCAGTGCAGAGAATTAATAGTGCGTTGAACCAGCTATGAATCTGAGGTATCTTCTGCAGTTTTGTCTGATAGGGACATGCAGGTATGCCTCCTTGAGGTCCAATGTCACGAGCCAAGCTTTCTTGCCCAGCATGGGAAGAAGCTGCTGTAGTGTCAACATTTTGAATTTCGGAACATCCAGGTAAGTGTTTAGAGAAGAAAGATCCCAGAATGGGCCTCCAGGCTTTGTCCCTTCTGGGAACCAGAAAGTTTCTTGAGTAAAATCCTTGTCCTTGCTCTTGTGTTGGTACCTTTTGAATAGCTCTCATATCCATGAGTGTTGTAATTTGTTTTTGAGCCTCTGCCCATTGATTTGGTGGCAGATTTGGCATTCCTTTTAACCTTGGCAGAGTGTGAAAGTGGAACCTGTAACCTTGAGATACAATGTTGAGAACCCATTTGTCATTTGTGATCATATGCCAGTTGTGATAGAAAAGTGCCAGTTTTCCTCCCAAGGGGGCTGCCAAGAGAGAGTTGTTTGGAGGCTGTACTGGGAAGTCATTGGGGCTGTGTTTTATATGGTTGGGGCCCATCTTCCCCTTCTTTCTGGCCTGATGCAACCCATTGTCGAGGGCTGTAAGGACCTTGTGGTTGACCTCTACCTCTTGGACGTCTGTATCTGCCCCTTTGAAGTCTGTCTGTAACTGGAAAGGACCAATTCTTAGTTGGCCAATTTCTGCTAAATCTAGGAGGCTGAACCTGTAAGAAATCCTTCACCATTTGCATAGATTTTTGCCTTATCCTCCATTTTCTTTAATACCTCTTCTGCCTTAACTCCAAATAACACATCCTGTTGCAAAGGTGCATCGAATTATTTAGCTTTAACATGATCTGGTAACGTATGTTCTTTCAACCAAGCATGTCTTCTAATGACAGAGCCTGTAACTGCTGCTCTACAGGAGGCCTCTAAAGAATCAAAACCACATTGCAAAGTATGTTTTCCCACCTGTTCAGCTGCATGCAATAAATCCTGCATTTCTTTAAAAGTAGGAGGATCTGAATCTGGAAGCATTTTTTGTTTCAACTGAGACAGTAAAAATTGCTGATATTTTAGCATGTGAAACTGGCAATTTAAGGCTCTCATTGCTAAAGTTGCAGACGTATATACTTTCTTTACCCATCTGTCTAATGCTCTGGAATCTCTGTCAGAGGGAACTGGATTCTTGGCTGATGAGGCCTTAGCCCCTTTGGGTCCCTGAGAAATAGTTTCAGAGTCAGCAACAGGGCTTTTGTACAGAAATTTGTGAGAGTTAGGGACTCTGTAGTATCTGTCAGGTTTAGCAGGGGCTGGAGGTAAGGAATCAGGATTTAAGCTGGATTCAGTATACACATCATCCACAATATCTAACACTGGCGGAATAGCAAGGGGTCTGCGTTGAGGTAATAAAAGGAAGTCTCTGAGCCTTTTCTTGGATTCTGAGTAATCCTGGCCTTCCCAATGGAAATGCTCCCTCATGGTATGCAAGGTTTCCCCAAAAGAGTAGCCCTCAGGCGGAGAGGCTGATGGAATTGACTCCTCAGCATCAGAATCCTCATAAGGGGGTAAAGAATATCCTAGGTCTGAGGATGAATCTGAAAAGATGGACACCTGGTCGGATGAGTCATAGTCTGCATCCTGTCTAGGCCTTTTATCAGGAGGGGGATGGGACCCCCTGATCAGAGTGATTAGGTCTTCGGCCATTTTGAGCATTTGTTTCTTAGGCATGGAGGCCTGTGCTGGAGAATGCTGCATTTGTTTCTTTGATTTTAAAGCTGGTTTAGACTTAGCAGAGGGTTTAATGCTTAACTGAGTAGGTCTGAAAACACCCTCTGAAGCTGCGGGCAGCTCAGCTTCTCCGGATCCCTCTGAAGGGTTAGTTTCGGTAGGTTGAATAACTTGTGCGTCCGAAGGCCCAGCCATCTCCACGTGGGAGTCAGAGGCGGCCTGTGGTTCTACAGAAGCGGTCATCAGGGGCTGCGAAGACGCCTCGCTAAAAACTGGAGAACCGGCAACTGGCCTAGAAGAGGCTTCGTCGTCAGATTTGGGCCTCAGATGCCTATCCTTGTCTTTGCGCTTTTTATGTATTCCGGTCGTCGGATGTTCCGATGGCATGGTATAATTGAATTTTCTACCAAAATAATGTCGGGCAAAATCAAACAGACGTTTAATAGTGCGCTTGTTAAACCTAGCACAAAACCGACAACCAGTGATGTCGTGGTCTGGGCCTAGGCATGGGATACAATAAGAATGGAAATCCTTATGAGGTATTTGCTTCCCACAAGAAATACAGTTATTAACTTTTACTGACATCGGTCTGAGGCAAGAAAAAGTTTCCCCAACGGGGTACTTAGCTTTGCAGAAGACTTCGGTTCTGGATTCGGAATGAAAATCTCAGAAGACAGCCGACCGGCACTTGCAAACTGCTTTTGCATCGGGCACCGCGTGGCAAGAAAGACTGAAGAAAATGGCGTCAACTGCATCTTATATACCCCTGCCGCACTGACATCAGGGAGGAGGCGACAGCAACCCGACGCCGGACCAAGACTTTGGAACTCAGGCCGACTGGGGAACCACCTGACGGCAGGATAACCCAAGTGTAATGACTGCAGCAGTGTAACACTATGAACATCTGTATCCTTGGGAAACTATGTTCAAAATCCATTTGTCCTGGGTAATGAGTTCCCAGTTTTCTGCATGCAGGGCCAGCTTTCCTCCTAAGGAAGCAGGTAGTTGAGCAGGGCACAGAAGGTTTAAGGTTAAGTCACTGTGCCATTTTTTTGTAGGGGGGTGGCTTACTACTCCCTGCTTTGGAAGTGGGAGCCCCCCACTACTTAAATCTGTGCATAGTCTGAGACTGTAGCCTAGGTGGTCTGCTGTTCCTGGGTTTGGACTGAGAAGGCTTGGAAGGGACTGGAAAGGACCAGTTCTTTGATGTCCAATGCCGACTGAATCTGGGAGGCTGTACTTGCAGGAAATCTTTAACAGTTTGCATATATTTAGCTTTTTCCTCCATCCTTTTGAGGACTTCTTCTGCTTTGTTGCCAAAAAGGCGGTCTTGGTTTAAGGGAGCACCCAGTAATTTAGCTTTAACATGATCTGGCAAGTTTTGTTCCTTAAGCCAAGCATGCCTTCTAAGTACAGACCCAGTGACAGCAGCCCTGCGAGATGCTTCTAAAGCGTCAAAACCACATTGCAAACTATGTTTACCAACTTGTTCTGCAGAATACATTAAATCTTGCAATTTTTTTGTGTTCAGTACAGTCAGGAATCAACATAATTTTCTGTTTAAGAAGTCCCATAATATGCTGCTGATACTTTAACATATGAAACTGGCAATTTAAAGCCTTAATGGCCAAAGTAGCAGAAGTGTATACCTTCTTACCCCATCTGTCTAAGGCTCTAGAATCTCTATCAGAGGGGGTAGGATTTTTGGCAGCAGTAGCCTTAATACCTTTTGGTTCTTGGGAAGTGGTCTCTGGAGCCGCAGAAGGATTCTTATAGAGGAACTTGTGAGAGTCAGGTACTCTGTAGTACCTGTCAGGCTTTCTGGGAGCTGGAGGTAAAGTGTCTGGGGTAAGGCTAAATTCCAAGAAAGCATCATCTACAATGTACAGAACAGGAGGGATAGCTAAAGGCCTGTGTTGAGGCAGGAGTAAGAATTCCCTAAATATCTTTTTGGATTCAGAGCAATCCTGGCTTTCCCAGAGAAAATGCTCCCTAAGAATATGCAATGTTTCAGCAAAGGAAAGATCTTCTGGAGGGGAAGCAGAGGGAATGGAATCCTCTGCATCAGAATCCTCATATGTAGATAAGGGCAAATTCTGGTAATCAGAAGGAGCAGAAATATCAGATTCCTGATCAGAAGAATCAGAAAGAAATTCAGTTCTAGGTCTCAGGGTTGGAAGGCTGGCTTCCCCTAATTAAGGTAATAAGGTCTTCACTCATTCTAAGCATTTGTTTTTGAGGCATATGGGCCTGAGCCTGCAGTTTGGTCGTTGATTTTCTAGGCGTAGTGCGAGTTTTTGGCCTGGATGAAAACAATGGTGTCAGTTTAATATGAATGTCTATAGGCCTGAATACACCCTCAGAAGCCGGTGCCTGCACAGCGGCTCTGGACCCATCCAAGGTAGAGACATCCGCAGGTTCCATAGTCGAAGAAGCATCTTGCGGCATACTGGACTCCAAATGGGTCTCAGTAGAGGCCTGTGAATCTGAAGTAGCAGGTATCAGGGGCTGAGAAAGCGCCTTACTGAGTACCGACAGACTGGCAACTAGCTTAATGGAAGCGTCATCGGCAGTTTTGGACCTGTCTCTGTCTTTATCCTTACGTTTATTTCGGAAGATCGGTAGTCGGATGGCTTAACGAAGCCATTTCAGAGTACTGAGATCGAGTGCGAAAGTAACTGGCTGCAAAAATAGCCCGACGATGAATAGTTCAGGGGTTGAACAAGGCACAAAACCGACAGCGAGGGATGTCGTGGTCTAGGCCAAAACAGGGGATGCAATAAGAATGAAAATCATAGAGAAGTATTTGCTTTCCACAGGCAAGACAATTGTTAACTTTTACTGACATCGGCTGCAGCAAGAAAAAGGATCCCCAATGGGGTACTTATCTTTTTTGAAGACTTTGGGTCTGAAACTCCAAAATGAAAATTTCAGGAGATGGCCGACTAGCAATTGTGAACTGCTTTTGCTTCGGGCACTGCACATCAAGAAAGACTGGGGTAATGGCATCGGCTGCATGTTTTATACCCCTGACGACCTGACGTCATGGAAGATAGAGAGTGCATCCGACACAGAAATCCGAAGACTCTGGTATTCAGGCCGGCTGAGGGGTACCTGCAGGCAGATAACCCAAATGTGATGACTGCAACAGTGAAACACGAACATCTAATCTTCTTCTCCTTTCGGCTTTTCCCGTTAGTGGTCACCACAGCAGAACGATTGGCAGTGGTGTTTTACAGTGTTGAGTTGGCAGCCCGGCACTCAACCTTCCACAGAAGACACTCACACCTAGGGCCATTTTAGAGAGTGTTCAATCCACTTGCAACATATCTTTGGGATGTGGGAGGAAATCGGAGCACCCGAAGGAAACCCACTTGACAGCAGGGAGGAACTAATCCTTGACTCAAATATAAACAAAGCAAATGTTGACTGCATTTTTGCTACAAAGTTAATGCATATATTATGGGAGGATATGGTCTTATTCAGTGCGATTCCAAGGTATTTAATGTGGTCCGCACATTCTAATATGTTTCTGTTGTTAGTAGAGATGCAGAGGATAGACGACTCAGTATTTTACAGGAGCTACTGCAGAACAGTATTGCTTTAATTTGACCTATCTTTAACTCCTGAAGTGTGGGTTGCAAGAGACATTGTTACCACATCACAGTTCCCCTAGTGCATTGCCTAGTTTATTGCATCTTTTTTATTTTAAAATTGGCACAAAGCCATTTTTAAAATAAGAAAAAAAAACTTCTATTCACTTCTCTGCATGTCAGTGCAAGTAATTACCATGCAGTTTACCATTAAAATCAATGTAAAATGTACCTCAGAATCTAAAACCTGACCCACCCCTCACCAAGCCACAGCAGTGATCATTTTAATGTATTCAGCCTGTCATTAGTTATTCAGCAGTATGACTTCTTACCTCTACCCCACGAATACAGTAACATGACTTGGGGTGGCTACCTATGTCCTATTACTATGCACTCAAACCACCTGCTATCTTAGCAACTGATCACATAGCTTTCATAGCAATCCCTAGACATAGGAATAAAGAATATCAGGAGCTACAGATGTTCAGGTGTTCTGGGATGGTCTTCTGTTGCAAGTATTTCTTTTTTTTTATTTCTGTCAGGAAGCCAGACAGATCGGTGGGTAGTGGTGACAGTAGACATTGCCCACAGCAGAACCTAAGTGTATTTTGTTTTTATTAATTCATTTTATCTCAATCAATGTTGAGGGTGTTCTGTAGTAGCAAACAAGAAAGCATTACCAAGATAGCATTTTTATCACTTTTGGCAAATAAACATCACAGATGATTAGGCTAAGTGGTCATCTCTTTAGGGGGTGCAGTTGGTGGAAGAAAGCTAATGACAGACTGATCACATTAAAGTGACTACCGCTGTGGTTTGGTGAAGGGTGGGGACACGGTACAGTTTCTGAAAGCTTTGAGTTGAAATCCATTACTAAGATCATTTGTTCATTTTCTCACATAGCACCAGATAGATCTTTGAACAGTGGTAACAGTACAAAATGTCTAGAGCACAATACACTTGCATTTATTTTTAATTTAATTTTATAGAGATTTATGTGGTGTGGAGTGCCCTATAGCTGCAAGAGGAAATACATTACTGACGTTGCTACTTCATCACTTTTAGTGATCATGCATCACTGGTGATTGTCAAACTGACATTTTGTTGGGGGTCAGTCTGTGGGGGTCAGTCTGTGGATAAAAGCAATGTGTATTTAAGGTAACTACAATAAAATTATCTTTGCTGTGGCTTTGTGGGTGGTGGGGACAAAGTAAAGTGCCTGAAAGCTACATTACTGTGATTGTTTCTCTTCCTCTTTAATCACAACCTAAACTCAAAAGGGTTACACAGAGGATGTATATGTTTGTGGGGAGTAGGGAGCTGGGGTATGTGCGGAAACAAAAAAAATGTGTAAAAATACAGGGAAGTTCAGTGATCTGGCTAGCCAAATAGTAACGTATGTATCTATGAACAAGCTGGAATTAATTAGTGAGGCCACTACACATTTAACCTTCTTCAGACTCATATATGAGAAATGTGTACATGAAGAGATGGGCCTGTTTTTTTTTTTTTTAATCTGGTGGCTGTATATTAAAGCAAAGGGAGATTGCATGATTCATGGAAAACAATCATGCTTATGGCCAACTTGGAGGGAAGAGGCATGTATACTTGTGATGAAAAGGATGATATAAATTACTGCAACATTTGTTCTTACTTTCATACCCATGTAATCAAACATCAAAGGTGTGCACAGAATTTGGATTACTTTTTTGAGGTAGGAGTGACAGGGCCTGTTGCAAAGGATAGCACAAGGTCACTGCATGATCATTGTGAAATAAAAATTATACAGCTTGTTGTGGGGTAGTGTTTGTGGCTAACCGCAGCAAGATGAAATATATTACTGTAACCTTTATTTGTTTGTTTTTCTTCTCAACAGATATCAAAAGTTTAAATTAAAAAAAAAAGGCATCATAAGTATACAGAATGTGGGTAACACTTTTGTGGGCAGTGATGAATGAATGAAACAGTCAGTTAACGGATCACTTTTGCATGATTATTGATGCGATTTGTTGAGGGGGACCACATTTGTCAAAGAATAACATGGGCATTATATTTACATTGTACCGAGTAGGTAGTGCACCCTCTTAGAAGGGGAAAATTCCTCTGGAACAGTATGCATGTGTTTACTAACCAAGAATATTTCTAGAACAACATATTTTTTATTGTAAACTGCCTTAATGGAAATGGCATATGACCACTTATATAGCTAATATATCCAGCATTCCAGAGCTTTTAGCTGCCACCATCTGACACTAAAACCAGTTTCCATCTGATCAATATGTGACCACTGCTTGCAAAGCTGGGTAAAACTGATGTCCACAGTATAGCTGCACTAAATCTTCATTAAACCAGAAGCAACAAAAATCACTTTTTTATTTCACAAACCAATGAAATATTTATTTTGCTGTGTATATAGTGAGGGCTGCATTCTGTGTCCTTACAAAAACAGTCTGTTCGTGTAAATAAGGATGGAGATGCATTCAAATGGCATTCTTTATTATGTTTTGTACCAAAGTAGCTTATTATAAATTCCTGATTTTATATTGTAAACTGCCTTTGGGAAACTGACATATGGCCTCTTATATGTGGCATTTTCGGGGGCTTTTATTGTCACAGTCTGCTACTACACTTGGATTCCACCTGCGGGGCTGTTTGAAATTGGCACACAATGTCAGTTAAAGCTAGTGTCCAGAACATACTGTGGATATAAAAAGTTTATACACCCCTGTTAAAATGCCAGGTTTTTGTGATATAAAAAAAAATGAGACCACAACAAATCATTTCAAAACTTTTCCCACCTTTAATATGACCTATAACCTGTACAATTCAATTGAAAAGCAAACAAATCTGTTAGGGGAAAAAATATAAAAAAATAAAAAACATACAATAAACTGGTTGCATACGTGTGCACACCCTTAAACTAATACTTTGTTGAAGCGCCTTTTCATTTAATTACAGCATTCAGTCTTCTTGGGTACACACCTGCCATCAATTAAAGAGAGACTGAGTAACCCCAAATAAAGTTCAGCTGTCCTAGTAGAATTTTCCTGACATTTACTTAGGTGCCTGCTACAGCAAAAGCCATGGTTCGCAGAGAGCTTACACAGCATCAAAGGGATCTCATTGTTGAAAGGTATCAGTCAGGAGAAGGGTACAAAATAATTTCCACAGCATTGGATATACAATGGAACACAGTGAAGACAGTCATCAAAAAGTGGAGAAAATATGGGCCAACAGTGATGTTGCAAAGAACTTGACATTCCTGCAAAATTGATGAAAAGACAAGACAAAAACTGGTCAGGTAGGATGCCAAGGGACCTACAGCAACAGTGAAGGAGCTGCAGGAATTTCTGGCAAGTACTGGTTGTGTACTACATGTAACAACAATCTCCCACATTCTCCATATGTCTGGGCTATGGGTGTAGGGTTGCAAGACGGAAGCCTTTTCTTACACAGAGAAAAACATCCAAGCTCAGCTAAAATTTGCAAAACAATACACCACGTCTCCTAAAAGCATGTGGAAAAATGTGTTATGGTCTGATGAGACCAAGGTTGAACTTTTTGGCCACAATTCCAAAGGTACATTTGGCACAAAAACAACACTTTGCATCACCAAAAAAACACAATCTCCACGGTGAAGCATGGTGGTGGCAGTATCATGCTGTGGGGTTGCTTTTCTTCAGCTGGAACTGGGGCTTTTGTCAAGGTGGAGGGACTTATGAACAGTTCCAAATACCAGTCACTTTTGGCCCAAAACCTTCAGGCGTCTGCTAGAAAGCTGGAGATTAAGAGAACTTTCACCTTTCAGCAGGAATGACCCCAAGCATAGGTTCATAGGTAGATACTAGGCTATCTGCCCTAGGGCATTTATAAGCCTAGCCAGAGTGTATTTGGCTTCCGCCTCCCTATTAGATTAGCCTACTGTGCCTCTGTAAAGTAAGTCACAGAAGGTACATCCAGATCAAAAAAAGAACGGCTTCACCAGAAGAAAATTAAAGTTTTGGAATGGCCCAGCCAGAGCCCAGACCTAAATCCAATAGAAAATCTGTGGGGTGACCTGAAGAGGGCTGTGCATAACAGATGCCCTCGCAATCTGACAGATTTGGAGCACTTTTGCAAGGAAGAATGGGCAAATATTGCCAAGTCAAGATGTGCCATATTGATAGACTCCTACCCGAGAAGACTGAATGCTGTAATTAAATCAGAAGGTGCTTCAAACAAAATATTAGTTTTAAGGGTGTGCACACTTATGCAACCTGCTTACTGTACGTTTTTTATTTTTTACATTTTTCCCCTAACAGATGTTTTTCAATTGAATTGTACAGGTTATAGGTCACATTAAAGCTGGGAAAAGTTTATAAATGATTTATTGTGGTCTCATTTTTTTAAATCACAAAAACCTGGCATTTTAACAGGGGTGTGTAAACTTTTTATATCCACTGTATGTATATTACGTTCCAATTATATCAGCAGTAAAATCCTACATATTTCACCTGAATTTTTTCAGTTGTAACTTGCTATGGTTACAAAGCCATGCTTTCAAGCAGCTAATGCAGATAAGACAAATTCAGAGATGCATGACACTGCAAGCTCTGAGGTTAGAACAGCAGGCTTAGGTATGTTTTGTAGGGGAATATTCCACTGTTATCTGAAAGTTTCATAATGAAATCTTTAAGGGGTAGAGAAATAGCCTTTCAAAGACTAGCCCTGGTAGTTTTTGCTCATATGCCTTTTGAATTATACTGTTGCTTTCAATGATGGTGTTATAATGATCTTTTCCCAGTACAAGGAATACAATGATGACATAAAACATTTCTCTGATTATTTATCCTATCAGAAGTAAAAATCCTCAACATTTTACCTAGGGCCAATAGCCTAGTACCTACCTATGAACCTATAGCACTCTTCAAGAAAAACCTTGATGACTGGATGGGTAATAGAAAATTCACCCCAGGGATCACTTCTGCGGTTCTGCTTGACAGGGGCACAGGAAAATAATTTTCTTGGGTGGCGAAAGCCAGGGTACCTTTTTGGCTAGGCTTGTATAGGCCCTAAGGTCAATAGCCTAGTACCTACCTATGAAAAAAAACATGCTGCTTTTATTTGCAAAATGCCATTGTTAACATGCTGAATGCTTCAGCAACAAATGAGCTGGAGTCAAATTCCACTTAGTGCAGCAAAGAAACTATAAGGATAGAATGTGAGTCTTAAGTGCTTTTGTATGTGTTCATCTTGTTTGCTTGGTAGTGCAGTTCTGAACTTCTGCTCTGTGTGCCGGACTCAGTAATGGCTGAGAACACTCTAATGAGTAGTCATTAGATCAGACGTAGAAACCCTACATATTTCACTTTGAAACAGACAAAAGTTATGTACTTGCCATAATAATAGTTATTCATGATCGTTGTCCTGATGAACTAGTGTAAGCTAAGAAACCTGTTCCGGAGGAAGGATTTCAAATCAAAAGACTGATCTCTGAAGGTAGTACTGACTCCAGCACTGCTTTTCCCAAACTCAAGTTCTTCCCCTAACTCCCATAATGCTCCTCACTTCCATATCTTTTCCAGACTGAGTTTGCCTAATAGACACAATTCTGCATCTACAGGCTCCTAGCCAATGCTAAACATAAATCCCCAACATGTAATGCCACTCTAAGGTCGCAGGAGATGTCAACACCATCTACTTAGAATAGTAAGGTGACACTACTAAAGGGGTAAGGAGGGAAGGCTTGATGAAATGTACTGACTAGGATCAATAAAATTTATAGTTAGGGTAAGCACACAAATTTGTTTTCTTGCATGTTCTAGTCTGTACACTTCAAAGCAAAGGACAGTCACCTCCTAAAAATCTTGAGTAGAATCATGACAGAATGGTGGCACTGGAAGAAGATCTGGACCTTGAGATCGCATCCAGTTTACAGTGTCTTAAAAATGTATGCAGTAAAATTCATTTCATAGCAGCACAGATGTCATCCACTAAACAGTTTCTGAATAAGGCTAACAACATATCCATATATCTAATTTATCTGGACTTGTCTTGTTACAGGATAATGTGACTTTAGGGATTCACTTTAGAAGCTCGAATTCCCAAAATCTCGAACTTCATATGGTCGAGACCAAAAGATCGAGTTTTGGAAACTCGAACTTCTAAAATGAAACTCAAAAAAAAAAAAAAAAAGTCAAACATCGTTTTTGCAGGGGGGCTTCACCCCCCCCTGCACCCCCCATGTGGGGGGCTGTGCCCCCCACACACCCCCTACTTAAATATACCAACTCCAAGATCGCGCTACAGTGGGAAAAGGGAAATCTCCCATATTGCGCTATATGCGGAAGCGCAAAACGGGAGATTTCCCACTTCCTGTCAACACCGCAAAAAAGATAAAAACATTACATACACACAGAGCGTACAAGAAGCCTTGCCTCTGTGTGCACGTAATGTTTTAAGGTAAGTAAAGTGTTATTTTTTAAAACTTTACATAATCGATTTACTGAAATCTCGATCATATGGTCTCGACCATATGACATTCGAGATTTCAGTAATTCGATTATGTAAAGTGCTTCCGACTTTAGATATCTTATGACTCACTGTGCTTGAGGCAAAGGAGAGAAAGAATTGATTGTCTTTTCTGTAGACCCCACTTCTGTGCACATAAAGTTTTAGCTGTCTATAATCAAAATGTTATAATCTGTATATGCCTTAAAAAGAATACTACAGAAAGAAGGCTGGTAGCCTGAAAGACTGACTGAGATTAGGTTCTAAGGCTACGTTAAGCATGAAGGCTGGGTTGGTTCATAAATAGGATCTACATTATACAATCGAAAGTTGACAATGTCGAACGCTCTAAAGAGTGAAAATGCTGGAACTCTAAGTTCTGTTATTGAAATTGCAGTACAGTGAAGACTGGAATATTTGCCCTTTCCTCACTTTAGTGCGATCTAGGAGGTGGATTATATATTTAGCAGGGGGGGGGGGCTCAGCCCCGCACAATAAGGAGTTTGAGTTCTGACATTTTCGGTCTTTACAACATTTGCCATGGTCAACATTTGATTATATAATATAGACCCCATAAGTATACTCTGTATTTATGGAAAATTAAATATGCAAGATGGCATGACAGAGGATGCAACTCCAATGTTCTCTTTGCTTGGATTATTGTCATGATAGAAAGGTTTTTCAAAGAAAGAAATCTAAAGTCTGCTGAAGTAGCAAGCTAAATTAAGCATGAGAATTTTCCAAAAATGAAATTGAGACCCAAAGGAGGAAAAGGATCTTTAACTATTGTTCTCAGCAAAACAAGATACCTCATAAAAATGTTTTGCAACCCCAAAAAAAGTGAACTGAATCCTTAAGAGTGCAGCTAACTACACTCTGATTGTTGAGAAGCAAGAAAGTACAGTTGTGTACACTTACCATAAATGTAGATGTTCGAGTGTATTGACTGTTGCAGTCATCACACTTGGGTTATCTGCCTGCAGGTAGCCCTCAGTCAGCCTGAATACCAGAGACTTAGCATTTCGGCGTCGATTGCTGTCGCTCCAGGACTGACGTCAGGTCTCCAGGGGTATAAAAACAAGTAGCCGACACCATTACATCAGTTGTTCTTGCCCCAAATGTCAGGAACCCCCCCCCCCCCGCAAATAGGGAGCTAAGTTATGGTGGGGAAAACACCACCACTAAAAAGTAAATACCAATACCCCTGAAAAGGGTAAGTAATAGGCATAGAGAGGAGAGAGAGAAACACGGGGACTGGACGGAGGGAAACCAGGACTGCAACAATGAATACATTCAAACATCTACATTTATGTTAAGTGTACACAACTGTACAATGTTCTTCGTGTTTCACTGCTGCAGTCATCACACTTGGGTAGATTCCCAAAACTGAAGAAGGGTGGAGGGAGTCAAGAAGAGTTGGGGCTGGCTAGTATGCCTTGCAGGACTGCTGTTGCAAAACCCACCCTGGGTTTGGAAAAGACAGGCAAGTGGTAATGCTTGGTGAAAGTGTGTACAGAACTCCAGGTAGCAGCTTCCAGGATGTCCCTGGTAGGTACTCCCCTGAGGAATGCTGTAGAGGTAGAAGTTGCCCTAGTGGAATGTGCTCTGACCCCCTGCAGGGTTGGTTTCCCATGGTGCTTGTAGCAGAAATGGATGCAGTGTGCTATCCATTTGGAAATTGTTTGTTTAGAAATGGCCTTGTCCTCTGCCCCTGTTGCAAAGCTGACTAGTAACTGGTCAGATTTCCTGAAGGGCTTAGTCCTATCACGGTAGAGTCTGAGCTGTCTGTGCATGTCCAAGGAGAGCAGGATCCTTATTTTGAGGATTAGGGAAGAAGGTTGGCAAATGGACAGACTGGTTGAGCCACACTGGATACCACTTTAGGCATAAAGGAAGTGTTAGTCCTGTGGGAATCCCTGATAGCATGGAAAATAATGAAGAATTCCACAGCCATGAGTGCTTGTAGCTCAGACACTCTTCTAGGTGAAGTGATAACCAGAAGCAAGGCTGTTTTGCAAGAGAGGAATTTTAACTCTGCTGACGCTGCAGGCTCAAGGGGGGAAGCGTGAGCTTTTCCAGTACAAAGTTGTTAAGGTCCCAAACAGGGATGGGTGCCCTCCTTGGCAGCCTTAAGTTGTTTGCCCCTCTCAGGAATTGTTTGATAAGAGGGTGAGAGAAGAGAGGTGGGTCAGTGTTGTAATGAACTGAAATGGCAGAGACATGGATCTTAATGGAGGAGAAGAATAGGCCTCTGTGGAGTAGATCTGCTAGGTAATCCATGATTAGAGCCAAGGAGGGCAGGTTTATGCCCTCTCCTTTAGACTGCATCCAGGAGCAGTACCTTTTCCACTTATCAGCATAGGATTTCCTAACACTGGGTCTTCTGGCTTCAAGAATGATGTCCAGCACCTGCTTGCTTAGGCTGGTTACTGGGGGAGAATTCCCGGAATAAGCCAGGCTGCAAGATTTAGGGTTTGCAGATGCGGATGCTGAGAGAGCATGGTTGGGTTCTGGTGTAGGTCCATGGTGGCACCGGTAACAGGTTGCGCAGGAGTGGGTACCAGTGCTGGCATGGCCAGTCCGGGACAATCTGAATTGTCCTTGGGCTGTCCTGTTTTATCTTGAGCAACACTCTTGAGAGAAGGGGCAGAGGAGGAAAGGCATAGATTGAGAGATTTACCCACTGAAAGGATAGGGCATCCACTTTCCAGGCCCTGCTGTGAGGAGTCCTGGTGCAGAATTTGCTGAACTGGTGATTGCACGGGGAGGCAAATAGATCCACCTCTGGGGTCTCCCATTATTGAATCAGAAGGTTGAAGGTGCTAGGCTCTAATTGCCACTTGTGTGGGTCTAGGAGATTTCTGCTTAAGTCATCTGCCACTGAGTTTTGTTTGCCTGGTGGGAACTGAGCTTACAGATGGACCTGCATGTCCAAGGCCGTGTTCCACAGGGCCATGGCAAGTCTGCAGAGTGGGTAAGAGTGTGTTCCCCCCTGCTTGCTGATGTACCACATAACTGTGGTGTTGTCTGTTTTTATTAGCAGGTGTCCTGGTGAGAGTAGGGATCTGAAAGCTGTAAGAGCATGCTGTACAGCTAGCATCTCTTTTTGGTTGATGTGCAGATGAATTTGACTTGGGCTCCAGTGGCCCTGAATGCACTTGCCGTCCATGTGTGCCCTCCAGGCATAGTTTGATGCGTCTGTGGTTAGGGTCTGGGCAGCGAGGGGTTGAGTAAAGGGCAGTCCTTTGTTGTGGATGCATGCTGCTGCCCACCAAAGAAACTCTGTCCTTAGATGGGGTATGATAGGAATGACGGTTTCCAGGTCCTGAGAATGTTGGCACCAAAAACTTTTTAAGTACCACTGAAGCTTCCTCATATGCAGTCTGGCATATGGAATTAGTAGGATGCATGAGGCCATGAACCCTAGGGCCTGCAGGAATTTCCTTGTGGATAGCTGGTTTCTGGTGGCCATTTGAGTAAAACAGTCTGTCAGGCTTGTTTTTCTGGAGTGAGGAATGTCATCTGGGATGCTGTGTCCAAGCTTGATCCCAGGAATACAGTCTTTTGACTGGGGACATGTTTTGATTTCTTTTCGTTGATGGTGTACCCCAGGGAGGTTAGAAGGTTTTTTAGAAATGTCAGGTGCTGCAAGAACATTTCCTGACTGTCTGATGAATCAATCAGTCGTCCAGGTACAAGTAAATTTGGATATTTCTCTGTCTGCAGTAAGCAATGGCTGGAGCCAGGCATTTTGTGAATACTCTGGGAGCAATGGATAAGCCACAGGGAAGTGCAGAGAACTGATAATGCATAGATCCTGCCCTGAAGCACAGATATTTGCAAATAGGCTTCTTTTAGTCTAGGGTGACTAACCAGGCATCCTTGGCTAGCATAGGTAGAAGCTGCTGCAGGGTGAGCAATTTGAATTTTGGTACCACCAGGAGGGTGTTGAGAATTGAGAGATCTAGGATTGGGCGCCAAGTGCCCTCTTTTCTGGGTACCAGGAAAAGTCTGGAATAGAATCCTTGGCCTGTCTGTTCCACAGGAACAGGATGAATTACCTTTATTGAGAGCAGGGATTGAACTTGCTTTTGTGCCTCTGCCCACTGGTTTGGAGGAAGGTCTGGGAACCCTTCTGGGGTTGGCAGTGAGTGGAAGTAAAATTTGTACCCCTGGGATACAATGTTGAGGACCCATCGATCTTTGGTGACGGAAATCCAGTTTTTTGCATGAAGGGTAAATTTTCCTCCTAGGGGCACAAGTAGTTGGGCAGAGGTGTGGAGTGGAGTTGAGAAGTCATTGGGAATTCTTTTCATAAGGGGGGTGGCTTAGTACTCCCTGCTTTGTAGACAGAAGCACTCCATTGCTTAGATCTCTGCTTACCCTGAGACTGTAGTCTGGGTGGACTGTTACCCCTGGTTCTGGTTTGAGATGGCCTTGAGGGGACTGGAAAGGACCAATGTTTTGAGGGACAATGCCTTCTAAATCTAGGAGGCTGTACTTGCAAGAATTCTTTAACTGTCTGCAAAGATTTAGCTTTTTCTTCCATCTGAAGACGCAAAAGAGGTCGTTCGTTTGTGTCGAACATCGGTAGTGCAAAGAACTTTCTCAGAAGCCGATGCCTGCTCAGCGGCTCCGGACCCATCCAAGGTAGAGACATCCGCAGGTTCCATAGTCGAAGAAGAGTCTTGCGGCATACCGGACTCCAAACGGGTCTCGGTAGAGACCTGCGAATCCATAGAAGCAGGCATCAGGGGCTGCGAAAGCAGCTCAATGAGTACCGGCGAACTGGCGACTAGCTTAACGGAAGCATTGTCAGCAGTTTTGGACCTGTGTGTGGTCTGTCTCTATCTTTATCCTTAGGTTTTTTCGGAATATCTGTAGTCGGATGGCTTACCGAAGCCATTTTGGAATATGGAGATCGAGAACGAAAATATCTAGCGACAATAAGGGCCCGACGACGAATGGTTTGGGCATTGAGCAAGGCACAAAACCAACAGTGAGGCATGTCGTGGTCTGGGCCTAAACAGCTGATGCAGTAAGAATGAAAATCTCGGTGCGGTATTTGCTTTCCACAGGCAATACAATTGTTAACTTTTTCTGACATCGGTTAGAGCAAGAAAAAAGGACCCCCAATGGGGTACTTAGCTTTAGAAGACTTCAGGATGATTCAATTCGAAAATTAATAACTCAGGTAGCAGCCGACCAACACTCGTGCAAACTGCTTCTGCTTCGGGCTCCTCGGCAAGAAAGACTGATGTAATGGCGTCAGCTGCCTGTTTATATACACCTGGCAACCTGACGTCAGTCCTGGAGACAGAGCAACCGACACAGAAATACTAAGTTTCTGGTATTTGGGCTGACTGAGGGCTACCTGCAGGCAGATAACCCAAGTGCGATGACTACAACAGTGAAACATGAAAAACATCTTTCATTAAACGCTTTTGTCAATTACTGAGGAATGCAAGGAATGGGGACTGTGAATGGATCTATTCCCTACTGGGTAGTCCATTAAGAAAACTTAGTCAGTTTTTAATTGCAAATCTTCCTAGCACAGGATCTTTGGGCTATCAAAAGGATTTAGATCACCGTTGCTGTGTAAGAAGGGCCCCTGGCCATAAGGAGGAATTGCAAAATCCAAGTGGTTATTTAAAGGACTGAACATGTGGGTTGGAGTTGCTGGATGGATGGGATATAAGACCTGGGTGGGGCTTTAGCGAGAGTCTCTTCTTCAAATGAAGCCAAGGAAAAGGAAGCCATACCTGCCAAGGACAAAAGGTAGCCATGAGTGTCTCTCTGGCTGCTCACAATTTTTTTTTTCTGTAGAAATCACATTGTCAAGATAAAAGGTTGAAATGTGTAGACCAGCCTCATCAGCTGCTGATGGACTACAGCAATCTAGGGAGCCTGTCCTTGATGAAGGATGAGGGAAGAAAAGCTGCAGCATTTGGTGTTGATCTGGGAAGCAAAAAGGCCGCAGCAAGGCTTTCACCAGTGGCAGAAAATCATCCATGTTGTTGTGAGGTTGAGGGACTACTTGTGTAACACCAGGATGCATCAACTAAGCCTGTCCACTAACAAGCTAACATGACTGGGGATGTGTATTGCTGTCATAAGGCACTGGGAGTCTACTGTCCAATCCCTGACCCTCATTATTTCGTGAAAGATGGGACAGGATGTGGTTTCCTCTTGTCCGTTGATGTACCATACTGCTGATATGCTGTCATGGTGAATTAAAATTGCATCTTCTGGAATATGGCTCAGAATAGCCTGCAATGCTAGAAGAACCACCCTGATCTCCAGAATGCTGGTGTGTAGTCAGGCCTCCTTTATTGCATCCATGTCCTTTGGACCGTCTGCCCCAAATAATACCCCCCCCCCCCCCCCATCCAAGGTAGCTTCTGTGGTGATTGTGACTAATGGAAGAAGGGGGGAAAGGGTATATACCTTATTTAAGTTTGGTAGATGTAACTACTACTGTAGATATCTTTGGCATGTTCTGGACAAAGGAATTGCTTGGTCCAAAGGATCCTTTAGCTCAGACTACTGAACACAAAGAGTCCACTGCAGTACTCTCATTTGAAATCTTACAAATTGTACCTAATTGAATGATTCTGCCACAAGCCCCAGAACCTTAAGGAAAATAGGAAAACTGATGCAACAGATAATTGACTACCAGCTGAAGTGACTTTCTCATTTCTCCTGGCAATTTTACTAGCATATGAATTGTGTCCAGGTGGCAACCTGTAAATAGGAGATCTTGCAAAGGCTCCATGTGGTATTTCTCTGTGTTCCCTGATACAAGGACAGAGAAAGCTGAAGTAGTCCCCTGCATATATAAATGACTCTCCTGTAGCAGAAACTAGAAACCTATCATTTAGATTTTGAAAAATCTTGATACTTCCCCCAACAGTCTTAGGTGAGCTGATAGAGATGCCATGTACATAGTGCACACCTGGCGGATGTTGTGAGACCAAAGGGCAGGACCCTGAACTGATAATGACTTCCTTGTATCCAAAAGCTTTAGCTACTGTTATTTTTTAACACCTTTATTGAATTATTAGTTAAAACATGGGCAAACATACATTTATATAAAAGAAAAGAAATCATATTAACATATTTCCAGTTGCAAACATCACACACCTCACATATATTCTTTTCTATATTTATCACCGGTTCGTTCAACATTACATAAATTGATCAATTCCTGCTTTCTCTTAAACCTCACTCCTCCAAAACACTACTCTGAATGCATTTATTGTTCCCACAATTTTTATGTTTTTCTATGTAATTTGCTTCTTCCCTTTTCTAAAGATCCCACTTCCAGTTCTTTAGTCTCTGTTATAAAATTCAGTACATCAAATACAGTTGGTTTAGACTTTCATTTCCATTTTCTACTAATTGCTTTTTTGGCAGCCACCAGAATTATACTTAACAAGGCCTTACTATGAGTAGGCAATTCAGATCCTTCAACCCTGTTCAAAAATAATCTCCTTAGTTATATCCATTTGCTCACCCAATATTTCTGGCACAGTACTCTGTGGGAAATCTTTAAAGCACACCAACTCATTACACTTCCAAAACATATGTTCCCAGTTACATCACATCTCCAACATTTGCCATCTACTTAAGGAAAAATGTCTTTGGAGTCTGCTTGCATTACAAAAAAAAAAACTATGCAAACACTTCCAAGCAAAAATTCTAAATTTTCTAGACTTTGCTGCATATTTGAGAGCTATTCTAACCTCCTCTGATTGATTCCTATAGTTACTGCACAGTATTCTGTATGCCCTACTAATTAACCCTTTTCAACAGCAGCTTCTGTTCTACACTGCGGTGGTAAAAATCCTAAATTTTCTAGACTTTGCTGCATATTTGGGAGCTATTCTAACCTCCTCTGATTGATTCCTATAGTTACTGCACAGTATTCTGTATGCCCTACTAATTAACCCTTTTCAACAGCAGCTTCTGTTCTACACTGCGGTGGTGGTGCTGCGGTAGCATTGTCGCCTCACAGTTAGACATTGCCCGTTCGATTCTCAGAGCGTCTTCTGTGTGTCGACATGAGTGAATGGGCGTTCCTTCGTTGAAGGTTGTGCGTTAGGCCCGGCAAGCCAGCACGTAAAAATCTACTGCCAATCATTAGCGGACCGGAGTTCCGCTGTGGCGACCCCTAACCGGGAAAAGCCGAAAGATACAAACAAACAGCAGCTTCTATTCTGTCTTCAATTAGTCTTCTACTAAGGATTTCCCTATCCCTTTCTCTTTGCCTATGCTCAGACAGAAATCCATGATTGGGAAGGCAGTCTCTAGCTTGCAGCCTGAATGCCTTCTTGGTTTCTTCCAATTCTATTACCTTTCCTTCTCTAGACATCTGCTGCCAGTACCTTGGTACCTTTACCAGTTTTCTCCAGTAAATTTCAGCCCCTCTTGCCTAATCTCTGTACTCCTAATTGCAGTCAACCCTATCGGCAAAATCTCCTTTCTCCATTCTCATGTTGGCTTAGGTGTTAGAATACTTTTGGCTACTTTACAAATATAATATTCTGAGTAGCTGTTATTCTCGTTAGGGATCTGCATCCAAAATCCATCTGTCTCCAAATTACTTGAATCCCCCCCCCCCCACGCTTCATCATCATCCCTTTCCACTTTGAATTATAGCTTTCTGCTTGTGTTATATGAGCCTTAACTGTGAGGTTCCTCACTAAAAGCATGCAGGGCATAAGTAAAATGTCCTATCAAGGCCCTATCCCTGTATTCTGTCTCCTACAGACTGATGAGGAGAGATCTATGCCTGGCATATAGGGCATTGTGAGACCCCACTCTGATGGACCTCCTGCATATCCACAAAACAAACAGTACCAGAAATACTGGCTATAAAGTCTTAAACCTTGCCTGTGATATAAATAGGACTTGCTGGAGAGACAGGTATGTATCCCAGAGACTACCCCATCTTTGAAAAAGGCTCCCCATCCATGTGAAGCAGAGTTACTCCCGAACGCAATTCAAGTGTAACTTGAAAAACTGGATGAAGAACAGGAAATTCATCCCTGGCCT
This sequence comes from Protopterus annectens, assembly GCF_019279795.1. Taxonomy (NCBI): domain Eukaryota; kingdom Metazoa; phylum Chordata; order Ceratodontiformes; family Protopteridae; genus Protopterus; species Protopterus annectens. The sequence continues at coordinate 767,430,045 of NC_056747.1, read as the reverse complement.
GGCACCTATGTCTCTAACAGACACAGGCGACCTGTAAATGGTTCATCTCCCAGGCCCCTGCATGTAAATGTTTCATCTCCCAAGCCCCTGATTGCATGGCTAGGCTTAAAAAGGCCTTTGTGGTCGTTAGCCTAGTAAACACCTACGAACCTATAAAATATCCCTCATCAGGTAATCCTAATCGACTTTGTTCTATTAGAAGGATCAACTTATCTGACTTGACCATTGTCCTTTACCCCTTCCAGATAAAATCCTTCAAATCTTTATTAAATACTGTTCACAACATCCCCTTTGGTTGATAAAAATATGCCTAACCTACATATAAAACTAAAGTGACTAAATCATTTTCAAAGCTTGTATCTTGCTATCCATATCCATAAACAAAAGCTTTCAGTTTCTCAGATTTTGTATTTTGTATTACCTTTTGTTTAGTAACTTCAAATATAATATCCTTACCTGCCATAATAGAATAATTTTTAACCCATACTCCCAAATTCTTCATTGTATCAGGTCCCCATAAATATTGCTGGACCAAATCATGTGAGAGTACAAAATTTACAGCTACAGCCTTTGTTTTATCTTCATTGATTTTTTTATCCTACAAAGACCTGAAACTGTCTCAAGATGTTCCCATAACACAGATGCCCTTTTTTGTTTTACAGGGTACAAAATAACATCCTCTGCAAATAAAGCCAACTTTTCTTGATTATAGTACCAATTACGAGTCCCTTATTTTCTTTCCCAATGGCTCTAAATGTAAAGCAAGTAAAAAGGGGGAAAGAGGACACCCCTGCCTGGCTCCTCTGTTCAGACACAACTTGTCAGAAAGTAACTCTCCCACTTTACTTTTTGCCTCTGATCTCTCATACATCCTCCTAATTAACCTCATTACTGTATGAAGGAATTCAAAGGTTTCCATTCCCTACTTAAAAAATCCAAGCTTACTCCAGTGAATCCTTTCTCTGCATCAAACCCATCAATAACAGCAGTACTTTTTTACACTCTGCTACCACCTGGATCACCATTGTTCTATTAATGCTGACAAATGTTTGCCTCCCCTCCACAAAATCACACTGATCCACATCTATTAATTTTGGCAACACATTTGCCATTCTTTTAGCTATTATAGACATAAACAATCTATAACCATGATTTAAAATTAAAATGGGCCTATATGAAGCTGGGTCTGATGGGTCTTTATCATCTTTAGGTATTATAGCCACCAAAGCTTTCTTGCAGGATGCTGGTGCTTCCCTCATTTTAAAATACAGTTAAACAAATCCTTCCAAATCTTTAATATTTTCTTCCTTCCTATCTTCCAAACTTCCATAGGAATACCATCTACTCCTGGAGATTTTCCTGCAGATTGATTGGACAGCACCATTTTTATCTCATCTCCTCCTGTTAATTGTTCAGCCTCATCTACCCTCTAGCCTTGGCATACTTAAGTCTTCCAAAAATATTTCCATTTGTGCTCTTTCTTGATTTCCACATTTCTCTGCTTTATCCAAATTTTCATAACATTTCTGAAATATCTCTACAGAATCTCTGTTATTTTTCTTGTTATATGCTCCCAAAGTTTGGCAACAATCCTTTCTAATTTATGTTGGCTAAGTCATTGTGCTAAAAGTTTTTGTGCTTTGGAGTTATGGAAAAAAAAAACAGTTGCTTAACAGCGGTATTTCTAAACTCATGCATATTACCTAGATACTCCTATAATTTCTCTTTAGCATTTTGCAACTGTGCCTCTTCTTGTTCTGTCAGATTCCCCTTATTCTTCCATACTCTAACCGTTTCAAACCCTGTAAATAATCCTTACTACTTCTTAATGATATCTTTTACTTTTATTTCTACCCTATTGTTAAAGTCCCCTTTCATTTTATCCCACTCACTGAAAATGTTTCGATCTTTCCTAACAACTATTGGTTTCCACTACCCATTCCTTAAATTCCTCTCTTTTTAATAGGTAGAAGGGGAGGTGCTAGTGACTCATTTTTACTTCATTACCCTGCATTTTTATCTTAGTTGTTATTGGTGCATGATTTGAAATAGTTATTGTATGTGAACTAAAACTTTCAATTTAAATGCACATTTTCCTGTGAAATGTAACTTGTCTAGTCTAGCCCAGTTACTGTTCTTTGTGGAATAATATGTAAGTTCTGTCAGAGTTCCTACTACTCAATTCACATCTTCCATAACAAATATTTTCATAACTTTCTTCAGAAATCTACCCTCTTTTGTTATATGTTCCCTTATATGTTTCTCAGATACATCCGCACTTTTCTGTCCAAAGGGAACACAAACCAAGAAAAGCAAATATAAGGTATCCAGACAACCACTCAGCAAGTACTCGTAATGACAGTTTATTGGGTTCTCAATAAAACCACACTCAAAACACGATAGTCCACAGATTAAGCGCTTTCGTCGGAATAACCAACTACATCAGAATCATCGACCCTCATCAGACCACTAACAGAGTATAATGCACTCTTTTGCACGTACCTCACCTGACACCTGCAGCAGATGAAGAGACTTCAGAGGTTTCTCAATAAGAAAATACAGGGACTCCAAACCATGACCTAAGTGGACAGGCTGAAGCCCTGTCACTTTACTCTGTATCTTATAGGCTGCTGAGAGGTGACTTGTACCTGCCCTATAGGGAAATCTCCATCTCTGCCCTAATGGAAATGCTGCACATTCACAAGTCAAATGACACAAAAGTCACTCGCTCTAGGCATCTCAACCTAGCGTGTGACATTAAGAGAACATGCTGGAGAAACAGATATGTCTCCCAGAGACTACTTCTTCTCTGGAATAAACTTCCTGTTCACATAAAGCAGAGCTCCTCACTGACCCTATTCAAATGCAACCTATAAAATTGGACTGGAGACTGCAAATTCACCCCCGGGTGGCACCCATGTCTCTCACAGATAGGGTTAGCCGGTGTTGATCACAGACCTGCTCTGTTCATAAATTCATTCTGCAAACTACCCACAAAGAACAAAAGGGGATACTTGGGATTAAAACAGCTAGGTTTGTAAATGCTCTAGGGCTGCAAGCCTAGTAACCTCCTATGAACCTACACAACTATACATATATTATAATCTGTGCACTTTTACACCCACATCTACCTCAATAACCCAAGATTACAGCATATTTACTTAAACATGCTTTTGTCCAGCCTTTCTCCTCTTTTTACACTGTAATGCCTACATTTCTTACAACTAAAAAAGAAGAAAGGCACTCGCTTACTCTAGCATCTTTAGCACATACAGCAATAACTGAAGAAACTTCACATGCAATTTATACAATAAAATGTTTTATACAAATACTGTTAAGAGCAAAAATTGTTTTACTTACAATTACTCCCCCCTCTCTTTTTTATTCCTTTTAGTGTCCTTCCAAACATTAATGACAAAGTGAGACATATGCCAGTAACTGAATTTTACTAAAACAGACAGAATTACTAGCCCTTGTCATCAGTTTCTTTTTTTTCACACTGAGGGAAAGTACAGTTGTGTACACTTACCATAAATGTAGATGTTCGAGTGTCTTCACTGTTGCAGTCATGACTGTAGGGTTCTCCCCTGCCAGCAGGCAGTCCTTGGTCGGCCAGAATCCCAAAGTCTGGGTCCGGCGTCGGCTGTTCAGCCATGCTCCCTGACGTCAGAGCGCCAGGAGTACAAAGCTGACAGCTGATGCCATGTTCTCCAGTTTTTCTTGCCCCAGATGTCAGAAGTTCCAAAATGAGTAAGGTCTCATACCCTTTGCAAATACACCTCAGAAGAAGGGTGAAAAAAGGAACCACACAAAAGAAGAAAAAAAAATAAGAGGGGACAGGAGGGAGGGAAACCCAGACTGCAACAGTGAAGACACTCGAACATCTACATTTATGGTAAGTGTACACAACTGTACTATGTTCATCGTGTTTCACTGTTGCAGTCATGACTGTAGGGTAGAGTCCCAAAGCAGAATGAAAGGGAGGTGGTCATAAAGTAGAGGGGGCAGCTATAAGGCCCTGCAAGACTGCAGAAGCAAAGCCTGCCCTAGACTTAGAGTAGAGAGGTAGATTGTAGTGCTTGGAAAAAGTATGCACTGAACTCCAAGTTGCAGCTTCCAAAATGTCTTTGGTAGGAACTCCCCTGAGGAAGGCAGCTGAAGTGGCAGCAGCTCTGGTAGAGTGAGTCCTTATAATCCCTGGGATTTGCTTTCCATGGTGTGAATAGCAAAATCTGATTCCATGAGCAATCCATTTAGAAATGGTCTGTTTTGAAATGGCTTTACCTTGGGAACTTGAAGCATAAGAAACAAACAATTGCTCTGATTTCCTGATGACCTTGGTTCTGTCCAGGTAAAAACGTAGTTGTCTGTGTACGTCCAAGGAATGCAAGATCCTTTCCCCTTTATTTTGAGGAGTGGGGAAAAAAGTTGGCAAGTGAATAGTTTGATTTAAAGCCACTTTGGAAACCACCTTAGGCATGAAAGTAGGATTAGTCCTTAAAGACACCCTGTCTTGATGAAAAATAATATAAGGTTCTACAGCCATAAGAGCTTGCAACTCTGAAACTCTCCTGGCAGAGGTCAGAGCTAACAGGATGGCTGTCTTCCAAGATAAAAACTTGATGTCAGATGTGACAGCAGGCTCAAAAGGAGGTAAGGTGAGCTTTTCCAAAACATAGTTGAGATCCCAAGCAGGAATGGGAGGAGATCTAGGGGGCCTTAAGTTCTTAGCTCCTCTGAGAAACTGTCTCATGAGCTGGTGGGAAAAGATTGGAGGGTCTGTATTATAATGAGCAGAAATAGCAGAGGCATGAATCTTTATGGAAGAGAAAGAAAGACCCTTATGTAAGGGGTCTGTCAGGTAAAGTAAAATCTGAGGAATGTTAGGAATAAGAGGATCAGAATCCTAAGCCTGCATCCAGGAACAAAATCTTTTCCATTTGCCTGCATAAGATTTTCTAGTGCTAAGACGTCTGGCTTCTAAAATGACATCCATAACCTGCTTGGGTAGGAGAGAATGATTTAAAGACCCTGGATTAACCAGGTCGCCAGGCTGAGAGTTTTGACATGGGAGTGTAGAACCTGACCCTGGTGTTGGGACAGAAGGTTTGGAGTCTGTGGTAAAACCCAAGGGGGCTCCAGACAAAGGTTTTTCAGAGTTGGGTACCAGAACTGTCGAGGCCAATTTGGGGCCAGCAAGATTATCATCTTGGGCTTGTCCTGTTTGATCTTTAATAATACTCGTGGAAGAAGAGGAAGGGGCGGAAAGGCATATCCCGAGAGGTTTCTCCAACTGAATGATAGTGCATCCACTTTCCAAGCTTGTTCGTGGAAAGTCCTGGTGCAAAAATTCTGTAGTTGATGATTGAGGTGGGATGCAAAGAGGTCTATGTGAGGACATCCCCAAACTGCAGTAATCATCTTGAAAATTTCGGTGTCCAGCATCCATTCGTGTGGGTCCGAAAGGTTTCTGCTCAGACTGTCTGCCAGGAAGTTTTGCTTCCCTGGTAGAAACTGTGCTTGAAGGTCCAGATTGCAAGCTAGAGCTGTGTTCCAAAGATCCATGGCTAGTCTGCAAAGGGGATAGGAATGAGATCCCCCTTGCTTGTTTATGTACCACATAACTGTGGTGTTGTCTGTCCGTATCAGTAGTTGTCCTGGATGTAGAAGATTCCTGAAGGCCAATAGAGCTTTCTGAATGGCTAACATTTCCTTTAAATTGATATGCAGGTGCTTTTGATCCTTTGTCCAAAGGCCCTGCAGACAGTTGCCCTGAAAATGGGCTCCCCATGCATAATCTGAGGCGTCCATGGTCAGTATCTGAGTGGCAGGAGGCAGACAGAAGGGTTTTCCTTTGTTTAGAGTACATGTCTTGGACCACCAAAGGAATTCCTTTTGAAGTCAAGGCAGGACGGAGATCAGTATGTCTAAACTGTGGCAATGCTGAGACCATACACTTTTTAGGTACCACTGTATTTTCCTCATATGTAGTCTTGCATATGGTACAAGAAGGATGCAGGAGGCCATGTAACCCAAAGCCTGCAGGAATCTCCTTGCAGATAGCTGAGTTAAAGTTGCCAAGGTTTTGAAAGTTGAGGCCAGCTGTAATTGTTTTTCGCATGTCAGAAATGCCATCTGGGTTGTTGTGTTTAGAGAAGCGCCCAGAAAAATTATCTGTTGTGAGGGTGTCAAATTTGACTTTTTTATGTTTACAGTGAATCCCAGGAACTTGAGAAGATTCTGAACAAACTCTAGATGCTGGAGTAAGACATTCTTGCTGTCTGCCTGAATAAGACAGTCGTCCAGATAAGGGTAAATTTGAATTCCCTTGAGTCTGCAATAAGCTACTACTGGAGCCAGGCATTTGGTGAAGACCCTGGGCGCAGTAGACAATCCAAAGGGCAGCGCAGAGAATTGATAGTGTCTCGATCCGGCCTTGAACCTGAGGTATTTTCTGCGTTCCTGCCTGATGGGAATGTGTAAATATGCCTCCTTTAAATCCAAAGTTACCTTCCATGCATTTTTGGTCAGCATTGGAAGTAGCTGCTGTAGAGTAAGCATCTTGAATTTTGGTATCTCTAGAAAAGTGTTCAAGACTGACAGATCCAGAATGGGTCTCCATGAATTTTGCTTCCTGGGGACTAGAAAGAGCCTTGAGTAAAAACCTTGTCCCATCTCTGAAAGTGGAACTAGTTCTATGGCTTTCATAGCCAAGACAGCTTCCACCTGGTTTAAGGCCTCTGACCATTGATGTTTTGGAAGATCTGGCCATCCGCTTGGCCTTGGTAGGGTATGAAAATGGAATTTGTAACCTCTTGAAACTACATCCAGAACCCACTTGTCTTGGGTTATATGAGTCCAATTTAGGTGAAAAAGAGAAAGTTTTCCTCCGAGAGGGGCTTCCAGACAAGAAGTTCCTGCAGCCCAACAGAGGGAGTCATTGAGTCTGTTTCCGATTAGCTTGCGACCTGTCCTCTCCTCCCCTAGGGGTGGAAGCAGTCCACTGTCTTGGTCTATAAGAGGCTTGCGTTTGAGGCCTTCCTCGGGAGCGTCTGTATCTACCCCTCTGAGGCCTGTCTGAATTGGGAAAGGACCAATTTTTTGTAGGCCAATTCCTACTAAATCTGGATGGCTGTACTTGTAAGAAATCTTTAACTGTTTGCATGGATTTTGCTTTGTCCTCCATCTTTTTAATCACCGCTTCAGCTTTAGATCCAAACAAAACATTATGCTGAACAGGAGCATCCAATAATTTAGCTTTTACTTGATCTGGCAAATTTTGTTCCTTTAACCATGCATGCCTTCTAATTACTGTGCCAGAGGCAGCAGCCCTACAAGAAGCCTCCAAGGCATCAAATCCACAGTGTAAACCATGCTTCCCAACCTGTTCAGTGGCATGCATTAAGTCATGTAGCTCCTTATCATCTGCACAGGTGGAAATGGAAGTTAGCTTTTGTTTTAGAACAGACAGGAGAAATTGCTGGTATTTCAGCATATGAAACTGACAGTTTAAAGCCCTAATAGATAAAGTAGCAGAAGTGTACACTTTTTTGCCCCATCTTTCTAAAGATCTGGAATCCTTCTCAGTGGGAATGGGTTTTTTAGCAGAAGCGGCCTTTACGTCCTTAGGACCCTGAGAAATGGTTTCAGGGTCAGCTGTAGGGTTCTTGTATAAAAACTGGTGGGAATCAGGAACTCTATAGTATCTGTCTGGCTTAACAAGAGCTGGAGGAAAAGAATCAGGAGTTAAGTTAGCCTCCGAAAAAGCATCATCTACAATATCCAAAATAGGTGGAATAGCCAGGGGTCTATGTTGGGGAAGAAGAAGAAAATCTCTTAGTCTTTTCTTAGATTCTGAATACTCCTGTCCTTCCCAGTGGAAATGTTCCCTCATTTCATGCAAAGTTTCCCCAAAAGAGAAATCCTCAGGGGGAGAAGCTGAACGAATGGATTCCTCAGCATCAGAATCCTCATATGGAGGGAAAGAATATTCCTGGTCAGAAGAAGAAACTGAAGAAACAGAAGCCTGATCAGAGGAATCATAATAAACTTCCTGCCTTGGCCTTTTATCTGGAGGGGATGTGAACCCCTAATCATAGTAAGTAAGTCCTCCGCCATCTTAAGTAACTGTTTCTGAGACTTGGGAGCCGGATCAGAAGAGGCCTGGGCTGCAGTCTCTGATTTGGAAGGAGTCTTTGCCTTTGTCTTTGGCTTTGCCTTTATTAGAAGCTGAGTAGGCCTGAAAACCCCTTTGGAAGCCGGTACCTGCACAGCGGCTCCGGAACCATCCGAAGGAGCATTGTCCGAAGGTCCTGCAACAGAAATATTCAAAGGCCTAGTTGGCTCCTCATGGGAGTCCGTTTCGGCTATCGGTTCCGAAATGGCCGACGACAGGGGCTGCAAAAGCGCCTCACTGACGACGGCCAAACCTGAAGCTGGCTCTGCTTGTGCGATATCGTCTGATTTGGACCTCGGAGGCCTGTCTTTGTCCTTGCGTCGTTTGTGAACTCCGGTAGCCGGAACCGTATCCGACAACATTTTGTAATTAAAACGCCTACCGAAGTAATGAAATGCAAAATCGTACCTTCGTTTAATAGTACGTTGATTGAATCTAGCACAAAACCGACAACTAGCTACGTCGTGGTCAGGGCCTAAGCAAGGAATACAGTAAGAATGAAAATCCTTATGAGGTATTTGCTTCCCACATGAAATACAATTATTAACTTTTTCTGACATCGGACTGGAGCAAGAAAAAAGTTTCCCCAACGGGGTACTTAGCTTTGAGTAGGAGAAGAAAGTCTTCGGACTGAAGATTGTTTAGAAAAAATTGTCAGGAGTCAGCCAACCGGCACTTGCGAACTGCTATCACCGCACGGCAAGAAAGACTGGAGAACATGGCGTCGGCTGTCAGCTTTGTACTCCTGGCGCTCTGACGTCAGGGAGCATGGCTGAACAGCCGACGCCGGACCCAGACTTTGGGATTCTGGCCGACCGAGGACTGCCTGCCGGCAGGGGAGAACCCTACAGTCATGACTGCAACAGTGAAACACGATGAACATCTGAAATTAAGCTGTTGATTACTGTGCAGACATCTTGGAAAGCCCCCTTTAGCTACTGCTTATATGCAATTAAGTGTTCTGGAGATCTACTGTGCACATCCGTTGTCCTGCTTGTAGCCAAGGCAGTGCTGACTGCACTGTGATCATTTGGAACTTGGTTTTCCTTATACGCTGTTCTAGTCGACTAAGTTTCAGAATAGGTGTGAGACACTTGGTTTTCTTGACAACTAAAAATAATCTGCAATAAACTTTGGACCCTATCTAATCTAGTGAGATCTACTGGGGGGTTCTTTTCTTCCAAAAGACTGTGCATGTCTAACTTGACCAGCTCCATTTAATGGGGTCAGATATTTGTTAGGGGTACAAAGGTCAGTGGAAAAATAGTTAAAAGGGGTATTGTATAACTGCTGGATATTATGTCCTTGGCCAATATGCCTTCTGTGATGGCCAGCCACATTTTTAGATGCAGAGACAGCTGTCCTCCAACTGCCACCAAAGTGGAACAGTCAGGGAAGCTTGATTGCTTCTCTGGGGAAGAAGCACAGAACCCTGAATTTGCAGAGAAACTTTTTCTCTGGGGCAGCATCCATTTTAGAAGCCCCCGTGTCCATAGGAAATTCTTGCTTGATAGGCTGCTGTTGGAATTTTCAATGACACAAGGTTTTGGTACCTTTCCCATTCCAGAGAAGGACTGCTGAGTAGCCATAAACTTTACCCCAAATTGCAAAGAGCTCCCTCCCATCTTATTTTTCTTGAGCAGTGTGTCCTTTACCTTGAGCCCAAATAGGGAGGAATCAGTCAAAGAGAACATTGATGAAAGATACCGTGAAGCTCCCTACAAACCCACACAATCTACACCATACCTGCTATCTTGTGGCAATGCTCATCCCAGCTTCCCTTGCTCCATCTGCTACATTATGAATAAGCCACATGGACAGAGAAGAATATTCTGCATAGATACTGCCTGTGTCTACATAGGTCACTGTAAGGCAGCATTTTCAACTATTCAATGGTCCACTGCTAGGTATCCCTGAAAATGGGCAATGTGCATGAGGTACCTAAGTGCCCAAACAGTGGACGTACCTGACATGAAGACATACACTCCCATTCATTCCACTGGTCTAGGGTATCTGTATGACAAATGCGCCACTGGGCTCTCGTCAGAAGGCTCCCTTTTTATGGCTGCAACTACTATAATAAAATCACAAGGGGAGCCTCACTACAATGAAGTCTGTCTTTGAGAGGCCAGAGGATACTGTCCTGATTCCTTGGGTTGGATCAGCCATACTGGGCTCTCGCCAAGCCCTTTCCATGACCAAGTATATCATGCTGTGAGCTGCAGGGACCACCAAAGATATAAGCAGGGTAAGCTGAAAGGCTATTGGAGGATCTCCTTATAACGGGAAGGGGGAGTAGTTCAATAAACCAGGATCCCCTCTGCTTCATTAATTACAGGAACTACCCAAAGTTGAGATTTTCTGGTGGAAACAGATGGAAATGTAAGAAAAACTTTCCTTTACTGAGATCACTATTTCAGGCGAGAGATACGATGAAGTGCACCCACTTCAAAACTTTACTAAAAGCGCACCTAAAAACAAGCTGGCTATGCCCTTGCAACTCCCACTCTAATATCATCCACCCCATCCAACCACTACCTTTCTTTCCACTCCACTAACTACCTTGATTATAGCAAGCTCAGATGCTCATAAGCCCAGTACTTATTATACAGCAGGAACTTCTCATTGTAACATTTGTTAATGTCTGTTATGTACTTCACAGATAAAGATTCTAGTTGTCTACTGATGTACTATGTTCTTCATCTGTAAATATGTTGTAAGTAATTGCTATGTTAAATTGTTAATCACTATGTAATCCAATGTTAACTACTGTCTGTTTATTTTACTGTGGAGCTTTTCTCCCCGGGCCTCTGCTGAAAATGGACCTACGTCCAGTCAGACACTCCCGGTCAACAAATTTAAATAAATAAAATAAATAAATCAATACTCTTACTCTTATATGCCTTTTGTTCTTTGAAAAGCTCAGAATGGATTAATCCTCAAGTTGACTATATATCAGAAGTAAAAATCCTATTTGTGTAGCCTGATTGCATACTTTTGTCAGTGGACTTATGACCCCTACCCCTGTTTAGACTCGCATGCAAGTACACTGCATTATGACAACAGAATGTTGTGTAGGTCTTTACAGCTGGAATTACCAGCTAAGTGCATTTTGTAGCTGAGGGTCATAATGTATCGCACATAGAAACTTACTCTAATAATTAATGTTGCTTTACTGCTAGGTATCCCCAGTAGTGTTATACAGACATTTGAGTGCTCTGGTTTTGCCTTTTATTTCACAAAGTAAAAAAATAAATAAATACAAATAAAAGATTACATTTTTGATTTTTTCAATCTGACAAGCTCACAAACAAGAATAAGCCATTGAAAAGTGAATCTGTGAATGATATTCTAAAGCTGTCCATGGGATGGCAATGCACCGTAATGCCTCACCCAGCTGTTCTGACCACTCAATTCCCAGAATTATGCAGTAGCCTATTGGAATGGTTGTTCACACAAGTTAAAGTAGCTACCTGGAAAAATAATTTCCCCTGTAGGTTGCCATGATGTAATCTGTTCAGCATCTCCAGTATTTCCTCAGCTATGTTATTCTGAAACTTAGTCATGCGCTTCAGGTAACTCGAAACCCTGACAAAGAAGGTGGCATGGGAGCATCCTCATGTTTCCTTTTTAACCATGTCTTCCTAGGTGCACTCAGTGGGGGAATGGTCGGTGCGTAAGGAAGAGGAATCTTCATTGGAGACGCCAGATCTGTCCCGGTGGCAGCTTTTGTTACTAGCCTATATGGGGAGAAGACAACTGGGATAAAGCACTAGATTTAGGGGGTATCCAAGAGTAGAACTAAAGATGGTGCCAAATCCAAGAGAATGACATTCAATCATCGAGGTTGCCTTTGTATCACTTCCTGATGTGCTATGTTGTGCTGCTGTGTTACATTCTCTATCTGCTAAGTAGATTCTCATGTCCTCAGGCAAACTGCTATGGGCTTGTTCCCTCACCAAAATGTCTGCCAGCCCTTCAAAAGTGGTGGCCTGACATCCACTCACCCACATAAGAAAATAAGTGCTTAGTTCATCAATATATTCACACACACTCATCTGCCTTGCTTCTATGCTCACAAAACTTTTTCCTATAAGCTTCAGGTGTTAACTTAAAACATTCTAACAAACAATTTTTGACTGTATTGTAATATAAGCAATCAGTATCAGACACTTTAGAAATAGCAGTTGCAGCTTTACCATGGAGTAAGGAGGGGTCAGGAACTGTACCCAGAGCCCATGGTCAATATTAGACCGTTTACATACCCTTTTCAAACATATGAATGAAACTATCAAAATGATCACCCTCTGTAAATTGCGGAATAAATTTACTGACCTTTGTGGCTTCTGGGGTTTGGTTATTCCATTCCCCATTACTTCCATGACTCTGGTGAAGAGTCAGCATCTCCTTTTCGTGTTGCCTCTGCCTCTCATTGTCCGCAGTTTCCAGACGTCTCAGTCTCTCTGCTACTTCAATTTCCAAATGTTTGGCCTCCAGTTCAAGTCTCTCTAACTCCAGATGGATTTTTAAGTCTTCTGTGGAAAGGTCGAACTGTCCATTTTCTGAGAGTTGTCCTCCTGATTGCTGGTCTGTGATGCAGCTGTGCCCAAGGCTGTAATCATTTCTGCTTTAGTCAGGTTAGCATGCACCAGTCCTTTAGCTTGGCACATCTCAGCCAACTGGCTCCTTGTCAGCTTGCCATACTCCTATGCTGACATGCTTGTCTGCTCTCCCTGACTAACTAAGCTAACAAAGAAAAAAAAAACAATTGCGATGTGAAACTCTGACTGAACAAACACCTTCTTTAGTGACTACTGTTTACAGGCTACAGGAATTCAATATCCACACCACTGAATCCTAATATGTGGATATCCCACCACTACAAGCCAATCAATATGTGATATGGATATCCCACTACTACAAGCCAATCAATGTGATGTGGATATCCCACCACTGCCCACCAATTACTATGTGACACCCCAACAATGGCCCAGTAATGAAGAAGCCTCAATCCTCACCACTGGCAACAGTGGGGACTGTACACACTGAGATGATGACAAGTACACACACAGTAAAGTGCAATTTCCCTTAAGAGCACACAGAGATCAGTCAGTCTGGAGCTGTTTTTCCCTCTTTCTCCAGATCCCCAGTAAGACTCCCCACTGGCACAGCTATAGAGTTGAGATCTCAGCTGAGTGGCCAAGCTAAGACCTCCAACACCCTCTCTGTCCAACCAGTGCTTCGTGTCCCTGCCCAAGTTGCTGACACACACACACACATTTTGAGATTTGATTTATACAGACACACACACACACACACACACACACACACACACACACACACACACACACACACACACACACACACACACACACACACACGGGAAAGGCTGGCACAGGTTTACTAGCTTCTGCCCAGACTACAAGATAGTTTTCACTGTCAGAAGCCAGCTCCTTATCAGCTACTTTAAGGCCCTTAGCAAAAGGTGTCCAATCTTACTGTGTAATGTTACTATTAATCCAAATGGTAGTTTGACCAAGAGACAAGGCTATTAGGAGTGGAGTGACCCACAGTGTCACCAAATAGATATGCAAGTACTCTAAGAGATTAAATATGTCTCATCACAGATATCAGCTACAATGATAGGTTTAAATACAGTTAATAAATAAAAGAACAAGACAATACTCAGTAAGTAATCAGTTACATCAGAGTTCAAAATCACAGGAAATATTTGGGAGGCGCAGTGGTGCAGCGGTTAACATTGTCGCCTTACAACAAGAGGTTCTCTGGTTCGATTCTCGGCTGGGGTGCCTTCTGTGCAGCGTTTGCATGTTCTCCCTGCATTCGCGTGGGTTTCCTCTGAGTACTCCGGTTTCCTCCCACAATCCAAAGACATGCGTCTGCAGCGTTTCTCCCCGGGCCTCCGCTGAAAATAGGCTCTGTCCTAGTCGGACTTTCCCGGTCAACAAAATGATAAATGAATAAAATAAAACAAATTTAAAACAACATTGCGGGACAGTCTCAAAGAAAACATCTAAGCTACACTTTTCTATATATCTAACTGAATCTACAAGAGTTACGCCATAAAAACGTACTTACAGAACAACAAGCAGGAAGAAGTTGAGAGTGGATGTTTCCAGTTCTAAGACAAAATACAAAATGCCCTCTCTCTCTCTCTCAGAGAGTTCTTAATTTAATATCTCAAATACTGCTGCTGGGATACTTGCAGGATGACATCACTTTTGTCATCTGACTATCTTAGATGAAAACCCCCATTGCTAGAAACTGCCAGCATTTTAGCACCTCTATGTGAAAAAATACATATCTCTCAGATCTTTGCAACTGCTGGAAGACATAAAACAATAAAACACTTACAAAGCAATGCAGAAGGCACCCTAGTTCTAGACGTCCTGTCTCCTTGCTGCACTGGAACTAACTTTTATAGCACAATCATAAAACAATTTATTTTCAACAATTTTCTTAAAATTTTGCAAGTTAGCCCTCTGTGTTCTAGTTCACACTATTAAAACATATACATTTACACTGTGGTCACACATCTAGGTTCAGTACTGCACAAACTCTGTTCAACATGCACTTCTGTACCAGCAGTTTAATACACATGTAACATACAGTTCTAATACATTTGTAAGACAAGCATATGAATCCTGTTGATATTCACAAATGACATATAATTATTTACAAAATTCCAGATGGCTGGGCTGGCAGTATTTCCTTTTGTGACACTGCTCAAATAGTCTGTTTAGAATTCAGTTCTGAGCAGATGTAAACAGTTTAGAGGTAAACACTGTGGTGAACAGCAATATCCCAAGTCATCACTGCAAGTCTGTTAAGGTGATACGCCTTTCATCCTCCCTGTCTGTTGATATACCACGACTGTGATATTGACTGTTAAGACTTGAAAAGTCCCTAGATGACGAAGAGACTGGAGGGCAAAGATAATGGCTTTAATTTCTTTGATATGATTCTCCTGTCTCATTTGGACTTGACTCCCTGAACTTTTAAACTCTTTGAACATGCCCCTCCCAAGCAAGGTTCAAGGTATGTGTCAATACTTTTAGAAAGGGGGAGAAGAAAGGAGCCACCTGAGTTTCTTTTTATCTGGTTAATTCACCAAGACATCTCTTTCTTCACAAAAGGCAAGAGACTGGGAAAGAGAAAGGACAGCAGTGTTGTGCCCAATTAGATTTCTGAATTTTCTTTGTGTGGAATCTGAGCTGCATGATGTCTTGAATCCAAATTACTCCTTTGCCAGATTCCAGTTTTTGTATGTCTGCTTTCTATCTCTTACTAATCTGCAGATGACCTCTGCAAATTTTTGACATCTCTGGGCACATGGCGTCTTGAATCCAAATGACTCCTTTGCCAGAGATGTCAAAAATTTGCAGAGGTCATCTGCAGATTAGTAAGGGATAGAAAGCAGTCATACAAAAACTGGATTTTTTTCTAGGAGAAGAAAAAATAAGTAATAAGTTGTAATATCCTTTCTATGATTCAGAAATGTGTTTGCCTCCCAATTAAAGTACTGTATTATTTTATGGAAGCTACTCCTGAGGTGAACCTGAAGACAAAGCATCATCAGCTTTAGACTCAAAACTGTGGGAGAATAAATTTGGGAAATATGGTCCAGAGGTTCTGATTTAGAATCTGAAGAAGGTTCCTCCTCAGAGCTACAGAGGAAGTACAGTCGCATAACTTCCACTTATCTGTTAACAGTAGATGTTCATAAAATACACTGCCATACTGGCATATGAGTAGTAGTGCCCTATTAACCTCCCACTGGCAGTCTGTCAAAGCTCAGAACTCATCCCACTACCTGCCTGTGAGGGCAAAGGACCGATCATCTTGCAGGACCAGGACATCCCTTCACACTAACAGACAGAACCTTTTCAGTTTTCTAGGGTCCAATAGGAAGAGTAGATGCAAAAGTATGGTTGTGTAAGAAATTACGATAATGCTAGATGTCTTACTGATCATGGTTGCAGTATTCCTGACATATGAGTTGTCATCGCTGCAGTAATTAGTGGGACATCTACTGCTATGGTAATTTCTTGCACAACTAGACTACGTCCTGACTGAAACCACTGTTGCAGTATTCCTGACAAATGGGCGATTCCCAGAGCTGAAGGAGGTAGAGAGATTGGTGGTTGGCTACTGAGTAGATGAGCTAACAGTCCAGACAGGACACATCTAGTAAAGGCAGCCCTGGATCTGGAAAATACATTGATTTTGTAGTTTTTGGTGAAGGTGAGTAAGAGGACCAAGTAGCAGTTTCCAAGATAGACCTGGTATCTACTCCCTTGTGAAAAGCCCCTGAGAAAGTAATTTCCCTACCGGAAGGAGCTTTTGGGCAGGAAGGCAAGGACTTACCACAGTGTGAACATGAACAGCAGAAGGAGATGGCCTTAGAGATCTAAGTTGAAATAGTTTGATTGGAGACGGACTGGTCCAACATAGGGGTCATAAAAGATACAAACAAGCTGGCAGTCTTCCTGAAGGATTTAGTTTTGTCCCGATAAAATCTCAGTTGTCTTTGAATATCCAAATAATGTAAGATTCTCTCCCCCAATTCTGGGGACGGGGAAAGAAAGTGGGTAGGTGAATAGCCTGATTGAGGGACAGCTCATCCAATACATTAGGCATGGAGGATTGATTAGACCTGACAGTCATCTTGCCCTTGTGGAAAATAAAAAAAAGTACAATGGCCATAAGAGCTTGTAACTCTGAAATTCTTTCCAGAAGAGGTGACAGCTAAGAGTAGAATTTCCAAGTGCAGAATTTTAAAAAGGCAGAAAATGCTGGCTCAGAAGGAGGCAATGCAAGCTTTTCCAGCACAAAATCTAGACCCCAAGGAAAAGAGAGATGGGTTTCCTTGCTTGACTTCTACTCATGCCATAAGTGAGGGATCGAAAGGCAGGCATGCACTGATGGCCGACAGGTGAGCTTTTACAGAGGAGTAAGCCAGGCCTGAATAAAGCAATTTACAAAGATATTTCAGGACAGCAGGGACCTGTGATAAGAGCGGATCCTGACTGTGTTTGTGGCACTAACAAGAAAACCTTATCCATGTAGCTGTGTAAGATTCTAGCAGGTCTCCTGACTTCCTGTAGTACTTGAACAACCTAATCCAGTGACTAAGCGCTTTCACCATTAATTTGGCTTCTTCAGTCATTGTATAATGCATAAACCATAGGTTAAATAGCTCAATTAATCAAATAATAAGCCAATCATAAAAATGCAGGATAAAACGTCATAAAATACAAGCAATGTATACAATGTGTACAAATACAAATGCTATAACCATTTGTAAAATCCACTAATGAATTAGTACATAAAACTACTCAGTCCCTTTATATACCATCAACACTATCAAATAGAAAGATTTTACATTGAAACCAGCAACAATATAGAAGACTTAAAAAAGTATGTTGTGCTTATAAAACAAAACTAAAAAATAATAATTAGCAAATGATAACCAAAAACATCAAGAAACATTTTAAAACAGTCAAGGAACAACTTGCAAAACCTAACTGTAACGAATAATATAAGTGTCCCTAAACAACATTGGATCTCTGTTTTAAAAAGGAGATAAATGAAATACCATCACATTTAATCCCAGTGGATGCGTGGCATTTAACCTAAGTTGCCACCTATATTCTTTGTTTTCAACCAAAAGTCTGTCATCCCCACCCCTTGTATTGGGTGCCACACGATCAATAAGAAAGAAAATGAACTTCTTAAAGTTGGTGCAAACAGTACTATGGCCATACAGTGCATTGTGTACATCCTTATTTTTAATTGCTCTCAGATGTTTGCCAATTCTATCCTTACGTCTACATACTGTTTTGCCCACATACAAGGCAGAAGAGCTGACACAGGTTGCCACATATACCAACATCGTGGTGTTACAGCTGCATCTGCCCGGGCATGACAGAATATGGTTATGTCCATGTATTGCCACATAAGGTCCGTCACTGATGTAGCGACAATATCTGCATGCCCCACATTTAAACATCAGAGATTTGTGCCATTTGTAGTTGTTTTGCAGTATGTTTTTAATGTTTCTACCCCTACTGAATACAACCTTCAGCTGGGGTCCCAATTTTTCCTTACTGTGTTCATCAAAACATAACTCCCATGTTTTTTTAAGCACATCAGTAAGACATGAACTCAGTGAATTGTATTTTAACACAAATTCATCAGGGTTGTCTCTTTTACAAACTCCTGCTATACTGGTACCTGATGTCAAAATAGGGGCAAAGGCCTTGGAACTTTTTTGCACAACCTCCCACCTTGTACCCAAAAGAAGTTTTAAAGGGTTCCCTCTCTCCAAAAACATCACCACTAGGACAAACATTTCCTGCAGCAAAGTTTCATTGTCGCTAACAAGCCTCAACAGCCTCACCATCTGCCCTTTAACAATGGTTTTCATCTGATGATAAGGGTGGCAACTATCGAAGTGTAATAGAGAATTTGAATGTTTTTTTTTCCTGTGAATATTACTGTACAAACCTGTGTCAGTATTCATCAAATGAATATCCAGAAAAGCTATTTCAGACACGTCCCAGGTATATGTGAATTTAAGAAAAGTAGTAGTATTATTCAAGTACTCTCCAAAATTTTAGCTTCCTTTTCGCTTCCTTTCCACGAGATCAGAATATCACCAGGAAGCGATTGTATAACAAGATCTTGTCCATAAAGGTAGTAGGAAAGATGTATAGATCTTCCCAATGTGACAAAACTACACTGCCGTACACAGGGGCGCATTTAGCACCCATAGCTACCCCAGACTGAGTATTTTTATGTACTAATTCATTAGTGGATTTTACGAATGGTTACAGCATTTGTATTTGTACACATATACATTGTATGCACTGCTTGCATTTTATGACGTTTTATCCTGCATTTTTATGACTGGCTTATTATTTGACTAATTGAGCTATTTAACCTACAGTTTATGCATTATCCAATGACTCTGAAGAAGCCAAATTAATGGTGAAAGCGCTTAGTCACTGGATTGTTTTGTTCCAATAAAGTTGAAGTGACTTGATCAGTTGTTGGGATCTATTGTTTCTCTTCCAAGTTTTTACCAGTTGGGTTTGTTTGTCTGTTACTTGAACAACCTTCTCAGAGAAAAAAAAAAAGGTATCTCTGAGAGATTAAAATCCTATCATCCACAGAGTCAAACTGAGTGAGGAAAGTTTTGGGTGGAGAAGCAATGCTTTTGGTTGAGTGATCAAGTCTGATTGCAGATGCATATTCCTGTAATTTCCCTTTGTCGGGTGAAATAGGAGAAACCAATGTTGCTTTGGCCAAAAGGGGGCCAATAAATGAAGTTTGGGTGCTTCCTCTTGTGCTTTTATAAGAATTTTTTGGAAGAAGAGGTAGTGGAGGGAAGGCACACAGGAACTTCCCTGTCCACTGGAAAGAAAAATGCATCTGTCCTCTAGGCTGAGAGACAAGGTTCCATGGTGCAGACATGGGAGAGCTGATGATTGGTTGATGATGCAGAGAGATCTATCTGAGATGTGCGTCACAGAAGAGCGACTGCATGGAACATATCTGTTTAAGGTCTATTTGTGGAGATCCTCCAAGTAGCAGCTTAGGAAGTCTGACAGCACACTGTCCTGTGAGGGAATGTTTGTGGCTCTGAGGATGATGTCTGTTTATGTGGTTAAGTTCCATATGTCCTGTGCTAACCTGCACATTTTGTAAGACCTGGTGCTTCCCTGTTTAAGCACCACATGACCGTGGTGTTGACCGTGAACAATAGGAGAAGGTCTGCAATGCTTGCTGAAGAGCCCTTGTTTCTTTAGATTGACAAAGATATTTTAGGAGCTGTTTGCACCATCTGTCCTGTACCCAGTGTGATCATCTCAGGTGTCTGTATAAACTTCTTGAAGAGGAGGAGGGAGTGTGAAGGGAAGTCCTGGGTTGAAATCAACCTGTTCCTTCCACCAAAGTATCACTTTTTTGAGAAAAGAGAGGAGTGGGATCAGAGTGTCCAAGGGATGTGAGTGTTGGAACCACACTGTTTTTAGATACTATTGGATTTCTTCATGTGAAATTTGGGGAAAAATGGAAATGGTGACCACCATGAAACACAAAGTTCTTAACACCTCCCTTTCTGTACAGTGTGTTGCAGTGGAGAGATCTAGGAAGACATTGGACAGACTATGAACTTTCTCCTGAGGGAGGAAGGCATGCACTTTTTTTTGTGTCCAGTCTGCAAACCCAGAAAAAACAAGTCCTGTGTAGGAATCATGTGAGATTGTTTTTTGTAGTCAGTTGTGAAACCCAAACTTAACAGCAGTTGGAGAGTGAAATCTAGATGCTGTAGGACTCCTGGAGAAAAAGCATGCATCAACAGGTCATCGGGTGGGGAAAACTTTGACTGCAAGGCTGTGGCAGAATGTCACCAGTGAAGCTATACATTTTGTGAACACCCTTGGTGTTGTAAAAAGACCAAAAACCAGTGCAGTAAATTGAAAATGCAAGGAGCCAGGGAAGAACCTCAGGAATTTCCTGCAAGAAGGATGAATGGGTATGTGCAAATAGGCACCCTTCAGATCTAGGGATAATAGAAAGGCAAGAGAGTAGGAAAAGAGACTATTTTGAAAGTTGGTACTTTCAGGAAAGTGTTTAGAAGAAAAAGGTCTAGGATCGGCCTCTGTTGTCCTTCTTTTCTTGGCACCAGAAAGAGTCTGGAGTAGAATTCTTTCCATATAAAGTCTTCTGGGACTTGTTCAATGGTGCCCTGATTCAAAGTGTCCTGAATAATGGAATTGAGTAGAGACAGATGGTTATGGAAGAGGATGCAGCATGTCTTTCAGATGAGGAATATTTTTCCAGGACATGGCATAATCATCCTTGATAACAGAAGGAGACATCTGTTTGTTGTAAAAGTTTCTCAACAAGCCAGAGGGAGTGACAGTCTTTTGAAAAGAGGATCTAAGAGGCTGAGGGCAAGGAAAGCATGCTGCTAAGGTAGTCACAGATTTTTATTTCAAAGCGAGGCCTCCCAGATGGAGGTTCCCTATGAGTTCTGCCAGAGTAACTTTTCCTAGGGAGTTTCTGTTTTTAATTTGCCCTAGGGTACCTTCTGAGGAAGGATGTAGGTTTAGATGGGCAGTTCCTATAGTATCTAGGAACCAAGGAGAGTAGAATCTGCCTGCAGCCTTTCATTGTCTTGCCTTGGTCTTGGAGAGTTTTGAACAGTCTGGCAGCCTGAGGACCAAACAACGGGTCTTTGTCCAAGGGGGAATCTAAGAGCTTTGACTTAAAATCATCAGGAATAGGCTGCCTAAGAAGCTCTGCGTATTTGTGAATAACAGACCCAGTAGCTTCAGATCTAGAGAAAGCATCCACAGCATCATAACTGCACTTAATATGTCTGGCTATCTGAATGGCCTGGAAAACTAGATTCTGCATTTGCTGCTTTGATTCTGCAGTTGGAGGATCCAGCATAACTTTGTTTAAGGACTTAAGTACAGAAATTAAACATTTAATAATTTGAGTTTGGCAGTTAATTACCCTAAAAGCAAGGGTAGAAGAGGTGTGTACCTTCTTTCCCCTCCTATCCATAGCCCTACTATCCTTGCCTGTAACTAAGGCATAAGCACTGCACAAGAGCTTACAGGGCCTTACCTGAATCAAGACACACTGCAGAAGGGTCTGCCACAGGATTCTTGTACAAGTATTTTACGTCATCAGGCACCTTGTAAAACATGTCTGGCCTTTTAGGAGCTGGTGGTTGAGATTCAGGCACTGAAGAGATGGACTGGAAAGCTCCATGGAAAGCCTAAAGCACAGGAGGGACTGGGAAAGGTGCAGGAGCCCCCATTTCCAAGAGGCTGTAGTACCTCTTCTGTATGTCACAGATCTGATTGGATTGAAATTCAAAATGCTTCATAATGCTCTGGACTGTATCCCCAAATGAAGTTTCCTCAAGGGAATTCCAGAGACAGTGACTCCTCTTCATTCAAAAACAATTGTTCAAGAGATTGCACCTGAGATGAATAGTCTAAGGGGTAATTTGAATCATAATCTTGTTCTTCTTCAGAAGAGGAAGATGCCATAGTAGTTTTTGAGGTGTAGCCTGTGGTTGTGGAGCCAAAGTGCGGGAGGTTCAAAACCACAATAGCTTTGAACAAGCCCTGGGAAAAATCTATCTACTCCCTCTCCCTAGCTGCTGAGGGAGAGGCTATATGTCTAGTCTTGTCTTTCTCTTTTTTAGCTTGATATCCACCTGGATGAGATGAGGAGGTTCAAAACCCTGCCTAACCTCTATTAATTTACCTGGGAACGCTTCCTTAACTAATATTTGAGGAATACCATGTCGGTCACTGGAAATGATGAGTCATAGTTCATCGGACATATCTGCAATCTGCAAAGCCTCAGAGCTATACCAGCCTCTAAAGGGGTCTTGGTAGTGGGCAAATGAAAGATAACCTGACTTCCAGTGGGTTCTGCAACCTGAGCGGGTAAGTTAGAGTCAGAAATGTTAGACTAAGTATTTGTTCTGGGCCCCTTTAACTTACTCTTAGGCAGAAAAGTGATGTCTGAGATGGCAGATTTCACCATCTTGGTCGAGGACAAGCATTTAAGGTGCTGAATTTTCAGAAAGTTGTTGAGAGAGGAAAGCCTTCACCTATGGGTTGTGGAATGAACAACTGACAAATGGAACAGGATTTGTGATCATGTTCCAGGCCTAGACAGAAAAGGCATTTAATGTGCAAGTCCTTGCATGGAATCTGCCTACTGCACTTGCACTTACCCCTCCTAGCTACATCTAATAAATTTGAACAAAAACAGTATAAGCAAAAAAGTCAAAGGAAGGTTCCCCAACAATGTACTTATCTGAGAAAATGATCAAGTGAAACAACGGTACCAAGAACTAAATGGCTATCAGTCTGGCAAATGCACAACCAGCACTCGGGTTGGCAGTGAGAATCAGAGGTACATGCTCGTCTATCTGTCTATATGACTCTATGCTTATGAGCGGAGGTCATGTACCAGTCGTAAAACTTTGGGAAGGTAAAACTTTGTTACCCCAGCTGTACATCAGCAGTGATAACCCACACGTCAGGAATACTGCAGCAGTGATTTCAGTCAGGACATTTTAAAATCTCATTTTTATCATCATCTAGGAGGTTCTGAGAATGCAGCCATGCAAACCTTCCCAAAACATTACCAGTGGCCATAGCCCTTGAAGTATCAACATAGTTATACACATAGCGTATACAATGAGTTACCTGAACAATACAAAAAATTAAATTATTTAAAGCAGATTTTTCCTTACAAGAAGAAAATGCAGACAAGACATTGCTCATACTTTCATAAATAGTCTGGTCAAACATTAGCATATATATATATATTTTTTATTATTTATTTATTTATTTTATATTTGTTTACCAGGAAAGTCCGACTAGACAAAATGTCCTTTTTCAGCAGAGGCCAAGGGAGAAAAAGCTCCACATTTATAAAAAAACAGTATGATACATATACAACATACAGATGCAAATGTTGATTCATTCTCAGATACAAGCACAAAATGAAAAATACATGTTATACATTTCAGTAATACAATCATATAGTCTAGGTAGGAATAAAAAAAATACCAGTACTATGACTGATGTTAAAAAAAAAAGCAAGTTAAGTATACATATGCTTTTTTTTTTTAAAGTTGCAAGTGTTAGTAGTTCTGATATTTAATGGCAGGGAAATTCAAGTTTGGCTATGAAGTTTGAGTAAAGAGAAAATCCAGCTGCATTGTTAGGTTTGGATATATTTAAGAAGAATTTGTTAATGGAACACAATACCCTGTTATTGGAGTAGTGTATTAGTAGATTTTGAAGTACTGGTGTTTTTTCTGGCTGACTTAGTATACGATGGGTGAAGGTGAGTTGAGTTGATTATAAGCAAGTAGATTTGGTAGTTTTAGCGAAGATAGTTGTTTTAAAGCCAAACAATGATGGGATCTGAAATTAGATTCTGTAGCAAACTTTGCGATTTGATTATAGCAAGTTTCAAGTTTTGCTAGGTCAGACTTCTTAATATTTGTGAGAATTTGTGAGATGTATAGTAGAGTAGAGACAAGATGGGTTCTTGCTATAGTGGCCTTTGAAGAATTGTTTAGAAAGTGCCAATTTCTGCACAGGGTTTCTAGTTTTTTTGTGACCTTTTTTATTGTCTGTGACATGTTCATGTCTAATATCATATCATGGTCAATGACCACTCCAAGTAATTTTGTTTGGGAAACCAGAGAAATAATTGTATGGTTTTGGTGGGTGGGGGTCTGCAGATCTAGTTGGAGAGAACAGCATGAGCTTTGTTTTGTTATGGTTATATATAAGTTGTGCATTGCTTAGCCAAGATTCCACTGCACTGAATGACTGCTGGGTGATTTTTTGGAGTTTTTGTAGTGTTGGTGTGGCACAAATCAGGGTGGAATTGAACTATGGAGGCAAGTGGGGTGAAAGTATGAAGATTATTAGCAAATATAATAAAAAGGAGAGGACACAGAACAGATCCCTGTGGTACTCCCAACGCTACAGGCAGTAGTGAAGAGATATTTTGTCGCCATTTTACAGCTTGCTGGCGACCAGTTAGATATTGCTGGAACCAAGTAAGTGCAGAATGGCTAAGTTTAATTTCTGAGAGTGTAATTAAGAGTTCAGAATGAGAGACAGTATCAAAAGCTTTGGACAGAACAAAAAAGGTAAGAGGAAACTAAACTGCCTTCATTGTGATGGTGGTTAATAATGTAAGTAAAGTTAATAAGGGCAGCGGTGGTACTATGATTAGGACGGAAACCATGCTGAGGATTGTTGGTTATTAGATAGTTTAAGATTTGTGAATGGATGCACCTCTTATGTATTTCAGATAATGGTGATAGTATAGCTATTGGCAGTAATTTCATAATTCTGTCAAGTTTCCACTTTTATGCAGAGGGATGATATATGATACACTCCAAATTTTAGGGACTTGTTGTTCTGAAATGGGTCGATTTATTAATATGGATACTGGATAGGATATTGCTTCTGCAGCGCTTTTTAGATATTCGGCAGGTAGACAGCAACAAGTGTAGTAGATTTAAGCCCTTTGACATATTTAACTATAGTGTTTATTGGGACAGGTTGGAAAGAGAAGTTATTGGGATCAAGCATGGGTACTATGTGAGTCTGGGAGCAATTATTGTTTGTGAGGGCTAGTATGGATTCAATGAATTATCTGTTAAATTGTGAGGCTATGCTGTCTTTAGTACTGGTAAGTGTTGGGGAGGGAGTACTAGTTTGTCCTGGCTACAGGATTTTTTTGATGGCAGCCCAGAATATTTGTGGGCTTCTTTGATTTTTTCTGATTGGATACTGCTATAGTAATTTATTTTGTTCTGTCTAATATATTTTTTAGATTTATTTAGTAGTTCTAGAGATGTTTGTTTGTTAGCTGCAGTTCTGTCGTTGAGCCATTTTTCCCAGGCCTTATCTCTAGTTTTAACAGCGATCTTGTTTGTTTGGTTAGCCAGGGGGCATAACTGCATCTTATCCTTACTGTTCTTGGGGGCCAAGATGTTTAGGATATTGAAGAAGGTTGAGTTAAAGTATTCAGCTACAGTATTTAAAGGGAGATTTTTCAGTGGTGCCCAGATGCATATTTTAAACTAGTCTGGGAGCAATTACTGTTTGTGAGGTCTAGTATGGATTCAGTGAATTATCTGTTAAACTGTGCGGCTATGCTGTCTTTAGTACTGGTGAGTGTTGGGAAGGGAGTACTAGTTTGTCCTGGCTGTAGGATTTTTTTGATGGCAGCCCAGAATATCTGTAGGCTTCTTTGATTTTTTTGATTACATACTGCTATAGTAATTTATTTTGTCCTGTCTAATATATTTTTTAGATTTATTTAGCAGTTCTAGATATGTTTGTTTGTTAGCTGTAGTTCTGTCGTTGAGCCATTTCTCCCAGGTCTTACCTCTACTTTTAACAGTGATCTTGTTTGTTTGGTTAGCCAGGGGGAATACTTGCCTCTTATCCTTACTGTTCTTGGGGGCCAAGATGTTTATGATATTGAGAAAGGTTGAGTTAAAGTATTCAACTGCAGTATTTAAAGGGAGATTTTTGAGTGGTGCCCAAATGCATTTTTTAAACTAGTTATGAATACTTGGGGGATAAATTTTCTCTTATCACAGATGTGGTGGTAGGTGGTAAGTTTTTGTGGATTTATTTGGTGTCAGAGAATGTAAGTTGGAATACGGTCACTGAAGCTGTCTGGGAGACAGACAAAGTGTAGGGATAAATTTGGCCTGTTTGTAAGGATCCAGTCCAGGACTGAATGTCTGTTTGATGTTTTGCCTACTCTAGTACAAGTTTGGGTTTTTTGTGAGAAACCGTGCAGGTTAATGTGGCCAGTGGGATTTTGAGAGCTACAAGAGAGCCAGTCCACATTAAAGTCACCCATTATAATTGTTTCTTCAGAGAGGGATGTTGCTGTCCAATTTAGGATGTGTTCTAGAGGAGTAAGATTGTTCCCAGGTGGGATGCAGGCTCCCACTACGTTCAGATGTTTCTTTGGATTAATTGTTTGTTTCTAAACAATATTTTGGCGTTGTCAAAGATTGGAATAGTTAGGTTTATCTAAACTGAGATTGTTTTTGTATAGAAAGGTGATACTACCACCTCTTTTCTGTCGTCTATGTAGTTTATGTATACTGCATCCTGGGGGATGTATTTTATTGCTAGAGAAGTCTGGTTTTAGACAGATTTCTGTTATAAGGGCTATATCTGGAGTATATAGAGCAAGGGTGGCATGCAAATCTTGACTTGTTCATGATGCTTGCAATCCATATGAACACGTAAGATTGACAATTCAAAATTCTAAAAATAAAAGTTGGAGAAGCATACATTTTTTTTGCATACTTATTAATAGTCTTCCCATCCTTAGAAATAGATGGAATGGAATTATCTACATTTTTATCAACAGAAGGATTAACTAAAGCTACAGTGGCCGGATCAGGTTTGGGAAGTATG
Organism: Protopterus annectens; assembly: GCF_019279795.1. Taxonomy (NCBI): domain Eukaryota; kingdom Metazoa; phylum Chordata; order Ceratodontiformes; family Protopteridae; genus Protopterus; species Protopterus annectens. The sequence continues at coordinate 767,402,826 of NC_056747.1, read as the reverse complement.
CATAAAAACTTAAAAGATTGAAGAACTTTATTCATCTTACCTGCCTTTTTAGGATAACTGGCTGGCTGTCAGAAAGACTGCAGGCAGTAACACACACATCCTCCAAAGCTGACAGAACTAGAGGAATGAGTGCAGGTTCTGGAAATTACTACTGTAACAGCTCATAGCATTTTCTTAGGGACTGAGAAACCTCAGTGCTCTCCCACTGAAAACACTAGCATGTTCTAGAAATAGTCTCAGAGAAAGAAAACCTGTCACATGGAGAGTCAAAAACTGAGTTCTCCTATGACTCTGAATCAGAAATCTGAGGAGGTAACTCAGTATCTGTACACCTTTATCCTCCAGTCCAGATTCAAAATTTTGAATCTTTTCAGGAAAGGAGATATTCCTCTTTCTTTTACAAGAAACTACTTTACAAGAAGGAGCAATAATGTGAATTATACTTCAAGCCAGTCCCAGTAAACTACTCCTGTTTAATGAAATTTGAGGAAGGGCAGATGCAGGTTTAGTTTTCGGTTTCTTTTTGACAAGAAAAATGGAACCAACAATTTTAATGGTGACAGCAGCTTCCTCAGGGATGGGCACAACGTCCTGACAAAATAGAGAAATCTTCCCTGTTCCCTCTCCCAGGACAGACAACAGTGGCTCTCCCTCGTCCATTGAGGGGACCCCAACAGTCTCAGAGGATGTGGCTAACCTCCGGTCTGTAGTGGGTGTAGATGCTACACCAAAGGGATCAGGGTAAAAGATGAGTGTTATAAGGTACAACATTTGGCCACTGCAGTCACCTACCTGCAGTAAATTGCTAGCCTGCTGAGATGGCAAAGGTTGTCTGCTCAACTTTTTCTTTCTGTGGCTAGAAGAGGGGCCGAACATGGGACCAACAATTGTTCCATGGTCAGGTTAAAAATAACACCTCTTTCCCAGCGAAAACAAGCAGCAAATGCTGGTAAAAACAAAAAGTCTTTAAAGGTTACTTTCTTCATGGACAAACACATTAAAAAGCACCTTAAAACACTGTCAGCTGCATAAAGACAATTTCTCCACAGAAATAAATGTCGTGCAGTTACTTTAAACAACTTTCACACTGAAAGGAAAAATGAAAACTCCCATTTAAAGTACAGTATAGTCTTGAGACAGCCCATTAAAACACAAACCCTTAGCTTTAAAATAACTTTCCTGAAGAGGAAAGTATCAATAATAAACAAAATGATTAAATGGACATTTTTTACCCCAAAAGAACCTACTCTGCTCAGTAAAGTAACAACACAAACTGACTGTCCATCCACAAATGCTTCAGAGGAAGGTACTTTTCAGCAGCAGTAAACCTCTTAAGGGCCTGGCACAGAAACTTGTCTTTTAGTCAGCTCAGCTCAAGTTGCCTGATAGGGTGAGTGGAAGGTGCCCTGAAGCTTTCAAAGCCGGACAGCTGTTATATCCTTGGTAGGATACAACCCTTACAGCTAACCTACCATGGCAGTGATCAATACGATAAAAAGTTATGTACTCACCATAACGTTCCATGTTTGTTGTCCATCTCACCTTTATTCTTGCTGGTTGGGTTCAGAACCAAGCAACAGTTCCGACTCGCCCTAATACAAAAGCTCGAGAGCTTCCACTGGCTTGAGGCTAACCCCTATACCATGATGCTTATGGTAGAATACCCAGATCTTGTTTGCAAGTGAAAGCACTACTATTATCTACATGCATTTATACACACTTCTTGTCTAGCTGAAAGAAATGAGGAAACCAGAGACTCCAAAAACCCAAACATATATATATATATATATATATATATATGTATGAGATTATCCGCCTAATCCTCCAGGAGCGGAGGAGGGGGAAGGAGGGTGGGACGCAAGAATAAAGGCGAGATGGACAACAAACATGGAATGTATGGTGAGTACATAACTTGTTAATGTTACGTTGTCCTATCTCACCTTAATTCTTGCTGGTTGGAACAACGTCCCTAGCACCTTCATCCTTGGGTGGCTCAGAAAAACAGACTCTTCAGTACAGTGGATCCAAAGGAAGACCTATTTTGGGAGGCCATGTCTACTTTGTAACGAGTAATAAAGGTATGAGGGCTCAACCATGTGGCAGCTGCACAGATAAAGTCCATAGGAAGCTTAGCTTGAAAAGCAGAGGACGTTGCAACTGATCTTGTGGAATGGCCTTGCACTTTTTGCCTGGTAATTTTCTGTTATTATTGCTGTATGAAAAGGAAATGCAGTCTGCAAGCCATTTTGACAGAGTTACTTTAGAAACTGGCAATTCTTTCCTTTTATCTGAAAAGGAAAAAATCTGGTCTGACTTGCTGAAATCTTTGGTCCTGTGTAAGTAGAAGCATAGCTGTCAGTGTACATCTAGTTGATGTAGTTTGCATTCTGCCTTGTTGCTATAGTTGGTGAAGAAGACTGGCAACTCAAAAGAATTATTTAAATTGTTTTCTGAACAAACTTATGGTGAGAAAGAGGGATTTGTTCTTAAGGATACTCTGCCTTTGTGGAAAACTATATAAGGATGGCATATAGAAAGGGCTTGGAGTTCTGACATCCGTCTGGCAGATGTAATGGCTACCAAGAAAAGAGTTTTCCATGACAAAATCTTTATATCACATGATGATGCGGGTTCAAAAGGTGGCAAGATTAAGGCAGTTAGAACAAAATGTAGGTCCCAAGCGGTTGGAGGTTCTCTGATTGGGGGGTCTTAGCAGGAAGGCACCTTTCAAAAAAACCTTGCATAGCTTGTGGGACATGATAAACATTCCCATTTCCCCAATATGGAAATTAGATATGGCTGCTAGTTGTACCGTGATGGTAGCTGCTGCTGCACCCTCGTCAAAAACTCTGGACAGAAATTCTAGAACTGCTGTGATAGGAGCTGTAAAATGATCTGTACTGTGGTTAACGGCCCAGTATGAAAATCTTTTCCATTTACTGGAATAGAGTTTTCTGGTGGATGGTTTGTGGGAAGAGATCAAGATATGTTTAACTGCAGGGGGAAAAGGCGAAACACCTGGCTATTTGTGGAATTGGAGCAGCCATGCTGTCAACTTGAGGGTCTGGATGGATGGATGGAACATTCCCTATGAGTGGGTCAAAAGGTCTGGAACTGGGTCCAGAATCCACGGTTCCTCCAGAAGATGGGTCCAGAGAAAGGGGAACCAAATTTGTCGAGACTAGTAAGGTGCAATGAGTATCACAGTGCTGTTCAACGTGCTGGCTTTCTGAAGCACATTTGGTATTAAGGGTAAGGGTGGAAAGGCATAAAAAAGTCCTGGGGGCCAATTGTGTATGAGTGCATCCCTTGGTGACTTCCCCGGGGGGGGGGGGGGTGAGGGCGAAGTTGGTGCTGCATATGGCGATCATGGATGTGGCGAAAAGGTTGCAGCAAGGCTGGCCCCATTTTAGGCAGATCTCTTCCACAACTACTTGTGAGGCAACAGAATTGCTCTGCTGAGTTTGTTCGCTAGCATGTTGGATTTTCCCGGGATGTATGTTGGTATCAGAAAACGTTGAGAGAAGACAGCCCATTGCCATACCCGTTGTGCCTCTCGACATAGGGGATACGATTTGGTTCCTCCCTGTTTGTTTATGTACCACACTACTGACATGTTGTCTGTTTGAATTGCAACAGTTTCTATCGGGAGAGAGTCCTGGAATGCTTGCAACGCACAGAGCACTGCTGTCATCTCTAGGACACTGATATGCAAGTGGTTCTCGTCTTCTCACCATAAACCTTGAACAGTCTCTCCCAGATAATGCCCCCCCCTCCACCCGATCTGGGAAGCGTCTGTGGTCAGTACAGCAGTCGGATGCGGGAATACAAATGGGCGGGCCAAGAATAACTAGTTTGTTTGAAGCCACCACAGCAGATCCTTCTTGCATGAATCTGTGATAATTATCTGATGTGACAGTGGTAGATCTTGCATGGACCATTGGGCAAAGAGTAACCACTGGAGGACCCTCATGTGCAGACGTGCTAGAGGTACTAGGAGAATTGCCGCTGCCATGGTACCCAGAACCTGTAACACAGACCTCGCCTGAACCTTTTTTCTTGATATCAATCTCCTGATTTGACGGTGTAGGGACTGAATTCTCTTGGGGGTAAGTTTTGCCACCATTTCTTTTTAATCAAACTCTGCACCTATGAAGGTAATACGCTGTGAAGGCAACAAGGCAGATTTTTTTGAAACTTATTGTAATGCCTAGCTTGGAATAAAGAAGTATGGTTTCGTCCCTCGCTTGTAGTAGTAGATGCTCGGTGGTGGCGGTCAGGAGCCAGTCATCTAGGTATGAAAACTGGTCAACTCAAGTGAGCCGTAACCACTACCATGCATTCTGGTGAACACTCTGGGGGCTGTAGTGAGACCAAATGGCAGGGCTCGGAATTGGTAATGACTGGCTCTCAGCCAAAAGCATAAGTGTCTCCTGGACTGCCTGTCCATTTTTATATGGTAGTATGCATCCTGGAGATCTATCGAGCACATCCACTCATCTTTCCCAAGAAAGAGGAATATAGACTGCAGTGTCACCATCTGGAACTTTGATTTTCTTACAGACCTGTTCAATCTGCTGAGATCCAAAATGGGTCTCCAGTCCCCTGTCTTTATGGATCTAAAAAGAACCTTGAGTAAGTTCTAGATCCAATCTGGTCTGCGGGGACCTTTTGTATGACTCTTTTTTTCGAGCAACTTGTGTATCTCTGATGTTGCACAGTCCCTCTGACCGGGTGGAATATCTGGAATGCACTGATTTACGGGAAAGGAGGTGGAAAAGGGTATGTAATAACCTCTGGATATGATAGTCTGTACCCATTTGTCTTAACTGATTTCTAGCTAGGCGTTTGGGTACAGTGACAAGCATCCCCCGACTGCCTCCAGAGAAGAACAGGCGGGCCTCCTTTCAGGAGTGCTGGAAGGGCCTGCCAGAAAATGTATCTCTGTCACCCTGATTCTGCGGCCCCTCTCTGCTACGAGGATGTCATCTTCCATTGTTACTTCCCCCTCTGCCCCTATGGGAAGTTTCACCACGTGTGTCAGAAAAACCTTTTGGGGATTTGCAGAGCCACATTTTTACACCTCTCTGACCTTTGGGATAAGGTCTAGTGGGGATGGAAAAACAGACACATGGCAGATAAGGTTTTCCCTTCCTGTTCACTGCTGGTCAAAGTCTCTTTCACTTTTGGTCCAAAAAGGGATGAGCCATCGAAGGGGATGTTGGTGAAGAAAGACTTGATGGGTTCGGCAAAACCGCCTAAACGCATCTAGGAATGTCTCTCCTTAAGGAAATTGCTGTACCAGCTGCCCTGCTTGCTCCATCAACTGCATATGAAATCAGTCGCATGGAGGAGTTAACAACTGAGTTGAGGGCAGAGAGCTGAGGGGAAACGTTATCTGCGATCCCCAAAGCTACAGTACCCTGAAGAGTATCCCCCAGCTCTTTTAAGAGATCTCTTTAAAGTCTTGTAAAATGGGTCAAGTAATTCAGCGACTGCAGTGTAAACGCCACTGAAGAAAAGGCACGCTTTCCATATCTGTCCATAGTCCATGACTCTATTTGGAGGATGGACAGATGAGAAGGTCTCTGACAACTCCTTCTTGGTGGCCGCTGCCACCACCACTGCATCTACAGGGACACCTTTGGTTAAAAATTCCTTTTCTGTAGGAGCTGTAATAAATTTACTGGGCCTCTGCGGAACAGGCTCCACTGTATCTGGAGAAGTCCAAACCTTACGAGATATTACATTCATTAGCTGGTCGTAGGGAGGAGACACCTAGGAGGTGGGGGGCGAGACCCAAAAGCCTCCAGGTATACTGACTCGTCCTCTGAACGGTTGGTGGGTTTCCAGCCACCCCTCTGTTTAAGGATCTCAAGGATGTCAGCAAAGGAGACATCCTGAGAGGGGGACCGTGAGGACCCTTCTGAATCATCCAGGTCAATATCTGAAGTGATAGACTCATCAAGGGAGTCTATGTGCTTCCTCTTGCACAATCTCTTTTGAAGGACTCCCTCAGAGAGGTACTCTGGTGATATTTCAGAAGAGATGATGCCGCTCGCAGGGGTTTCCTGGGGCTCTGCGTCTCTACACTTTGGGGGGGGGTGATGATGAGACCAACACAGGCACCTGGGAAGGAAGAGAACCTGGGCCAGAGAGTGGGGCTGTCTGGGGTGACAGCACTCTCTCCATCAGCACAAAAGCCCCTTCGCTCCACTCTGAAGTGCTTGGTTCTGAAGATACTGAGGACTGACCCCGAGGCAGGGCAGGTGGCTCCGAAGCTTATGTAGGAGCTGAGCTCAACATCGTCGAGGTACCGAGGATTAGAGTCAGATCGGACAACTGTCAACACCGACTCCCCTCCCTGGACCTGACGGGTGAAAGTCAGCTCCTAGGCTCCTCGAAATCCGAAGTAGCTGAGGAAGTCGGAGCAGATGTTAGAACCGACGAACCTAAGGGTGGTCTCGGTTCCGATGCCTCCACTACTATCGGACCCAAGATCTCTGGCTCCAAAACCACAACTCAGGTCGGAGGAGGAATCGAGGATGGGGATGGTGCTTTGGGCGGTTTCAATTCCTTTGGGGCCGGAGGCGATAAAATTTTTGCCAGCACCGGTGTTCGAAACAGTCTCTTCACCACCCGCTCTATGTCATCAACAGATAAGCTCCTGGAGGAATGGGAGGATAACGGAGGACATTTTGCCCTTTCCAAAATGGGTGATCTCAAAGTGGGAGCAACCGGCTCCAAGATCAGTGACCGTCTCCTAGTCAGCAACTCTGCTGGCTCCGAGGTCACTGATGGAGCAGAAGAGGTAGATTTTGATTTGTCTGAGCCAAGAGCCCTTGGTTCTGAAGCAACCACTTTTTTAGGTGGCTCCGAGGTTGCAGCCGAGACAGCAGATCTTTTATTCACTTTTTTAGATTTGGAAGAAGGAGATGAGGGTTTGGAGCTTGGGGATCCCTCTAAAGCTTCTGAGAAGGGAGCCTTTAATAAGCCCCTGACAATAAACTTGTTTTTACGCTCTAGCAAAACCCTGCTACTAAATCCATGACAAACGGTACACGGGTCTTGTAAATGGAGGGCACCAAGACAATAAACACAGCTAGTGTGCTCATCAGTAATCGACATCTTTTGATTACACTGACCACATTTTTTGAACCCTGACATGCTTAGGTGCATTATGCTCTTTTTGCTCTTTAGACATGACTGAAGAATAAAAGGCACTACCAATAACAATAACAGTTAACTGTAAATTTAACTTGTCGAAAAAGGCCATCAAAACCACAAGTCTATAAGGTTAACGTGAAAAAACAGCATATATATATATATATATATATATATATATATAGAGAGAGAGAGAGAGAGAAATGGCTATAAACCAATACAAGGTAGCCTTCTAAACTATAAAAACACACCACACAAGTACATATCTAACTCTATATAAAACACTAAAGAACGTGTAGAAAGGGCGATTAAAGGACCAGAAAATTATGAGGCAGAATCCTCTAACTAAAACGGATTCTCCTATGAAAAGGAAAACCTAACAAACAGAGGGGGTAAATTTGACTAACTAAATACGTAGACTATATTTGTAACTAGTCGCATGTAACAGAAAAGGTACTAACAAAGATTTTCTCTCAAAAGGTTAAGAATTATGACAGAAACATATATCAATTAAACTACTTGGCCAGTGAGCCAGCCAGAAGATACCTCAATTGCTTGAGCAGCAAATGAGATCTGGGTATTCTACGCTAAGCATCATGGGATAGGGGTTAACTTCGAGCCAGTGGAAGCTCTCGAGCTTCTGTATTAGGCGGAGTCAGAACCGATGCTCGGTACCGAACCCAACCAGCAAGAATTAAGGCCAGCTAGGACAATATAACATCAGATATTTTTTGAGATAATGATATGGTAATTAGTGATTAGCAGATCCAGGTAGGAGTGGTGATTGCTTGGGAGAGTTGGACAAGTAGTGTCACTGACTAACTGTATAAGGCTGACACTGGCTAGGAATTCAACAATGCCATTTCTCAGGGGGACCTAGGTAGTTTAGGCTAAAAAAAAAAGAAGTTCTGTATTGTTGATCCTCGTTCAGTCATTACGCCTGGGTTATGGGCTCCGACCTCGGAACCGAGCCAGCCATCTTCCAAGCTCTCGACAGCCACAAACTCTCGAGCTAAACTCTTACAAACAATTCCCCTCTCCCTGTTACCTCAGATTGAGTTTGCAAGTCAAAGAAAGTAGAGGCTACCTCTGGTCAAAGGACCTAACGGAACTGGATGATGAGATCCACTATAAGCCTCAGGAGGGGGAAGGAGGGAGGGTCGTAATGACTGAACGAGGATCAACAATACAGATGGAACGTTATGGTAAGACATAACTTCTTTATCTGACATGGTTAATCCTCATTCATTCCTTATGCCTGGACAGAGTCCGAGCTACCTTTATTCCTGGGAGGCTCTCATGGAAGGACATTCCTGAGCACCATTGAACCAAAGGATGCTCTTCCTCTGGAGGCCAAATCCAATTTGTAATGGCTGATGAAGGTATGAGGTCTAGCCCAAGCTGCAGCTGCACAAATGTCAGGTAAAGAAGCTCTGGCATGGAAGGCAGCAGAAGTTGCTACCAATCTAGTGGAATGAGCCCTTACGGCTGTAGTCAGAGGGATATCGTGAGTTTTGTGAATAAATGTTACAGTCTTTTAACCATTTAGCCAATGTGACCTTAGAAACAACACATTCAAGTCTAGGCCCAGAATAGGCCAGGAATAGCTGATCTGATTTACGAGAAGCCTTAGTTCTGTCCAGATAGAAATTAATTTGCCTGTGAATGTCTAGGGTATGTAGACAATACTCTCCACTGTTAGAATGATTGGGAAAGAAAACTGGCAATTCAGTGGTTTGGTTAATGGACATTTCAGCGATCACGTCTGGCAGAAAGGAAGGATTAGTTCTCAATGACACTCTTTATGAAAGATCAAGTAAGGACATTTGATGCATAGAGCTTGAAGTTCAGAGATACGTCTGGCAGAAGTAATGGCGACCAAGAACAAAGTTTTCCAAGAAAGAAACTTGAGGTGACATGAAGAAGCTGCTTCAAAAGGAGACATTGTCAAAGCTTGCAGAACTAATGACAGGTCCCATGGCTGGATAGGTTCTCTAAAAGGGGGTTTCAAATTATTTACGCCTTTTAGAAAGGTCTTGCGTAATTTGTGTGACATAAGGGAAGAATCATGAACACCATTGTGAAAATTAGATATTGCGGCCAAATGAACTCAAATGTATTCCAGTACTACCGGCACTGGTGCTGAAAAAGGGTCTATCCGTTTTCCCTTCAGTCAAATGGTAAACCCTTTCCACTTGCTGAGATAAGTAGTTCTGGTGGAAGACTTATGAGATGTAATAAAAATGTCACGTACTGGGGAAGAAAGATCAGTCTGCCTGACAATCACTGGAAGTGGAGGAGCCAAGCTGTGAGCTTCAGGCTTTTCAGGTTGGGGTGAATCAGGTACTGCAGATGGGAGATCAAGACCGGAGTTGGATCGAGAATCCATGGTTGATCTTGCAGGTGAGGCCATAAGAAGGGGAACCAAATTTGACGAGGCCAATAAGGCACTATGAGGATTAGCTTGCTCTTCAACCGGCGGGCTTTCTTCAGGAAGTGGGGAATGAGAGGAAGAGGGGGAAAGGCATAAAGCATACCCAAGGGCCAATTGTGGACTAGAGCATCCCTGGGTGACTGTCCCCGAGGGGGAATCAGGGTGAAGTAATTGCTGCATTTGTAGTTGGTTGGGGATACAAAGAGGTCACAGCAAGGGAGACCCCAGCGGTTGAAAATCTCCACCACTAGAAGAGGATTCAGAGACCACTCGTGTGGCTGTAGAATGCACCTGTTCAATCTGTCTGCTATCAAGCTGGAACTCCCGGGAATGTGCGTTGCTATCAGAAAGTGATTGGTAGTCATCGCCCATTGCCACATCCTCATGGCCTCTCGACAAAGAGGGTAGGATTTGGTTCCGTCTTGTTTGTTGATGTACTAGACTACAGCCATGTTGTCCGATTGTATTGCAACAGTCCCTGACGGAAGGAGGGGATGAAATGCTTGCAACGCTAGAAGCACCGCCCTCAATTCTAAGACATTTATATGCAGATGAGCCTCTAGTTCTGACCATGTGCCTTGGACTGTCTTCCCCTGAAAAAGCCCCCCCACCCCATCAGGGAGACGTCTATGGTCACTGTGGCTTTGGGATGTTGGGTTGTGAAGGGGCGAGACCATTGTGACGGGTTCTGCGACATCCACCATATCAAGTCTTGTTTGCATCTGAGTCACCCGAATCTGGGAAGATAGACGAAATTGAAAAGGGTACCACTGGGTAGGTAGCAACCATTGTGAAAGCCTCATGTGGAATCTCGCAAGGGGGACAATGGTGATGGAAGCTGCCATGGAACCCAACAGCTGGAGGACAGAATGTGCTGTGGATCTTTCTCCTGAGAGGATGGGTATGAGTTGTTGTTTTATCCTTAAAATTCTGTGCTCTGGAATCGATGCCATGCAGTTCTTTGTATCCAACAGGACCCCAATGAATTCTATGGACTGGGATGGGGATAGGTTGGATTTTTGCCAGTTTATAGTTACACCTAGCCTTTCTGCGGTGTGAAGAGAATATGCCAAGGCTTCTTCCAATAGATGTCTGGTGGAGGCAGTGATGAGCCAGTCGTCTAGGTATGGAAACACCCGGAATCCTTGCAGTCGTAGGTGAGCTGTGACAAATGCCATGCACTTTGTGAACACTCTGGGGGCTGTAGAGAGTCCGAAGGGCAGTACTCGAAACTGGTAATGACTGGCTCCCGCACGGAAGCGAAGGTCTGTCCACCTTTATGTGCTATTACGCATCTTGAAGATCTATAGAGCACATCCAATCACCTGCCTCCAAGAGTGGGAGGATAGACTGTATTGTGACCATCCTGAATTTCTGTACCTCTACGAATTTGTTTAGCACATTGAGATCCAAAATTGGTCTCCAGTCCCCAGTCTTTTTTGGCACCAAAAATAATCTTGAGTAGAATTCGGATCCTATCTGGTCTGGTGGAACTATTTGGATTATTTGTGACTAATGCTGCTTCTTCCCTTTGACTGGATGGAACGTCAGGTAAATTTCTTAACGGGAGAAAGATCGAAGGGAATATGACAGCCTCTGGTTATTATCTCTCGTACCCAAGAATCGGTGGTAATGGTTAACCAGGCAGAAAGGTACAAAGATAAATGACCCCCCAACCGCTTCCAGAGGAAAGTAGTTAGGCCAATCTTCAGGAGCGCTGGTAGGACTGGCCAGAGAAAGAATCTCTGGAACCTTGGTTACGCGGACCTCCTCTGCCCCGAAAGGGACGTCTTCCATACGAGTTTCCCCCTCTGCCTCTAGGGGAAAATTCGCCTCTTGTGTCACTGAAAGAACCTTGAGACTTTTTGTGCCACATCTTCCCACTCTTCTGGTTTCTGAAGAAAGCCCGTTGAGGGGAAGAATAACGGACACCCATAGCAGAAAGGGTCTTACCGTCCTGTTCACATCTAGCCAGTGTGTCTTTTACCTTGGGTCCAAATAATGAAGAGGCTTCAATGGGAGCATTTAGAAAGGAAGCCTTGAAGGGTTCCGCGAAATCACACAAGCGCATCCAGGCATGCCGTTTCATGACTATGCCTGCACCCATTGCTCTAGCTGCTCCTTCTGATGCGTGAGAAATCAGACGCATGGAGGAGTTAGAGATCGATTCAAGGGTGGCTAACTGAGGCCACTTTCTCCCGGACCTCATCAGACACAGCTCCGGCCAAAGTTTCAGAGAGCTCAGAAATTAAGTCTCTTTGAAGCCTGACCTGACTTCAAAGGTCGCTGATGCAAAAGTATGCTTCCCTAATCTGTCCAGTGCCCGGGACTCTTTGTTGGGCAGGTGGACAGTCTGGTTTTCTTCCTCCAGATCCTTTTTTGTTGCGGCCATCACCACCAAGGCATATACAGGAAGACCTTTGGCAGGCAAACACCTACGAAAGAGACTTCGCCTTCTTGTGTTAATCTCTTTTCTTATGGGAACCAGGAGGGGTTGAAGACTCTGACCCAGAAATAGCCGCTGAAAAGGAAGATTTAAGTAGTCCCTTTAAAATCAGTTTATTTTTACTTTCCACAAAAGTCCTGTTAGAAAAGTTAGCACAAATCCCGCAAGGTGGGTCCACAGTCAAGTGAGGCACACCTAAACAGTAAACGCATAACGCATGTGCATCCGAAATAGGCAATTTATGCCCACAATCCACACATCTTTTAAATCCCGGACCACCTTTTTTCTCTGCCATGATAGGAAGGAGGAAGAAAGGAAAGGGAAGGAAGAAGGTAACAACAATGGTTCGAGAAATACCCGAAGGTAAAGCAAGGAAAGGTTTTACCAACGATGGTAAAGTAGTTACCTCATGGTAAGAAGAAAGAAGGGCTAGAAAAAAACAAAACAGAGTCACTAGATGCGATAGGGTAAGAGATAACTATTTAACAAGATTTGAACTGAGAAGAACTGTAATACAATTAGGTATTATCAAAGAAAGTTTTACTTAGCTCAAGAGAAGTGGCTTGACACGACTGAATGGTGACAAGGCAAACTAAATCTGAGGTAACAGGGAGAGGGGAATTGTGGGTAAGAGTTTAGTTCAAGAGTTTGTGGCTGTCGCGAGCTTGGAAGATGGCCAGCTCGATTCCGAGGTCGGAACTGATAAGCCAGGCGTAAGGAATGAACGAGGATTAACAATATCAGATCACCTATTATAATGATGTTTTTATATCTGTAGGAAACCAAAATGATTATAAGAATAAGAGATTTATGGTTTAACAGAGGATGGAGGAGGAAGGTAAGCAACAGCAGTTAGGAGGTGACTTTTTTTTCACGAAGGAAGGTTTAGAAGGGTCTGGTTGGGTTCAGTGTCTGAGGAGGTGTTTGCCTGAGCAATGACATTTTGGTTAAGGTGTTTTTTTTTTAAACAAAGAATGAGACTTAGACTTTTCAAAGGCTGATGAGGAATGTCTGAGGAAGATGATTACAATGGTATCAACTGATGAAGGCTGTCTTGCCGAAACCGGTGAGGAGAATAAAATTACTAAAGCCATTTTTATGGCATGATTTAGTTCTATCAGCTGTGTTTTGTGCCTTTTTTCACCCACATGCTGAGCTTGTGTCAAGGCCTGAAGCATGACAGTTAAAACCCCAAGAAGGAGTAGGATCTTTTAATGGGGGTCTAACTGAAAAGGCTCCCTTGAGAAAGGCTTTACATAGTTTAAAAGAAGCTAAGGTAGAGCTACTCTCACCCAGATGGAAATTAGAAATGGCAGCCAATTGCACTTTAATAGTTGAAAAACTAGCACCTTCATTAAAAACTGAAGTTAAAAATTCACGGATAGATGGCACAGGTGCTGAGAAAGGGTGCAGGTGCTTGCTTAGGGCCCAGAAAATATATCTCTTCCATTTACTTTGGTAAATCCTTCTGGTAAAAGCTTTTTGAGAACATAACAAAATATGATGTACCTGGAAAGACAGCCTAGACTCCCTAGCAATCAATGGAATTGGAGAAACCATGTGGTCAGTTTGAGGCCTGTTAAGTCTGGATGAGTCATACTTGTCAGGTGAGATAGGAGGTCTGGAGTGGGATCCAGTACCCAAGGTGTAGAAGATGAGGCCAGAGGAAGGAGAATCACATCAGATGAGGCCAGACGGGTGCAATGAAAATAACTGTGTTATTCAACTGGAATGTTTTCTGTAGAAATCTGGGAATAAGAGGCAACAGTGGGTAAGCATAAAGGAGACTGGAGGGCCAGTCATAGACCAGAGAATCTCTTGGTGACTCTCCCATTACTAGGATCAGAGGAAAGAACCTGCAGCACTTGTTGAGGGGAGAAGTGATAAGGTCACAGCATGGCTGGCCCCAGTGATGGAAAATCTTTTCTTCCATTTTGACATTGAAATACCACTTGTGAGGCATTCAAATGGACCTGCAAAGTTTGTCTGCAATCACAATGGATTCCCCCGGAATGTGCATTGCTATTAGAAAGCGACCAGAAGAGATCACCCACTGACACACTCTCACTGCTTCTCGACAAAAATGGTAAGATCTGGTTTCCACCACTTGTTGATGTACCAGACCACTGACACATTGTTTATTTGGATAGCAACTGTCCTGGATGGGAGAATGTCTTGAAAGGGCTGCAATGTTAGGAGGACTGATCTTATCTCCAGGATACTGATATGTGCCTTGGCCTCTTTGGGGACTAGGTACCTTGGACTGTCCTTCCCAAGTAGTGATCCCCCCAACCCCAACTGGGAAGTGTCCACAGTCACTGTGGCTGTGGGCAGGGGAAGAACAAATGGACAGCCTTCACAGAGCAGGTTTGAATGAATCTACCAAAGATGATATCTTTGCACACTTGTGTAATCTTGACTGGACCGTTCAATGGAAGTAGAAGAATGGACCACAGGGTTGAAGGTGTCCACTGAAGAATTCTCATGTGGAATCTGGCCAGGAGAGCTACAGTAATAGCTGTTGCCACTGATCCTGGGGCATGCAAGATTAATCAGGCCAAAAGAAAAGAACTTTGAATCACTTTCTTAACCTAGGACCTCAGTGCCAGTATTCGAGTAGAGAAAAAGTAAGTTGTGTGACTGTGCCAGACAAGCATCTAGGAACTTCAATCTCTGCAGAGGCATAAGCTAGGACTTGCTGAAACTGAGAGTAATTCCTAGATGAGCACACAACTGGAGCAAGTAGTCCCTTGCCTGTAGAAGTCAATGCCTGGTTGGGAGAGTTAGCATCCACTCATCTAGATATGGAAACACTCAGAATTCCAACAGTCTCAAGTGAGCTGCTATCACTGCTATGCATTTGGTGAACACCCTGGAGGTTGAGACCAAAGGGCAGTGCTCAGATCTGGTAAGGACTTGCTCCCAGCTGGAAGCTCAGGTTATCTTCTGGTGCACCTGTGCATTTTGATGTCATAGTACACCATCCTGAACATCTGTCGAGCACATCCAATCTTCCTTTTGCAGCAGAGGCAAAATGGACTGAACCATGACCATCCAAAACTTTGAATACTGAGCAAACTGGTTTAATTTGCTGTGATACAAGATTGGTCTTATGTCTCCTGTCTTTTTTGTTACCAAGAATAATCTTGAGTAAATTCCATATCCTCTCTGTTTTGGGGAAACCTTCTGAATAACTCTTTTTTTCCTGCAGCATTTTTATTTCTAGAGGTGCTGCTTCTCTCTGACTGGGTGGAATATCAGGGATTTTCTTCATATTAAAAGAGGTTAGAGAAAATGGTATAGTATAACCTCTGGATGTGATTCTCTGTACCCACAAATCTTTTGTAATAGACTGCCAGGCCCTCTGGTGCAGAGACCAAATGTCCCCCGACTGCCTCCAGAGGGGAAAAGCTGGGCCTCCTTTCAGGAGTGCTGATAGAGCTTATCTAAGAAGGACTCACTGAAGCCCTAATTCTGTGGGCCATCTTTGGCCAGAGGATGGCATCTTCCTTTAGAATTTCCCCCTCTGTTCCTGGAGTAGCTATCTGTGTGAATTTTGAAAAGGACCTGGGATTTCCTAAACCACAATTTTTCTATCTCAACATTGCTTTCTAGAAAAACGTCTTTGCCAAGTTGAAAATGTACACCCACGGCAGACAGGGTCTTTCCCTCTTGTTCATATCTGAAGAGCGTGTCTTTAACTTTGGGGCCAAACAGAGAAGATCTGTCAAAGGGTGCAATGAAGACTTACAGGGCTTCGCAAAATCACAAAAGTGCATCCAGGCATGTCTCCTGATGGCTATGCCTGAACCCACTGCCCATGAGGCACCTTCTGCTGCATGGGAGATCAACCTCATGGATGCATTTGAAATAGAATCTCCTCACAAATGACCACACTACAGTCTATTTCCATCATTGGACGACATGGACCCAAAAGAAATATGGCAAGCTCCTTGGTCAGATCTCTTTGTAATCTTATAAAATGTGCCAAGTAAGGTCACTAAAGCATACAGCACTTCCCAAATCTGTTCAAAGCCCTTGACTCTCTGTTAGAGGAATGGAGAGAAGAACTCTCCACTGCCAGTTCCATCTTTGTGGCTCCAGTCACAACCATGGCATTGACTGGGACTCCATTGCTCCAGTGTGCGAAGTCCTTATGGGGGTTAAAATCTTCCCTGGTCTTTTTTTGTATTGGCTCTACAGTGTCCTGCTACTTTCACACCTGGTGAGAAACAAGGTTAATGAGCTCATCAGCAAGGGCATCTCCAAAGAAGTAGATGGGCCCAACCCGAAAGCCTCCAGGAACATCAATTCCTCCTGGTAGGGGGTGTCAGAGGACCAATCAACTCTCCACAACCTCAAAAGCAGAATGCCTAGGGGACACAGAAGCCAATGGCCCTGGAGCTGGAATGTAGTCAACCATCAGCTCCTGCCACCCCACCAGCACTCCAACCAAGGAGGAAGTTGGACCAGAACTATCCAATGCCAAGGCCAAGAGAGGAAGAGATGGCTCCAACATTTTTGAGGTTGACTTCAACCCCACCCACGGATCCAGCAATGATGCTTCAGCTCCAACAGTCTTCTGGCTCTGAAAGGCTCAGAGATGATCGGCTCAGGAGAACCATCGGAGTTGAAGAACAGATCGCCTCCGGGTCCGATGAAGACACTCCTCGAAATCTTGGATCTGAGGGCTCTGAAACAGAGGGTCTGATCAGAGAAGGAGATACCAATAGGGAAGCAGACAAAGGACGGCTCACAGACCCCGTGAGAGTCAGAGCCGGGAGCACCCCCATCTGAATCTGTGCCCTGAGGAACTTTCTCATCATCCTAACCACATCAGCTTCTGAAAGGCTCTTGGAAGACCTAAGAGATGACATGGTATACAGTGGTCTAAAGTGTCTTAATGGATATCCCTCCAAGAAAGGAGAAGGGAGCCTAGACAACATGGGATCCGAAGAAAGTGTTGGGGGGGTACAAATCTGTGGAGACCTAGATTTCAGAACAGCTGAATCTGAGACAGACTAATCTGACTTCTTATGCACTTTTGTAGGAGGCTCCGTTGAAGGAACCAACATCGAAAAATGGTCAGGAGACCTCCTACGGGACTCCTTTTCCTTTGACATTGACTGACTTATTTTTATCACGCTTTTTGGCAAGGGTTGGAGTCCCAGCAACCGAAGACATATAGGTAGATGGAAGAAAGCTTCTTAAAACAAGCTTGTTTCTTTGATTGCTTAAAGCTCTGGAATTAAAGCCAGAGCAGATCAAACAGTCCACTTCAAGATAAGTGGGACCTAGGCAATACAAGCATTCCTTGTGGGCATCAGAGTTGGGAAGCGTATGCCCACAGGTAACTCGATTTTTGAATCCAGTAGGCTTGTCAGCCATGATACAAAGCCAAAAAAAAAAGCAATATTGAGCTAGGTCATTATAGAGAGAAAGAAATTAACTACTCTTTTTTTTTTCTAAGTATAGGAAGTAAGAAAGAAAGAAAAACTAACAACAATAGCAGGGAAAAAATTCTCTGAAGAGTAAAGGTGAAACATCAGCAATGGTACTCGAAAAGGTGCCAATAATCAGTAGCTAAAAGAAGCACAAAGCAGATATATTTAGCTCAAGGAATATGGAAGGGAGGAAGAAAAAAGTAAAATATATAGGTTAGAAGTATAAACTAACAACAAAAAAGGCTATGAAAAACTGGAAATGCTCCAATAAAATGCTCGAGAGCAAAGGGGTCCACGTCTGAAGCTAATGGCAACAAATGAAATCTGGGGCATTTTAGACTGGTGGGGCACTGTGGGTAAAGGAAGGAGCTCGAGAGTTCTTGGAACTGATAATCTGGTAGAAGCGGCCAAGTTGGATCCCAGCCCATCAGCTGAGGAATGAATGAAAAAATCATCATCAGATTTAGAGTTTTCACTGTGTAATACCTTAAACCCCCTGGAGTAGATATATGCAAATGGCCTCCTCAAGGCAATACTAGTGTTTCAGCTACATGACTTCTGAATGCCCATGACAAAGTCTTTATGGGTACATTCAGTTCAGGGATAGGAAACTCCAAAGATTAGTTGTGCTGACGCCATACATTCCTGAAGTACCACAACAAGCTTACTTGTGTGGACTCTTGTTAAGACAGACAATTAGTATGTACAAGGCCACATACCCCAGTATTCTCAGAAACTCCCTTGTTGTGATGGTGTTCTGCTCTGAGATTGTCTGGGGGGTACTGGGACAATAAAAACACTTTGCCTAAAAGTAGAAAGATCTGCTTTTTGTGTCCAGTAATGCCCTCAGGAAAGTACAGTTTTGTACCTACCATAAATGTAGATGTTCGAGGATCCACATTGCTGCAGTCCTAACCATTGGGTAGTCCGCTGTCCCAGTCGGCCCGAATACCAAAGTATATGGCTGACATCGGTCAAGGCGCATTAGACTGACGTCAGTACGTCAGGGTACTAATGCGCATGACCGACGTCATATCCTCAGTCTTTTCTTGCCCCAGATGTCAGAAGACCCTAAAAAGACAAGGCCAAAACCAAAAACCCCAAACATTCCTGCACCAAAAATATGTACAATATATACAAAATTACAAAAGTATAACCTCACCTACACAACCACCCCTAAACACAGAGGGGAAGGAGGGAGGGTAAATTGGACTGCAGCAATGTGGATCCTCGAACATCTACATTTATGGTAGGTACAAAACTGTACTATGTTCTTCATTCCACATTGCTGCAGTCCTAACCATTGGGTAGAATCCCAAAGCAGAGGTAAGGGAGGCTGGCAAATCATAAGGAAGCAGGAGCTGTCAACATGCCTTGCAAAATAGCTGTGGCAAAACCAGCCCTAGATTTAGAGTAGAGAGGAAGGTGATAATGCTTAGAGAAAGTATGCACTGAACTCCAAGTAGCTGCCTCCAAAATATCCTTAGTTGCCACCCCCTTAGAAATGCTGTTGAAGTGGCAGTAGCCCTAGTGGAATGAGGCCTAATCCCAGCTGGAATCTCCTTGCCATGATGGGAATAACAAAATGCAATGCAAAACCCAATCCACTTAGAAATAGTTTGTTTTGACACAGGCTTGCCCTGAGAACTCAAAGCAAAAGAAACAAACAACTGCTGAGACTGCCTAAAATCCTTAGTCCTGCTTAAATAATAACGCAATTGCCTGTGTACATCTAAAGTGTGCAAAATCTTTTCCCCCTTATTTTGGGGATCTGCATAAAAAGTAGGCAAATGAATAGTTTGGTTTAAAGCCACACTAGAAACCACCTTAGGCATAAAGGAAGGATTAGTACGTAATCCTACCCTCTCCTTATGGAAAATCACCCAAGGCTCTACCGCCATAAGGGCCTGCAATTCAGAAACCCTTCTTGCAGAAGTAATGGCCAACAAAAAAGCAGTCTTCCATGACAAGTATTTCAATTCAGCAGTAGCCGCAGGCTCAAAAGGTTGTAGAGTAAGTTTCTCCAACACAAAATTGAGATCCCAAGCAGGAGTAGGAGCTCTACGTGGGGGTCTTATATTCTTTGCCCCGCTAAGAAATTGCTTGAACAAAGGATGCGAAAACAATGGTGGGTCACAATCATAGTGAGCTGAAATTGCTGCAGCATGAATCTTAATGGAAGAGAAAGACAAACCTTTGTCCAATAACTCAGTAAGATATTGAAGGGCCACACTCAAATTAGGCTCAGAAATCTCCAATTTTTTTGCTGCACTCCAAAATAAAAATCTCTTCCATTTTTCTGCGTACACTTTCCTTGTACTAGGTCTTCTGGCTTCCATAATCACATTTAAAACTTGTTGAGGAAGTTGAGACCTGCTGTGTTTCAAAACAGAATATGCCAGGCTGTTAGATGAAGAGAGTGAAGCTTGACATTGAGCAGGTGACCGTCCCTCTGAGACAACAGGTGTGGAATCAAAGGTAAAAGCCATGGAGGCTTCCTTACCAGACTCCTCAGTAATGGGTACCAGTGTTGCCGAGGCCAATCTGGAGCTATTAAAATCATCCTTGGCTTGTCTTGTCTGACCTTTAGGAGCACCTTTGGGAGAAGAGGCAGAGGTGGAAAGGCATACACATGAAGATTTTTCCAACTGAAAGAAAGAGCATCCACTTTCCAGGCTGTGTGATGAAACCTCTTTGTGCAAAACTTTGGCAGCTGGTGGTTTAGTGGAGAAGCGAACAGATCTATGTCTGGAGTTCCCCATGACACTGTCAATTTCTGAAATACATGAAGATCCAGTTTCCACTCATGGGGATCCATGATTTGTCTGCTTAACACATCTGCTAAGGAGTTCTGTGCTCCCGGCAGAAACCTTGCCTGAAGAGTTAGTTGCAAGCTGAGCGCAGTCTCCCATAAAATCATTGCTTGCCTGCACAACGGGTAAGAATGTGTTCCCCTTGTTTGTTGATGTACCACATGACAGTTGTGTTGTCTGTTAGAATCAACACCTGCCCTGGAAGAAGTAACTCCTTGAAAGCCATTAATGCAAACTGGACTGCTAACATCTCCTTCATGTTGATATGTAGATGCTGTAGTCTGGCAGGCCACTTGTCTTGTATCCACTTTCCATTTAGATGAGCTCCCCAAGCAATGTCTGAGGCATCTGTCGTTAGAATCTGACTCGCCTCTGGCCGGTCACAGAGAGTCCCTTGTTTAGGTGACATTCCTGAGCCCACCACAAAAATTCCTGTTGAATGCAAGGTATTATTTGAATGACAGTGTCCAAATCCTGGCAGTGCTGTGTCCATACATTTTTGAGATACCATTGCAGCTTCCTCATATGCAGTTTGGCATTGGGAAGCACCAGAATACAAGAAGCCATGAACCCTAAGGCTTGAAGGACTGTCCTTGCAGTCAGCCCGGACTGAAGAGATAGCTGATGGAAGTAAATGGAAAGATTCTTTTGTTTGTCCGGGGTTAAAAAGGCCATCTGGGCTGCTGTATTCAGTCTCACACCCAGAAAGCACATGTCTTGAGAGGGTACTAGACTGGACTTTATTTCGTTCACAGAATACCCTAGGCATCTTAGCACTGCTATCACATATTCCAAATGCTGTAAAAGGTCTTCCTTTTCTTGAGCCAGAATCAGGCAGTCGTCCAAGTAAGGATAGATCTGAATTCCTTTTAGCCTGAAGTAAGCTATCACTGGAGCCAGAACCTTTGTGAATACTCTGGGCGCAGTAGATAAGCCAAAGGGCAATGCAGAGAACTGATAATGGGAATTTCCAGCTCGAAAACGTAGATACTTCCTGCAACTCAGTCTGATAGGCACATGAAGGTAAGCCTCCTTGAGATCTAAAGTTACCATCCAGTGATCTTTGCCCAGCAGAGGTAAAAGCTGTTGTAACGTCAACATTTAGAACTTGGGAATGTCCAGATAAGTGTTGAGGATAGATAAATCCAAAATTGGTCTCCACGTGTCCCCCTTCTTTGGTACTAGGAACAGGCGAGAATAAAATCCTAGGCCCCTTTCTGGCACAGGGACTGGCTGAATGGCCCCTATTTGGAGTAACAGAGAAATTTGCTTGTGAGCCTCTTTTCTTTGTAGAGGAGGAATGTCTGGCATGCCTTTGAAAGGAGGCAAGGTATGGAAATAAAACCTGTAACCGTGGTGAATGATATCCAGAACCCATCTGTCTTGGGTAATTAAATCCCAATTTTCTTTGAAAAGAGCCAGCCTTCCTCCCAAAGGTGCTGCCAGACGAGAATGTACTGGCAGCTGAAAAGGCAGGTCATTGGGTCTGTTTACGAAAGGACTGACCCCTGCCCTCACCAGAAGTCTGAGCAGGTGAACTCCCTGTTCTAGGCCTAAAAGAACCTTGAGCTCTGCCCCTACCACGTCTAGACCTACCCCTAGACTGGGAATCATAAGTAGGATATGTCCATCCCTTAGTAGGCCAATTTCTACTAAACTTCGGAGGCTGCACCTGCAAAAAATCTTTAACAGTTTGCATAGACTTAGCCTTGTCCTCCATTTTCTTTAAAACTGCTTCCACAGGCGAACCAAACAACACGTCAGACTGTAAAGGAGCATCCAAAATCCTTGTCTTAACATGCTCAGCTAAATTCTGATCCCTCAACCAGGCGTGCCTACGAAGAACAGAACCAGTGGCAGCCACCCTCGAGGAGGCCTGCACAGCATCAAAACCACATTGCAGTGAATGCTTACCCACCTGTTCAGACACATGAACTAAATCCTGCAACTCTTTACACTCAATACCTTCCGCCAGAGCATCTACCTTAGACTTCAATTGTGAAAGGAGATAATTTTGATATTTTAACATGTGAAACTGGCAATTCAACGCCTCATGGCTAAAGTGGAAGAAGTATACACTTTCTTTCCCCATCTATCCAAAGCCCTTGCCTCTTTATCAGGAGGAACAGGATTTTTAACAACAGAAGCCTTAACACCTTTAGGCCCCTGAGAGACAGTTTCGGGTCTGCCCTAGGACTCTTAAAAGATACTTGTGAGCTTCAGGCACCCTATAGTACCTATCAGGTTTAACTGGGGCAGGAGGCAAAGAATCAGGGTTTAGGGAAGCCTCTGCAAAAACATCGTCCACCACATTCAGAACAGGAGGTATAGCTAAAGGCCTATGCTGGGGTAAAAACAAGAATTCCCTAAGCCTCTTCCTGGAATCGGAGAAATCTTGGCCTTCCCATTTAAAATGCTCCCTCATGGAATGCAGAGTCTCTGAAAATGAAAAATCCTCAGGAGGAGAAGCTGACGGAGTAGAATCATCCACATCAGAATCAGAATAAGGAGGATACTCCTGCAAGTCTTCAGCCGAAGACTCAGAAGCCTCCGAACACTGCTCAAAACTCTCAAACTCAGGCTCCACCCTGGGCCTCTTATCAGGAGGGGGCATAGAGCCTCTAATCATAGTAATCAAATCCTCTGCCATTTTAAGCATATGTTTCTTAGGCAAAGATCCTGAAGAGCTAGGAGAAACCCCCACTGAAGTTAAACCTGGCCTGCCTCTCAAAGAAGCCTTGGAAACAGAAGGGAGGCTCTAACCACCTTAGGAAGAGAGGGAAGAACAGCCACCTGAGAAGCCCCTTCAGCCTGGCCTACCTCCTGAGAGGACACATCCTGTAACAGTAAAGTCTCTCCCTGAGACTCTAAAAACTCCTGGTAAAACCTCCGGCTCCACAGAGCCTTCTAAAGAACCGGCGTCCGGGACTGCCGGTTCTTCCACCCTAGGCTTTGCTGCTTTGTCCTTGCGTTTTTGGCGAAGCGGGCGGAGCATCCGGCGGCATTTTATAATTACAACGCTTCCCAAAACTAACCTGGCACAGTCTAACCTTCTCTTAATAGTGCGTTTGTTAAATCTAGCACAAGAGCGGCATCCAACAACGTCGTGCTCAGGCCCTAAACAAGGTATACACAAGGTATGGTAATCCCTATGAGGTATCTGTTTCCCACAAGAAATACAGTTATTCACTTTTTCTGACATCCGGTTAAATACTGAGGCAAGAAAAAACCAAAATATTCCCACGGGTACTTAGCCAACTTTGATTCGGTCTGAAACTCCGACTTCAGAAAATTTCAGAACGCCAACCTGCACTCGCAAAACTGCTTCTGCATCGGACCATGCGGCAAAAAAGACTGAGGATATGACGTCGGTCATGCGCATTAGTACCCTGACGTACTGACGTCAGTCTAATGCGCCTTGACCGACGTCAGCCATATACTTTGGTATTCGGGCCGACTGGGACAGCGGACTACCCAATGGTTAGGACTGCAGCAATGTGGAATGAAGAACATCAATACCTGTCTCACCTGGGTAAGATGGGACTTTAGCTGGTTTAGAGAGAGGCCTAAGTTTTTGAAACCTGCTACAGTAACCTGCAGACACTTGTATAAGTAGTCATCTAGGTAGTTGTAGAGGTAGGTGTGAAGGTCCTTGGTCTTGCAATAAGCAATTTTAGAGCCAGGCATTTTCTGAAAACTCTGGGTACAGCAGAAAACAAAAAGCAAGGAGGTGAACTGATAGTGGGCACCCCAGCTTCAAAACCTAGAAAACTTCTTATGCACATTTGCAATGGGAATGTGGAGGCTGACTTCTTTTAAATCCACAGTGACTAAAAGGGCCTAAAGGAATAGAAGAGGTAGAAGGCCCACCAGAGTAAGAATTTTGAATGTTGGCATGGGTAAGATTTTATTTTACCTTGAAAGATCTAATACAAGTCTTTCAATTATCTTCTTTTCTTGTCACTGGAAAGTGTCTTGAATAAAATCCTCCATTCGCTTTCCCTTTTGATACACACTGTACACTACCTTCAATGATGCAGTCCTTGAGATGAGATAGGCCAAGTGTATTTCCTAGTTAGAACCTTGGAAACTCCTAAGAATTTTTATCTGCTTAGAAACTGAAGCTTATACCAGTTTCCTAAGATCAAGGACCCACTAGTTCTGTATGATTACTTCTCACTCCATCACAATGAGGCCCAAATATCCTGCTATTTTGTGGGCAAGATTTCTGGGGAAGGGATGCAGTTGACTCATTCACAACTGTTTCTTTTGGTTTCCTTGGCCCTGAGGATCCCCAGGCTTATTTTTCTCTTTGCTTGCCATTTTTTCTCTCCCTTGTGAGACTTTCCTTTTTTTCTGTTTAGGTTAAAGAGGCCAGCCTTTGGTCAGGTTGTTTCTGCCACATTCAAAAGCTTGAGAATGAAAGAAAAGTTACACAGACTGCACCATTTTCCCTTTCTCATCTAGTCATTTAAACACCTTTTCAGTTGGTTGTCCAAAGAGGAGATTCTTGTTTAATGGTACATTTAGGAGTTCCCCCTTCATATGGTCTGGCAGCAGATGGGTCCTCAGCCAGGCATGCCTCCAAAGCATCCTCTAAATAGCTGCTGCCATACATGATTTATCTACTGCATCATAGTACATTTCATTGAGTGTATCTGCAACCTATGTACTCAGATTGCACATGTCAAGCATCTCCCCTTTTAGGTCCTCATCCCTTGTACCTTAAACATTAGCCGAGCTTGTAGAGACTCTTGAAATGTCAGCATGTAAATTCTGGCAGTTAAGAGTGCTAAAAGCCAGGGTTGGCCAGAGGTGCAAGTCTTCTTCTCAAAGTGGTCAAGTATTCTCAAACCAAAGCAGTTCCCTTGTAGAAGCCAGGGACACCATAGGTGAATCAGCTAAAGGGTTCTTGTATAAGAAATTGGATGAATCCTGGACACTGTAAAAGCAGCTCCCTAAGGGCAGGGGGTAGTGTGGCTCCAATGATAAATGCATATTTCAGTATTTCTAGGACTGGAGGGACAGCAAGTGGCTTTGGCTGAAGCAGAGCATAAAATCCCTGCATCTAACTGAGCCTGTGAGAACTCCTTTGCTTCCTGTTTGAAGTCTTCCATCATCCTGATCAGACAGGACATCTTCTGGTGGAGAATCAAATAGCAAGATGTCCTTGGTGTCTGACTCAATATAAGACACTGGAGACATCTACTTTTTATACATTAGCTCATCTGCCTCTGAACCAAGTATATTTGAAGCCTTGTCTGGGGTATGTCCAATTGTTCACTTTTTATGATGTATCCCTAATACCACAGGATTTTCAGACTAGGCTATGTGGATTTCGAAATACTCATGAAATCCACAGCTAGTTAGAAAGGAACCTGGGAAGTAGCCCGAGTAATGAAGTGACATGAGGAAAAACACAGCCTAGACTAAGGTAAGCTGTACGCTTGCCCAGTTCCATGTAAGTTTGGAGGTACTGAGTCTTGGCTGCACAGAAGTAGCCACCTTAAGACGACTCAGGTCATGGGAGGACATCTGAGACCTCTGTTTGGTCCCCACTAACCTCCTCTTGAGCAAGCAGCATTGAGATACTCCCTCTCCTTCACTAATGATATGGGTTTTAGCTCCAGAGAAGCACAGGGAGGCATCATGACTGGCAAACAAAATCACAGATTCAGACCATGAGGATTTGTCAGTGTCAGACAGCATGGCAGCCTCCAAAGAGATCATGCCAAAGACTTCTGCAGGAATCAAATCAGAGTACAGTGGTTGGTTAAAAATATGTATTAGGACTGAAAGTCCTTGTGTAGGATCTGCTTTCTGTAATCAAGGTAATTAACTGTTTCAAAGCAAATATTTGACATATATAAAAGAAAACATCAGCAATTATAACACAGGGAAGAAATAAATTTTACCAATGGGGCATTTATCAGAATCACTGGAAGCAGGATGACATGCCGGAGTGATGATGCTTACAGGAGCATTAAAGATCTGCGGATAGCATGCCCAAATATTTGAGTGGGAAGGAGCTGGCAAAAGTCAGGAGGGGAAAAGTAGAGCTCTGGAAGTGGGCAAACAATCAGGCCCTCTAAAGGCAGAAATCTGTGACGTCATGATAGCGGCAGAGAATTTTCAATGAACATCAGGATGTGCTGGAAGCATAAGACGAAGAAGCCAAATGAGACAATGAAGAGCAGTTAAGCTCATCATTACCAACCTGCCATAGGGAAGAAGTTTGTGGTGGTCCTTGGACCACCACTAAGGTAGTGGAGAAGCAGGTGTTGAGCTCTACTGAGCCTAGGACATCCTGGATGTCTTAAAGGGATGACAATCCTATGCCCTTTCTCTAGCTCTTGGGTGCTCAAACTGATATTTCCAGCACTTCCCTTCCTTTTTATCTTCTCCCTCTCTTGGGTGAGGGAGGCATAAGAAGATGATGCCAATACTTCCAATTATTTTAAGCCATTGCTCCTAATGGCATTCTCCAAGGCCTTCTTGCACATGCACATAATGACTTCATTAAATCCTCAACAGTACTACTACCAATGGGCATTGTCAGAGAGTGCAAGACATAAAACACACTTCAAGAGTTTGTCAGTTAAAGGAATCTGCATGCCACAACTGCATAGGTTTTTTTGTCACATTTAGGAAAAATGAAGGGTTTCAACCAAAACAGGCTTGACAAAATGGAACTTAAAAATGTTTGTCAAAATATAGCATTCTCAACAAAGATAATGTTTAGCAATCAGAAATTATACCAGCCAAAAGTAAATATTACCCTAACAATAAACAAACAAATCGACAACAAATACTGAATTACAAGTCTAACACAATAGAAAGCAGCCCAAGACTTGATTAAATGTCTCCAGTATAGAATTCACTTGAATAAGTGTAAATTAAAGTTATGGACTCACCATAAATATGTACCTGTGTTGTCTATTTTCATTCTTCCCCAAAAACTGGTCTCGGGTCTGACTCGATCGCATTTATAAGACTGTCAGATCCAACTCTGGAGCTCTTCCCTCTACCCATTATGCCCTAGTCAACCTGCTAAACCTCAGATTGAGTTTGCTGCCTTATAAGTCCTAGGAGTAATTCATCCTAAGCATAATCAAAGAATAGTAGTAGTAGTAGACCTGGGGCTAAAACCTAGAACAGAAGTTCAGTAATAACCACAATGTCACTCCAGGAGATGATAGGAAGGGGGAAGGAGGGTGGGGAGTTGAGGAAGAATGAAAATGGACAAAACAGATGCATAGTTATTGTGAGTATATAACTTTAATATCGGATGTTGTCCTTTTCATTCGTTCCTCAATGATTCAGAAAGACCCACCCCCAGCTAAGTGGACCTTGGGTGGCCCTCACGGAAGGATATTTCGGAGTACTGCAGAACCAAAGGCAGCTCGGCTCCTCGAAGTCAATTCCGATTTGTAATGAGCAATAAAGGTATAAGCATTAGACCAGGTAGCTGCTACGTAAATGTCATCAATAGAAGTCCTAGACCAAAATGTTGAAGAGGTAGCCATGGACCTGGTGGAATGCACTTTAGGAGACCTAGGTAGGGACAGCCCTTGGTGACTGTAAACAAAGGAAATGTAATCAGTAAGCTATTTGGCCAGGGTAATTTAGAAACTGCTAAGCCCAATTTGTTTGGGGAAAAGGAGACAAACAATTGTTCTGACTTCCTGAAATCTTTTGTTATGTGGAGATAAAAGCGTAGTTGTCTATGTACATCCAAAAGACAGAGCATGTATTCTCCTTTGTTATCAAAGTTGGGAAACAAAGCATGCAAATTAATAGCTTGATTAATATTCATTTCAGAGGCTACTTTAAGCAAAAAGGACAGATTGGTCCATAAGGCAACTCTTGTCTTTGCGCAAAATTAAATAAGGAGATTTGGAAGAGAGCCTGGAGTTCAGAAACTCATCTTGGAGACGTAATGGTCAGCAGAAAAGCTGCTTTCCATGATAACAAATTTAAATCAGACATAGCTGATGATTCAAAGGGTTTCCTGAGTTAATCTTTGCAGCATGACTCTCAAATCCTAGTTGGATGATGGATCCTTCACTGGAGGCCTAAGCAAGAAAGTATGTTTTAGAAAAACCTTGCACAACTTTGAAGACAGTAATGAGGAAGCATTTTCTCCTGAATGAAAATTAGATATGGCTGTCAATTGTACCTGGATAGTTGAAAAACTAGCTCCTTCTTGAAAAATCGATGCTAAAAATTCTAGGACCACAAGATAGGAGCAGGGGAGGGGTCCAATTCCCCCTGTAGAGCCCAAATAGAGAACCTTTTCCATTTTCTTTTGTAAATCTTCCTTGTAGAGGCCTTATGGGAAGATAGAAGTATCTGTTGGACTGAGGAGGAAAGCATGGACTGTCTAGCTATCAGTGGAACTGGGGAAACCATGCGGTCTACTTGAGGCCTGGAACATCCAAATGATCTATCAAGGAGAGGTGAGAAAACAGGTCTGGAATGGGGTCCAGTATCCATGGTGGATAACAAAGGTGAGACCAAAGGAAGGAGAACCACACTTGACAAGGCCAAAGGGGGCAATGAGGACAATTGTTATTTCAACCAAAGCGCCTTCTGTAAGAATTTGGGGATTAGAGGTATCGGGGATAAGCATAAAGAAACCGGACGGCTAAACATGGAGTAGAGCATCTACTGGTGACTCCCCCTGAAAGGGGATTAGGGAAAAGAACATGCTGCACTTGTTGCTGTGGGGAGATGCAAAGAGGTCATAGAAAGGCTGCTCCAATGATGGAAAATCCCCTCCGCCACTGACTGAGAGACCACTTGTGAGGCATCAGAATGGACTTGCTGAGTTTGTCCACTAGAACGTTGGACTTCCCTGGTATGTGCATTGCTATAAGAAAGTGGCTGGAGGAGATAGTCGACTGCCACATTCTCATTGCCTCTCAACAAAGTGGGTAAGATCGGGTTCTCCCTTGTTTGTTGATGTACCAAACCACAGGCATGTTGTCAGTTTGTATTGCACTCATCCCAAGAGGAAGAATGTCTTAAAAGCCTGCAACGCTTTGAGGACCACTCTCATCTTTAGTACACTGAGATGTGAATTGGTCTCTTCTGGGGACCAAGTACCTTGAACCATCCATCCCAGAAAAAGCCTCCCTCCCCCAGTTCGGAGGCATCCATGGTTACCATGACTACTGGGGGCAGAAGTACAAGAGGGCGGCCTTGTAAAACTTCTTCCAGTTGTATCCAACAACATAGATGGTCTTTGCATACTGAGGTGAGCTTGATTGGAAAGGACAAGGGATGACAAAGTATTGGACCACTAAACAGCTAGGCTCCACTGAAGAATAGTCATATAAAACCGGGCCATAGGAACTAAGGTTGTGGCAGCTACCATTGACCCTAAGGCCTGAAGAACAAGTCTAGATAGGGAAGAAAGGTGTTCAATAATTTACTCCACCTGGCACCTGATTATCCTTACATGATGTAGCGGAAGACAGGCTATATGACTTACTGTGTTCAACTGGGCATCTATGAACTCCAGGCTCTGAAAGGGTTGAAGATGAGATTTTCAGATGTTGACTGAGGTGCCAAGTGATTGACATAACTGGAGCAAGTAGTCCCAGGATTCCTCTAGGAGATGCTTGCTTGCTTGGGTGGTGAGGAGCCAGTCATCTAGGTAAGGAAACACTCAGAATCCCATCAGTCTCAGTTGAGCTGCTATCACCAGCATACATTTGGCAAACACCCTGAGGGTTGTGGTTGAAAACAAATGGCAGGGCTCTGAAATGAAAGTGACCAGCCCCTAGCCAAGTGAAAAAAGATTCAGGATCGTCTGTTCATCATGATGTGACAGTACACATCCTGAAGACTGATGGAGCACATCCAATTGTCCTTGTGTAGAAACAGCAGAATGGACTGAAGCATGACCATTCGGAACTTTGACTTCTTCACAAATTGCTTTAGTTTGCTTAGATCCAGAATTTATCTCAAGTCCGTGGTTTTCTTTGGCACTAAAGAATCCTAAGTAAGTTGTAAATCTTTTCTGGTCTGGTGAGGCCTCTTGGATGACTCTTTTCTCGATCAGCTTTTGAAGTTCTTAAGCTGCTGCCTCACTCTGACTGGGTGGGACTTCAGGAAGCCTTTTTCTTTTTGTTGAGGAATCTGGAAAAATTGTATAAAATAAGCTCCAGATATGATTTTTAGCAATAATCTTTTGTTCTTGATTCCCAAGCAACTGGGTGCAGAAATAAGCACCCCCCCCAATGAATGCCTCCACAGTGCCTCCTCTGCTGCGAGGATGGCATCTTCCATTTGAATTGCCCCTCTGCCCTGAGGGAGTTATCCCAGAGTGAATCCTGGAAAGGGCTTTGAGACTTACAGAACCACATTTTCTTGCCTCCTCTTAAATTCTTAAACTCCTAGAAAAGGATCACTGAGGGGTAAAAAAGTGTATCCCTAC
Source organism: Protopterus annectens (assembly GCF_019279795.1). Taxonomy (NCBI): domain Eukaryota; kingdom Metazoa; phylum Chordata; order Ceratodontiformes; family Protopteridae; genus Protopterus; species Protopterus annectens. Next base: position 767,372,081 of record NC_056747.1, on the reverse strand, counting down.
AGCAGATAGGGTCTTTCCATCCTGTTCACTTCAGGAAAGCATTTTCTTTACAGTAAGACCAAACAAAAATGTTCCATCAATGGGAGCATTGATGAAAGAAAATTTTAAAGACTCCATAAAGTCCCTTTCTAATTTCTCCAAATCTTTTGGGTTTCTAATACCATGACAGGAATGGACCTCATTCCTAAGTCAAAGTACGATTAAAGTTCATGAAATTATTATTGTTTCACACTTTGCGGGTGCTGCGAATAGCACTTTTGGCTGACATCAATGTGCCCAGTAATGACTCCTTCTGTAATTCTTATGGAGTTACGTGTATTGCTAGTGATTCTAAATATAATTGTAGACTCGTTTTTACAAGACCTGTTACTCCAACTACTATAGAACTACCTGGGTTTCCTTCTTCCACATTGCTCTAGTTTCTGCTTGCAGATCGTGATATTTTATGACTTTCTGTCTATCTGTACACAGGACACTGTAGTCACTGGGTGTGGCAATTTCAATGATCAATGCTTATTTTGTCTTCTTTTCCTGGACCACTATATCTGGTTTTCTAGCATCTACAGTCCCATATGTGCATCCAGGCATGTCCTAAAGGCTATGCCTGAACCCACCACCCTTAAGGTACCCTTTGCAGTATGGGAAATTAGCCTTATGGATGAATTAGAGATGGATAAGAGAGTGGCCAGTTGTGAAGAAGACTTCTTGTAGCCTTTCACGGACATGGACTTGAAGAGGGATTTGCAAAGTTCCTTAGTCAAATCCTCCCCTGTAATCTTGTGAAATGTGCCAGGTAATTCACAGACCATAAGGCAAAAGTCGCTAAGGTAAAAACAACCTTTCCAAATCCATTCAGCCATCCTGGACTCTCTGTTGGGGGGATGGACAGTGAGAGCTCTGCTCCGCCAATTCCTTCTTTGTGGCTGCTGCCACAAAGTACAGTGGGACTTACCATAAATGTAGATGTTCGAGTATATTCAGTGTTGCAGTCATTACATTTGGGCAATCTGCTGGCAGGTTGCTCTCAGTCGGCCTGAATAACAAAGTCCTGGGTCCTGCATCGGTTGCTGTCTCCTCTTCCATGACATCAGGTCATCAGGGGTATAAAACATGCAGCAGATGCCATTTTATTCAGTTTTTCTTGCCCCAGATGCCAGGTGCCCCCCAAATGGGGAGGAAAAAAAAACATATATATATATATATATATATATATATATATATGTATAAATAAACAGAAATATATGTAAATTCACCTTTGGCAACATAAACTTTACCTTCATCTGAAAGCAAATACACCACAAAGGCTTTAGTAGATAGTGAAGGAAAGAAAAGGTATAGAAAAGGGGGATGGCGGGTGAGTAACCCGGACTGCAACAGTGAATACACTCAAACATCTACATTTATGGCAAGTGTACACAACTGTACTATGCTCTTCGTGTTTCACTGTTGCAGTTATTACATTTGGGTAGAATCCCAAAGCTATGGATGGGAGGATGCAACTAAATAGCATTAGGAGCGGCTATAAGGCCCTGCAGAACTGCAGTGGCAAAGCCTGCCCTGGATTTGGAGAAGAGAGGCAAATGATAATGCTTTGTGAAGGTATGAACAGAGCTCCAAGTAGCAGCCTCTAGAATGTCTTGGGTTGGAACCCCTCTGAGAAAAGCTGCTGAGGTAGAGGCAGCTTTGGTGGAATGTGACCTGATCCCCTTGGGCACAGGTTTACCATGGTGCAAGTAGCAGAAAAGTACAGTTTTGTACCTACCATAAATGTAGATGTTCAAGTGTACACCCTGCTGCAGTCATCACACTTGGGTTATCCTGTCGTCAGGCGGTCCCGCAGTCGGCCGGAATTCCAAAGTCTTGGTTTGGCGTCGGTTGTTGTCGCTTCTTCCCTGACGTCAGTGCGCCAGGGGTATATATATATATATATATATATATATATATATATATATATATATATATATATATATATATTGCAACAGTCGCCATTTTCTTCAGTTTTTCTTGCCCCAGATGTCAGGTGCCCCCAAAAAGGTGGTCAGTAATTAGTACCAAATTGAGTAAATTTTTCACAAACACAAAAATCCCTCCAGCTATAAGCAAATACATCAGGAAGGTATTGTAGAGATTTTAGCCAGTTAGTTCAGAGGGGATGGTGGGAGGGTAACCTGGACTGCAGCAGGGTGTACACTCGAACATCTACATTTATGGTAGGTACAAAACTGTACTATGTTCATCGTGTTACTCTGCTGCAGTCATCACACTTGGGTTGAATCCCAAAGCTAAGGATGGGTGGAGGAATCATAGAGGGTTATTGGAGGCTAGAAGGCCCTGCAGAACTGCAGTGGCAAAGCCAGCTCTAGTCTTAGAGTAAAGTGGTAAGTGATAGTGTTTGGTAAAGGCGTGTACTGAACTCCAAGTTGCAGCTTCCAAAATCTCCTTGGTTGGAACTCCCCTGAGGAAGGCTGTAGAAGTAGCTGTTGCTCTGGTAGAGTGGGGCCTAATGGTAGCAGGAACTGGTCTTCCATTATGGGTATAGCAAAAACGAATGCAATGTCCTATCCATTTGGAAATGGTTTGTTTTGATATAGCCTTCCCTTGTGAAGCTGTAGCATAGGATACAAAGAGCTGGTCAGATTTTCTGAAAACCTTAGTCTTATCCAAGTAGTAACGAAGTTGCCTGTGAATGTCCAAGGAATGCAGGAGTCTTTCTCCTTTGTTCTGTGGATTTGGGAAGAAGGTGGGTAAGTGGATGGTTTGATTTAGAGCCACACTGGAAACCACCTTAGGCAAGAAGGAAGGATTAGTTCGTAGAGAAACTATGGAAAATGAGGAAAGGTTCCACCGCCATTAGTGCCTGCAGCTCTGAGACTCTTCTAGCTGAAGTTATTGCTAGCAACAGGGCAGTCTTCCATGATAGAAACTGTAACTCTGCAAAGAAGGCTGGTTCAAAGGGAGGTAACATAAGTTTTTCCAGAACAAAATTGAGGTCCCATGTTGGTGCAGGTGCTCTCCTGGGGGGCCTGATGTTTTTTGTCCCTCTGTGGAACTGTCTTAGAAGTGGATGCAAAAATAAAGGTGGATCCGTGTTGTAGTGGGCTGAAATAGCTGATGCATGGATTTTAATGGAAGAAAAAGAAAGTCCTTTGTGCAATATCTCAGTTAAGTACTGTAGAATCTGAGGCATGTGAGGCTGAAGTGTGTCTCGGTCTTTAGCTTGGTTCCAGGCACAAAACCTTTTCCATTTGTCCAAATAGGCCTTCCTGGTGCTGGGCCTTCTAGCTTCCACAATAACATCCATAAATGCTTGGGAAAGAGGAGCTGGCTGGATGCTTAGGGGATTTGCCATGCAGCCAGATTTAAGGTTTTGAGATGGCTGTGAAGAATCTGATAGTTTTGCTGTGTGAGCAGATGGGCAATTTGTGGTAAAATCCAAGGTGGGCCCTGGGCCATATTCCTCAAAAGTGGGTACCAGTGCTGGCGTGGCCAGTCTGGGGCTATGAGTATCAGTCGTGGTCTCTCCTTTCTGACTTTCAAAAGCACCTTTGTGAGGAGAGGCAATGGAGGGAAGGCATATACTGTTAGGTTTTTCCAACTGAATGAGAGTGCGTCCACTTTCCAAGCTTGGTGGTGCAGTGTCCTTGTACAAAATTTTGTTAGTTGATAGTTTTGAGGACTGGCAAACAGGTCTATGTCTGGAAGGCCCCATTTTTGAGTTATCATTGCAAATACTTGCGGATCCAGTTTCCACTCGTGGGGATCCATGATGTTTCTGCTGAGGTCGTCTGCCAATGTGTTCTTTTTTCCTGGCAGGAATTGAGCTTGTAACTGAACTTGGTAAGCCAGAGCTGTGTTCCACAAGGTCATTGCTTGTCTGCATAGTGGGTAGGAGTGTGTGCCCCCTTGTTTGTTTATGTACCACATTACTGTGGTGTTGTCCGTCCTTATTGTAAGTTGTCCTGGATGTAATAGATTCTTGAAGGCTGTCAGAGCATTCTGTACAGCTAGCATTTCTTTTTGATTGATGTGCAGATTCCTTTGATCTGCAGTCCATACGCCTTGAACGCACTGTCCTGCCATGTGTGCCCCCCAGGCGTAGTCCGATGCATCTGTTGTCATAGTTTGCCTGGCTGGGGGCAAGGTGAAAGGCTGACCCTTGTTGAGGTGACATGCCTGTGACCACCATAGAAACTCCTGCTGTAGGCAGGGAATGAGAGATATCATTGTGTCCAAGCTATGGCTGTGTTGAGACCATACACTTTTTAGGTACCACTGTAATTTCCTCATATGCAGCTTTGCAAATGGTATTAGTAGTATGCAAGATGCCATGAAGCCCAAGGCCTGCAGAATTTTTCTTGCAGGTAGTTGGGTCTTTGTTGCCATTGTTTTGAAATATTGAGTCAGCTGTAGTTGTTTGTCTGGCGTCAGATAAGCCTTCTGGGCCATTGTATTCAAGCTGGCACCCAGGAATGTCATATTTTGTGAGGGTACTAGTTTTGATTTATTTTCGTTTACTGTGTACCCCAGGCAACTTAGAAGATGTTTTACAAAAGCCAGATGTTGTAAAAGGATGTCCTTGCTTTCTGCTTGGATGAGGCAGTCGTCCAGGTATGGGTATATTTGAATTCCTCTTTGTCTGCAGTATGCAATTACTGGTGCCAGGCATTTTGTGAAGACCCTGGGTGCAGTAGATAAGCCAAAGGGCAGTGCAGAGAATTGGTAATGGGTTGAACCTGCAATGAAACGGAGGTATCTTCTGCAACTTTGTCTGATAGGGACATGCAGGTATGCCTCCTTGAGGTCCAACATTACTAGCCACGCTTTCTTGCCCAACATGGGAAGAAGCTGCTGTAGTGTTAGCATCTTGAATTTGGGTACTTGTAAGAAGGTGTTTAGAATTGAAAGGTCCAGAATTGGTCTCCAGGCATTGTCCTTTCTGGGAACTAGAAAGAGTCTCGAGTAAAATCCTTGGCCTTGCTCTCGAGTAGGTACCAGTTGAATGGCTCTCATGTCCATGAGAGCTGTAATTTGTCTTTGTGCCTCTGCTCATTGATTTTGTGGCAGGTTTGGCATTCCTCTTTTCATTGGCAAGGTGTGAAAATGGAATCTATATCCTCGTGAAATTATGTCTAGGACCATTTGTCCTTTGTGACAATGTGCCAGTTGTCTGAAAAAAGTGCGAGTTTTCCTCCCAAGGGGGCTGCCAAGAGAGTGTTGCTTGGCCAGATGAGGTGCAAGTCATTGAGTTTGCCTTCTAGTAGATTGGGGCCTGTCTTCTCCTCCCTTCTGTGTTGCAGTGCCCCATTGTCGAGGTTTGTACTGGGCTTGTGTTTGTCCTCTGCCTCTTGGGCGTCTGTATTTACCCCTCTGTGGTCTGTCAGTAGCTGGAAAGGACCAATTTTTTTGTTGGCCAATTTCTGCTGAAGCGAGGGGTCTGTACCTGTAGAAAATCTTTGACTGTCTGCATAGATTTTGCCTTATCCTCCATTTTCTTTAAGACTTCTGCTTTAACTCCAAAAAGAACATCCTGCTGTAAGGGAGCATCTAGAAGCTTTGCTTTAACATGATCAGGCAGAGTTTGTTCCTTTAACCAAGCATGCCTACATATAACAGACCCAGTGACAGCTGCTCTGCAGGAGGCCTCCAGAGAGTCAAACCCACATTGTAAGGTGTGCTTGCCCACCTGTTCAGTTGCATGCAACAGATCCTGCATTTCTTTCAACTCAGACTATTGAGGGAGAGTGGTGATTCTTTGCTTTAACTGAGAGATTAGAAATTGCTGATACTTAAGCATGTGAAATTGGCAATTTAGTGCCCTCATAGCTAAAGTGGCTGAGGTGTAAACCTTTCCCCCCCCCATCTGTCTAGTGCTCTGGAATCCCTTTCAGAGGGTACAGGATTTTTAGCCATAGAAGCCTTAGCCCCTTTGGGACCCTGGGAGATTGTCTCTGGGTCAGCAACAGGACTTTTATATAGAAATTTGTGGGAATCAGGCACTCTATAGTATCTGTCAGGCTTGGCCGGAGCAGGAGGTAGAGAGTCTGGGTTCAAACTGGATTCTAAGTAAACATCATCCACAATGTCTAACACGGGAGGGATGGCAAGAGGTCTGTGCTGGGGGAGTAAAAGAAACTCTCTGAGCCTTTTCTTGGAGTCAGAGTACTCCTGACCTTCCCAGTGGAAATGTTCCCTCATAGTGTGTAAAGTTTCCCCAAAGGAATAGTCTTCAGGAGGAGAAGCTGAGGGAATGGGAATCCTCAGCATCAGAATCTTCATAAGGGGAGAAGGAGTAATCCTGGTCTTCAGAGGAGGCTGAAAAAATGGACACTTGTTCAGAGGATGCATAATCTTCCTCTTGTCTAGGCCTTTTGTCAGGAGGAGGCTGGGAACCCCTGATTAAAGAGATCAAATCTTCAGCCATTTTGAGCATCTGTTTCTTAGGCATGGGGCCTTGAACAGGGGACTGAAGTGCAATCCTTTTAGATTTAATAGGAGTCCTCGTCTTAGGATACGTTTTAATGGTAAGCGTCGTCGGTCTGAAAACGCCTTCAGAAACCGAAGGCGTCTCAGCAGCATTGGCATCTTTGTCAGTAAAGTCGTCAGTAGGGCCTGAACAAAAAGGTTGCGTCGGCCTGGTACATTCCGTCAAAAGTTCCGAAGCGGTCTCGGGTTCCAAATCTGCGGTAGTCAGGGGCTGCGTCGGCGCCTCACTGAGGACCGGAGACCGTACCAGCCGAGGCCTCGGAATCTGGCTTAGGCCTGGGCTGTCTGTCCTTATCCTTGCGTTTTTTGTGCACGCCGGTAGTCGATTGCTCTGACGGCATACTGTAATTAAATTTTCTACCGAAGTAGTGTCGTGCGAAATCAAAACGTCTTTTGATAGTATGTTTATTAAACCTAGCACAAAAACGACAACTAGTGACGTCATGGTCTGGGCCTAGGCAAAGTATGCAATAAGAATGAAAATCCTTATGAGGTATTTGCTTCCCACAAGAAATACAATTGTTAACTTTTTCTGACATCGGTCTGAGGCAAGAAAAGTTTCCCCAACGGGGTACTTAGCTTTATAGAAGACTTCGGTCTGAAATTCGAATACGAAAATCTCAGGAGTCGGCCGACCGGCACTTGTGAACTGCTTCGGCTTCGGGCACCGCGCGGCAAGAAAGACTAAAGAAAATGGCGTTGATTGCAATATATATACCCCTGGCGCACTGACGTCAGGGAAGAAGCAACAACAACCGACGCCGGACCAAGACTTTGGAATTCTGGCTGACTGCGGGACCGCCTGATGACAGGATAACCCAAGTGTGATGACTGCAGCAGGGTAACACGATGAACATCAAATCCAGTGGCTTATCCACTTAGAAATAGTCTGCTTTGATATAGCCTTCCCCTCTGACCCTGCAGCAAATGCTACCAGTAGTTGCTCAGACTTTCTTAGAGATTTGGTCCTGTTTAAGTAGAATCTTAGTTGCCTGTGTACATCCAATGAATGCAGAATCCGCTCCCCCCTGTTCTGCGGATTTGGGTAAAATGTTGGCAGGTGAATTGTCTGGTTAAGAGCCACAATGGATTCCACCTTAGGCATAAAAGAAGGATTGGTCCTGAGGGACACCCTGTCTGGGTAAAATGTGATAAAAGGCTCCACAGCCATGAGAGCCTGTAGTTCTGAAACCCTTCTTGCTGAAGTGACTGCCAAGAGGTAAGCTGTTTTCCAAGATAGAAATTTTATATTCGCAGTAGCTGCTGGTTCAAAAGGAGGCAGGGTGAGTTTTTCCAGCACAAAGTTGAGGTCCCATGCAGGAGTTGGTGATCTTCTGGGAGGCCTTAAATTTTTGGCCCCTCTAAGATACTGTTTAAGCAGAGGATGAGAAAAGAGGGGAGGGCTCTGTGATGTAATGAGCCGAGATGGCAGAGGCATGGATTTTTATTGAAGAAAAAGATAGGCCCTTGTCAAGCATCTCAGTCAAATATTGTAAAATCTGAGGAATATTGGGCTTTGCTGTGTCCGTTCCTTGTGCTTGGTTCCACGCACAGAATCTCTTCCATTTATCAGCATAAGACTTTCTAGTACTAGGCCTTCTGGTTTCCAAAATGACATCCATCACATATTTACTGAGAGGTGTTGTTTGAATAATTAAATGATCAGCCATGCTGCAAGGTTCAGAGTTTGGAGCTGAGTGTGTAGAATTTCATTGTTCTGCTGAGACAGTAGATGAGGTATTTGAGGCAAGTACCAAAGAGGAAGTTGAGACATATTCCTTAGAATTGGGTACCAGTGCTGGCGAGGCCAGTCCGAAGCAACTAGGATCATTTTTGTTTTTTCCTGTATGACTTTTAGTAAGACCTTGGAGAGGCAGAGGGGGAAAGGCTTAGACTGATAGGTTTTTCCAACTGAAGGATAGGGCATCCACTTTCCATGCTTTTCTGTGATAAGTTCTTGTGCAGAATTTGTCCAACTGATAATTTTGGGGAGAGGCAAATAGATCTATGTCTGGGCTCCCCCATTTCTGTGTTAACATGCTGAAGATTTGTGGATCCAGTTTCCATTCGTGCGGGTCCATAAGATTTCTGCTTAGGTCGTCTGCCAGAGTATTTTGTTTTCCTGGCAGGATTTGAGCTTGAAGATGTATTTGGTAAGTCAAAGCTGTGTTCCACAATGCCATGGCTAGTCTGCAAAGGGGGTAGGAATGTGTACCCCCCCTGCTTGTTTATGTACCGCATAATCTTGGTGTTGTCCGTCTTTATCAGTAGTTGTTCTGGATGAAGTAAGTCCTTGAAGGCTGTCAGAGCATTCTGAACAGCTAGTATCTCTTTCTGGTTGATATGCAGATGCATTTGTTTTGGGCTCCATTTGCCCTGAATACATCTCCCAGCCAGGTGGGCCCCCCCAAGCATACTCTGATGAGTCTGTAGTTAGGGTTTGGGTGGCAGGGAGTACAGCGAATGACAGTCCCTTGTTTTGGTAACATGTCTCTGCCCACCAAAGAAACTCCTGTTGTAGGCAGGGAATGAGAGGAATCATTGTTTCCAGACTGTGACAATGTTGACTCCATAGACATTTTAGGTACCACTGTAGTTTCCTCATATGCAGTCTCGCATATGGAATTAGTATAATGCAGGATGCCATGAACCCCAAAGCCTGCAGAATTTGTCTTGCAGATAACTGGGTTTTTGTTGCCATTTGTTTGAAGTATGTTGTCAGTTGCCTTTGTTTGTCTGGCGTAAGATAATCCATCTGGGCAGTTGTATTCAAGCTTGCACCCAGGAATGTAATTATTTGACAGGGTACCAGTTGGGATTTCTTTTCGTTTATTGTGTACCCTAGGCATGTTAGAAGCCTTTGAATGAGACAGTCGTCCAGATAAGGATAAATCTGTATGCTTCTTTGTCTGCAGAATGCAATTACTGGTGCCAGGCACTTTGTAAAGACCCTGGGCGCAGTAGATAAGCCAAAGGGCAGTGCAGAGAATTGGTAATGCAAAAAACCTGCCTTGAAGCGGAGGTATCTTCTGCATAATTCCCTTATTGGGATATGCAGGTATGCCTCTTTTAAGTCTAGAGTCACTAACCAAGCGTTCCTGCCCAACATAGGCAGTAGCTGTTGTAAAGTCAGCATTTTGAATTTTGGAATGTCCAGGAACGTGTTCAAAATCGATAAGTCCAGTATTGGATGCCAGGCATTGTCCTTTCTGGGTACCACGAAAAGTCTTGAATAAAAACCTTGTCCTTTTTCCTTTTCTGGTACTGGTTGAATAGCCCCCATATCCATGAGGGACATAACTTGTTTCTGAGCCTCTGCCCACTGATTTTGTGGCAGATCTGGCCAACCATTTGGTATTGGCAAAGTATGGAAATGAAATCTGTACCCCTGGGATACTATGTTTAATACCCACTTGTCCTAGGTAATTAACTGCCAATTTTGAGCTTGAAGTGCTACTTTTCCTCCCAAGGGGGCTGCCAAAAGATAAGTGCTTGGTGAAGGTAGAGGGAAGTCATTGAGACTGTTTACTGTACGGTTGTGCTTTGTTTCCTCCAGATTTGGAGGTGGAGGCGCCCCATTGCTTTGACCTGTAAGAACCCTGTGATTGGTATCTGGAGCCTTTTGAGTGCCTGGATTTGCCTTGAGTGGCTCTGTTGGACACTGGAAAGGACCAATTTTTGTAGGCCAGTGCCTACTGAACCTGAGTGGCTGCACTTGCAAGAAATCTTTTACAGTTTGCATAGATTTAGCTTTGTCTTCCATTTTCTTTAAAACCTCTTCTGCCTTATTACCAGAGTAGCATGCTGCAAGAGGGCATCCAACAATTTAGCTTTAACATGATCAGGCAGATTTTGCTCCTTGAGCCAGGCATGCCTTCTAATCACAGATCCAGTAACTGCAGCCTTGCAAGAGGCCTCCAAGGAATCAAAACCACATTGCAAAGTATGCTTTCCAACCTGTTCTGCTGAATGCAATAATTCCTGTAATTCTTTATTTTCCACACAATCAGAAATCAACATCATTTTCTGTTTTAGTAAGCATGCTGTTGATATTTAAGCATATGAAACTGGCAGTTTAAGGCCCTAACTGCCAAGGTTGCAGACATATAAACCTTCTTTCCCCATCTATCCAGCACCCTGGAATCTCTATCAGAGGGGGGTAGGATTTTTGGCTGTAGAGGCCTTTTCACCCTTGGGACCCTGTGAAATAGTCTCAGGGTCAGCAGCAGGATTTTTGAATAGAAATTTGTGGGAGTCAGGAACCCTGTAGTATCTGTCTGGCTTACTAGGAGCCGGAGGTAGGGAATCAGGAGCCATGCTTGATTCTATAAACACATCATCAACAATGTCTAATACAGGAGGTATTGCCAAAGGCCTATGCTGAGGAAGAAAGAAATCCCTAAGCCTCTTTTTTGATTCAGAGAAGTCCTGACTCTCCCAGTGAAAATGTTCCCTTAAAGTATGCAAAGTTTCACCAAAAGAGTAATCCTCAGGAGGAGACGCAGATGGGATGGATTCTTCTGCATCAGAATCCTCATAGGGTGGAATAGAAAATTCCTGATCAGAAGAGGAATCAGAAGAAATGGAAACCTGATCTGAAGATTCATAATCAGTGCCTTGCCTAGGCCTCTTAGCAGGGGGGGAGGCGGATGGGAACCCCTGATCAAGGATAAATCCTCAGCCATTTTGATCATCTGTTTTTTAGGCATAGGGGCTTGAGCACATGGCTTATGCGTCGTTTTTTTAGACATAGAAGATGTCTTTGATCTTGTTTTTGAGGCTGGCATCGGTTTAATATAAAAATGTTAAGGCCTGAAAACACTCTCAGAAGCCGGTGCCTGCTCAGCGGCTCCAGACCCATCCAAGGGAGAGACATCTGCGGGTTCAATACTCTGAGAATCTCGTGGCATACCGGACTCCGAATGGGTCTCAGTAGAGGCCTGTGACTGGCTTAGGAGAAGCTTCGTCATTGGCTTTGAAAATCGAAGGTCTCTCTTTCTTTGCACTTTTTCTGAACTCCGGTAGTCAGATTGCTAGCCAACGACATTTCAGGATAAAATTAAATCTTGATCCAAAATATTTAGAAGCAAAAAATATACAGACGCTTAATAGTGCGTTGGTTAAATCTAGCATAAAACCGACAGCAAGGCACATTATGATCTGGGCCTAGGCAAGGAATACAGTACAAATGAAAATCCTTATGAGGTATTTGCTTCCCACAAGTAATGCAATTATTAACTTTTACTGACATCGGTAAGGAGCAAGAAAAAGTTTCCCCAACGGGGTACTTAGCTTTAGTTTGAAGACTTCGGTTCTGAAACTCGAATGCAAAAATTTCAGGAGTCGGCTGACTGGCACTTGTGAACGGCTTCTGCTTCGGGCACCGTGCGGCAAGAAAGACTGAATAAAATGGTGTCGGCTGCATGTTTTATACCCCTGACAGCCTGATGTCATGTTAGAGGAGACAGCAACCGACGCAGGACCCAAGACTTTGTTAATCAGGCCGACTGAGGGCAACCTGCCAGCAGATTACCCAAATATAATGACTGCAATAGTGAACCACGAAGAACATCCATAGCATCAACCAGGACTCCCTTGCTCCAGTGTGGCTTGTCTTTAGGTGGTGCAAGAAATTTATCAGAGCTACGGAGGATGGAGTCTACAGTATCCAGTTCTTTCCATGCCCAACAGGACACTAGATCTATACGGTCATCTGCCAGGGGAGTCATCCAAGATGCACATGGGTCGGACCCAAAAGCTTCCAGAAAGACTGACTCCTCTTGTGATGGGGGTATCAGAAATCCATCCACCCTTCTGCCTGAGAATCTCTAAGATATCTCCGAAGGAGATGTTACCCTGTGGAAATCTGGGGGACCCTTTCCCTTCATCAAAGTCAGTGTCTTCTGTGAGAGACTCCAGGGAGGCATCTATGCGTCTCCTCGTACATGTTCTCTTTCGGGGAACATACTCAGTGGGATGATCTAGAGAGGTATCCCGAAGAGACGGGAAAGTCCTCTTTGGGTACTGTTTGGATGCCTGATTGGGCAAAGATCTAGATGTCTTTGAACTGGAGGTTGACAATGTCAGGGCCCTCAGATCCGAGGGCTCCGAAACCATGGGTCAGATTGGAGGAGGAGAGATCACTGCATGAGAAGTAGAAGAGAGGCTCAGGGAGCTTATGATAAATGGAGCTGGGATAACCCCCATCTGATTCTAAGCTCTGAGGAATCTCCTCATCATCCTATCCACTTTGGCTTCTCAAAGGCTCCTGGAGACCTGATGGAAGAAGTGGTGGACTCGGGCCAAGACTCCGTCTCCTTGGGGCCCCCTGAAGGAACGGGGAATGAAGCTGAGGAGAAACAGGATCTACAGTGAACTCTGGGGATCAGGTTCTAGGAGACTTAATATGAATGGTTGTCGGATCCGAATGCTTCTATTTCAGATCCGAGAAGATCAGATCTGATTTCTTTTGAATCTTTTGAGGTGGCTCCAAAGATGGAGTAGTCTTTGGAGTGGGCTGGAGACCGCTTATGTGAATCCCTCACCTCTGAAGAAGCTTTGGATGACTGTAGGGAGGCAGAACATGGCAGAAATCCCTTTAAAACTAACTTATTTCTAATAAAGGCTAGGGAAATGCATCAAATAGGCTTACTATTAATAGACGGAGAGTCCAGAAATTTCATCATAACATGAACTTTAGTAGTATCCATAATAAGACCAATAATCGAACACGCTCTATTTTTGTCAAACCATAATGGCAGATATAAGTACACAGGCAATACACTAACAGAGTGCACTGTAATCTCACCTACTATGATACAGTAAAACAACTGCAGTTATACAACATTTTACACAGGCATTTGACAGAACAGCTATGTTTGGCTATGAGAACTATTCAAGATGAGAACTTTAAGAAAGATATGGATTTAACCATTAAAATATCAACTAGTAGGTTACAAGAAAAAGGACCCCTATTTTTAGTTGAGCTTAAAAGAACTAGTAGACATGACAGATACTTAGCTCAAGTAATACCAAGGTACTGTAATCAACTTCCATTTGAGATAAGGAAATTTAGCAATACAAATACATTTAAAACTAAAGTGGGCATGTACATGGGTGAAATAAAATGATTTTACAGTGCATGGAGCACTGTATTTACGCTCCAAAATTTGGTAATAGACAAATCAGTTATGCATTAAAGTGGTGCGAGACCCAACTTTAAAAAATGTTAAGCCCCCCTGCTAAAGTTGTCAAGGTTGGGTCTAGCATTAAGCAGTCAAGTCTGCCAGTACTGACCAGTAAATGACAGCAACAGTACTGTTTTCCGAAGGGATAATGTGCCCCTTACTCTTACAAATTTAAAAAATAGCTAGAATAACAGGATGTGTTCACCAGACGTTTTTTGTTTTTTCCCAAAAGGTACGAACTCTGAAACTCAAATGTATGTCACTCACTATTCACTGACTTCAGTTCTCTGTGATTTGTAATTCACTGACTTCAATTCTCTGTGATTTGTAATTCACAGACTTTGAGAGGAACAGAACAAACAAACGAGGCAAAAATCTGGACCACTGATTGCCATAAAAGGTTGAAGGTTGAGTGTAAATAAATAGTTGCACTTCCTTTCTGACAGTGCCCCCTAAGTGCTTTACAGCTTTAAAAGCCATCAAAACACTTAGTAGTACATGGAACAGATAAAGGTCCATGTATTACAAAGAACTGTGATCAGTTCCCCGATCATAACTCTATTATGTGTTCTCTACATGGATTCTAAGAAATTCACCTCTCGTTTCTCGGCATTCATGTTGAGAACTTATAATAAACAGATTATGATCATCAAACTGATCATAATCCTCTATATAGTATTCAGAAGTTTGTACTATTAATGACCTAATATGCCTGTACAGCTATCAAACTATGAAACAGGAAAATGCTTCTTTCAACAGAAATTAAGCTCTAACATCATAAGACTGAGCAGATTTTCTAATAAAAATAAAGCACAGCACTGAAATAACTACAACACCATAATGTTGGACTCATAATGGGATATGCGCTATTCAGAGCTACCAAAGTATTAATTTGTCATTTTAACCAGGAAGGTAAACTAATTAGACAGTCTTTTTTCTGAGATATGTGCATTGATGCATGCATGTGTATTAAATGAGTGATGGAAAACTATTAGGACAAAAGGAATGTGGAGTGTGATGAAAACAAAAGAGAAACTCTTGTATAACATAACCGCCGACAAGGCAGGTTGAACATACACTGAGAGCTGATAAAGATGAGTGTCTTATTCATGTGTTATTTTGGTAACAGAGTATCCCTATTTCTGCAGCAAAAGGGACGAGAAGTGCTTTTTTATGTAAGCCTTATTTCAAAAGAATAAAAAAAAAAAAATCAATATTCAAGTTCTCTGACAAAGCAGACAACATTAAGTCACTGTGGTGAATATTGAAGAGTCTCACCTGCTGTTTGTTTGTCCAAGCCTCAGTCTGATTTCTTTAAACAGCATTCACACAAATACTTCCCTATGGTTTATGGTGATAATTTCCTGTTTAGCCAACAGCAATGATGGATGGGGACTTCCTGTTCTCTTATACTGTTCAGTACTTATCAACAATATCTTTATTAAAGATTTGACAACTCAGCAGCCTATTAAGTTTAGTGTTTGCTTACAATGAAATTATAAAGCAGATTTTCTTCTTTCATTGTGGGTGTGCTCTCTCTCAGGAAGCAGCACAAAATGAACCCATTAACCATTGCTTGCAGGCTACACTGCAAACTTACCACAGTCCAGAAAAGTAAAGTAAATGTGATGTATATTTTTTCAGCACAATATTCTACATTCAGTTATACTAAAAATACCTTACCTAAAAGAAAAAGGTCAAACTATCACAAATGTTCAGCCAATCCATCCCAATGTATAGCCAAACTCTTAACTTCCCTTCCCTACCCTTTCAACTAAAAATGTCATACAGGGAAAATCAAACAGCACACAGCAACTTACAACTGTGTCCAAGAAGGGAACTATGAAAATTAAAATGAACTGCAAGCCTTTCAGTAGAATCTCCACATTCCAAGAAGCTAAATCTACTATTATTTACAAACTCAAATTTTAACAGTACTACAGCTAACAAACAAAAAACGTCAAACCTGCTTCTGGACCCTGCTCACAGCCCACAAGAGTAGTCCCCAAGTTAGTAGACTACTGGAATGTAGCATAGGGTCTGTTCCTGAATGAATGTATCCCAAGATCTAGTCACTTGTCGGAATGACCACAGACTCATATCTCTCAATTTCTGGGCAAAGCTAAAACTAATAAGTGGATGTTTGTTTGTGTCTTTCGGCTTTCGGTTGAAGCCTGCACAAATGCTACAGTTCACACTCAGGTGGGCCACGCCCAAGCACAAAACACACAGTGTGTGGCCATCTGCTGGAGATAACTTATGGCCACACACTGTGCAGCACTTGAAAACAAGCTTTTCAGTCATCCTAATTATTAGAAAGATAACCTTAGTAAAAAAACAGGCAGGTTCTTTCTAATTAACAAACACACACACACCCACTCACCACACTCGTATACATTAAAGAACTCGGGGGGGGGGGAGCTACTATCTAAGCCACAGAACAAACTATTCTAACTAACCTAAAACACTAACACTTGATGCACCAAGCGAGGGGAGGAGAAAGCGGACCTATACTAACATTAACTTACAGAAAATGAGAAAAATTATTTACTCACGAAAGGTTTTTAACCCACTGACTAGTTGGAGCTCAGAAGACATGATGCTGAAGCAATTTGCGGCAAACGAGATCTGGGGATGGAAGGCAGTGGAGGTGTATTCTGGGTAAGGGGAGGAGTTTGGAGCTCAGAGCTGATGCTAGTAAAAGTTGCCAGCTCGAATCCGATACGGATCCATAACCCACAGGTTGAAGACCAGATGAAGTAAACTACTTCAGATCTAGCACCTTCTTGGAAAATAGAGACTAAGAATTCTAGAACTAAAGAAACAGGAGCAGTGAAGGGATACATTTCTTTTACTAAGAGCACAAACTGAGAATTGTTTCCATTTACTCCTGCAGATTTTCCTTGAAGCTTTCTGGGGAGATAAAGGTGTATATGTTTAACTGGGTAGGAAAGCCTGGGCTGTCTAGATATTACAGGAACTGGAGAAACCATGCAGTCACTTCAGAACTTTGGGATATTTTATCCCCGAGGAATGCAAGAGGAAGTCTGGACTGAGGTCCAGTATCCATGGCAGATACTGAAGATAAGACCAAAGGAAGGGGAACCACACTTGGCAAGACCAAAAGGGGCAACATGGATAACTGAGCTGTTCAACCAATGTGCTTTCTGTAAAAATGTTGGAATCAGACGTAATGGGGGGGGGGGGGTAGGTATAAAGTAGACCAGAGGGCCAAAAGTGGACTAGTGCATCTCTCTTCCGGAGACAGGGGATTACAGCAAAAAACCTGCTGCACTTGTTGTTGTGGGGAAATGCAAAAAGAGATTACAGCAAGATTGGCCCCATTGGCAGAAAATCTTCTCTGCAGTGACTGACAGACCACTCGAGGTAACAAAAAGTACAGTTATGTACACTTACCATAAATGTAGATGTTCGAGTGTATTCACTGTTGCAGTCATCACACTTGGGTTATCTGCCTGCAGGTAGCCCTCAGTCGGCCCGAATATCACAGTCTTGGGATTTTTGCGTTGGATGCTGTCGCCTCTTCCATGATGTCAGCTCGTCATGGGTATAAAACATGCAGCCGATGCCATTACATCAGTTTTTCTTGCCCCAGATGTCAGGAGCCCCCAAAATAGGAAGCAATTACATGGTGTGGAACACCTCCAGTAAAAAGTAAATAACCACTGCCATAAGACATGGCCAAAAAGAGGATAGGTAGAAATGATAGAAAAGTCAGGGGGCTGGAGGGAGGGTAAGCCAGGACTGCAACAGTAAACACACTCGAACATCTACATTTATGGTAAGTGTACACAACTGTACTATGTTCTTCGTGTTTCACTGTTGCAGTCATCACACTTGGGTTGATTCCCAAAGCTGAGGAAGGGTGGAGGCAATCAAGAAGTATTACGGATGGCTATCAGGCCTTGTATGACTGCTGTGGCAAATCCAGCTCTGGATTTAGGAAAAATAGGTCATTGGTAATGCTTGGTAAAGGTGTGTACAGAACTCCAGGTTGCAGCTTCTGGGAAATCCCTGGTAGGGACTCCCCTGAAAATGCTGTAGAGGTTGAGGTAGCCCTAGTGGAATGAGTTCTGATCTCCAGTGGGGTAGGTTTTCCATGGTGTTTATAACAGAAATGGATGCAGTGTGCTATCCATTTGGAAATGGTTTGCTTTGAAATGGCTTTGCCCTCTGCCCCTGTAGCAAAGCTGACTAGCAGCTGGTCAGATTTTCTGAAAGGTTTAGTTTTGTTAAGGTAGAACCTGAGCTGTCTGTGCACGTCCAAGGGGTGCAGAATCCTTTCCCCTTTACTCTGAGGATTAGGGAAAAAGGTTGGTAAATGGATGGATTGGTTTAAAGCCACACTGGATACCACCTTGTGCATAAAGGATGGGTTTAGTCCTGAGGGAAACACTGTCTGCATGGAGAATAATGAAGGGTTCTACAGCCATTAGTGCCTGTAACTCAGACACTCTTCTTGCTGAAGTGATTTCTAGAAGCAAGGCTGTTTTCCAAGAGAGGAATTTTAACTCT
Organism: Protopterus annectens; assembly: GCF_019279795.1. Lineage (NCBI taxonomy): Eukaryota > Metazoa > Chordata > Ceratodontiformes > Protopteridae > Protopterus > Protopterus annectens. Next base: position 767,353,875 of record NC_056747.1, on the reverse strand, counting down.
GCTGCAGCAGCAGGCTCAAAAGGGGGAACCGTGAGCTTCTCTAGTAAAAAGTTAAGGTCCCAGGCAGGGGTGGGAGCTCTCTATAGGGCCCTGAAATTATTAGCTCCTCTCAGGAACTGTTTGATGATAGGGTGTGAAAATAGAGGTGGCTCAGTATTGTAATGAGCTGAGATGGCACAGGCATGAATTTTAATAGATGAGAAGGACAAGCCTTTGTGGAGTAGCTCTGCTAGCTAATCCAGGATTTGAGGTAAGGTGGGCACAGTTGTGTCCTTTCCTTAAGACTGGCTCCAAGAACAATATCTTTTCCACTTTTCTGAATATGATTTCCTAGTACTAGGCCTTCTGGCCTCAAGGATAACACCCATCACCTGTTTGCTGAGGGTTTGCTGGTGGTGTATTCAGGGAATAAGCCAGGCTACAAGGTTCAGGGTTCACAGCTGTGGATGCAAAATCTGTCCCTCCTACTGGGACAGCAGGGAGGGGGTCTGATGTAGCTGCCAGGCTGGCACTGTTGTCAGACTGCGTAGGAGTGGGTACTAGTGCTGACGTGGCGAGTCTGGGGCAATAAGGATGGTCCTTGGCCTGTCCTGTTTGATCTTGAATAGTACTTTTGAGAGGGGGGGCAGAGGGGTAAAGGCATAAATTGAGAGGTTTTCCCATATAAAGGATAGGGCCATCCACTTTCCACGCCTGGCTGTGGGGATTTCTGGTGCAAAATTTGCTCAATTGATGGTTTAGGGGGGAGGCAAAGAGGTCCACCTCTGAAGTCCCCCACCTGTGGATTAGAAGTCTGAATGAGTTGGGGTCCAGCAGATTTCTCCTCAAGTCGTCTGCCAGTGAATTTTTTTGCCTGGTACGAATTGAGCTTGCAGGTGCACTTGGATGCTCAAGGCTGTGTTCCACAGGGCCATGGCTAACCTACAGAGTGGGTAGGAATTAGTTTCCCCCTGCTTGTTTATGTACCGCATAACTGTGGTGTTGTCTGTCTTTATCCGGAGTTGTCCTGGAAGGATAAGGTATTTGAAGGCTGTCAGAGCATTCTGTACAGCTAACATTTCTTTTTGACTGATATGCAGGGGAATTTGTCCTGGGCTCCATTTGCCTTGAGTGCATTTGCCTGCCATGTGAGCCCCCCACACATAGTCTGATGTGTCTGTTGTCAGGGTTTGGGCGGCGAGGGGTTGAGTGAAAGGAAGTCCCTTGCTGTGGTTGCATGCCTCTGCTCACCAAAGGAACTCTGCCCTTAGACAAGGAATGATAGGAATCAGTGTTTCCAGGTCCTGAGAATGTTGACACCAGAGACATTTTAAGTACCACTGAAGTTTCTTCATATGCAGTCTTGCATATGGATTTGGTAGAATGCATGAGGCCATGAACCCTAGGGCTTGCAGAATTTTTCTTGCAGATGGGTGAGATTTGGTGGCCATTAGTTTGAAGTAGTTTGTCAAGTAAACCCGTTTTTCTGGTGTTAGGAATGCCATCTGGGAAACTGTTCAAGCTTGCTCCCAGGAATACAATATTTTGGCTGGGCATCAGTTGCGATTTCTTTTCGTTGATGGTGTATCCCAGAGAAGTTAGAAGTCTCTTTACAAATGAAAGGTGCTGAAGATGCAATTCTTGACTGTCCGCCTGAATGAGGCAATTGTCCAAGTATGGGCAAATTTGAATATTTCTCTGCCTGCAGTATGCAATAGCTGGAGCCAGGCACTTTGTGAATACCCTGGGTGCAATAGATCAGCCAAAGGGAAGTGCAGAGAATTGATAGTGCAAAGAGCTTGCCCTAAAACATAGATATTTTCTGCAAGATTCCCTTATGGGGATGTGCAAATATGCTTCTTTTAAGTCTAGGGTGACTAGCCAGGGGTCCTTGGATAGCATAGGAAGAAGCTGGTACAGAGTCAGCATTTTGAATTTTGGGACCACCGAGAAGGTGTTGAGAATTGACAAATCTAGGATAGAGGGCCAAGAGCCCTCTTTTCTGGGCACCAGAAACACACTGGAGTAGAAACTCTGTCCCCTTAGCTCTACTGGCACAGGTTGAATAGCCCTGATATTGAGAAGAGAAAGTACTTGCTTTTGAGCCTCTGCCCACTGGTTTAGAGGAAGGTCTGGCAACCCTCTTGGGGTTGGCAGTGAGTGAAAGTGGAATCTGTATCCCTGGGATACAAGGTTTAGGATCCATCAAGTCCTGGGTAATGGACATCCAGATTTTTGCATGCAGGGCGAGTTTTCCTCCTAGCAGTGCAAGTACTTGGGCCTTGCTGGGAAGCAAGATAGACAAGTCATTGTGAACTTTTTCCATAAGGGGGTGGCTTACCACTCCCTGTTTTAGAGGAGGGAGCACTCCATTGTTTAGATCTCTGCATACCCTGAGACTGTAGTCTTGGTGGCCTGTTGCCCCTGGGTTTGGGCTGAGAATGCCTGGCAGGGACTGGAAAGGACCAGTTTTTAGAAGGCCAATGCCTACTGAATCTAGGTGGCTGCACCTGTAAGAAATCTTTAACAGTTTGCATAGCTTTAGTTTTTTCCTCCATCTTTTTAAGAACAGCTTCTGCTTTTGCGCCAACATTTTTCGTTTAATTAGTTCTATAATATGCTGCTGGTACTTCAACATGTGAAACTGGCAATTCAAAGCCCTGATGGTAAGAGTTGCAGAGGTATATACCTTCTTACCCCATCTGTCTAAAGCTCTAGAATCCCTGTCCGAAGGGGTGAGGTTTTTGGCTGTAGTAGCCTTAATGCCTTTATGTCCCTAGGAAATAGTCTCTGGATCCGCAATGGGATTTTTAGAGAGAAATTTGTGAGAGTCAGGTACTCTGTCGTACCTGTCAGGCTTTCTAGGAGCTGGTGGTAAAGTATCAGGAGTAAGACTGGATTCCATGAAGACATCATCTACAATGTCCAGGACAAGGGGTATAGCTAGAGGCCTGTGCTGAGGCAAGTCTCTTTTTGGACTGAGGGTAGTCCTGGCATTCCCAGTGGAAATATTCTCTTAAAGTATGCAAGGTTTCACCAAAAGAAAAGTCCTCTGGAGGTGAAGCAGAGGGAATGGAATCGTCTATATCTGAATCCTCATAGGTAGATAAGGGAACGTCCTGGTAATCAGAGGGATCAGAGTCATCGGACTCATGGTCTGTAGAATCAGAAGGAAAATAAATTCTTAGTCTTTTAGAGAGGGAAGGCTGGCTTTCCCTAATTAAAGTTATAAGGTCTTCAACCATTCTAAGCATTTGTTTCTGTGGCAAGGGGGCTTGAGCATGCGCTTTGGTAGTCGGTTTTCTAGGCGTGGTGCGATCTCTGGGCCTGAGAAACTCAGTAGTTTTAGTCAAAAATGAAGCATGTGGTTTAATGCAAACATCAGGAGGTTGGAATAAACCCTCAGAAGCCAGTGCCTGCACAGCGGCTCTGGACCCATCCAAGGTAGAGACATTCGCAGGTTCCATGGTCGAAGAAGCATCTCGCAGCATACCGGACTCTGAATGGGTCTCAGCAGAGGCCTGCGAATCTGTAGAGGCGGGTATCAGGGGCTGCGAAAGTGCCTCACTGAGTACCAGCAGACTGGCGACTAGCTTAACGGAAGGGTCGTCAGCAGTTTGTGACCTATACAGTCTGTCGCTGTCTTTATCCTTACATTTTTTCAGAAGACTGGTAGTCGGATGGCTTATCAAAGACATTTCAGAATACTGAGATGAGAGCGAAAGAATTTTGCAACAAAGATAGCCTGACAACGAATAGTTCAGGTGTTAAACAAGGCACAAAACCTACAGCGAGGAACGTCATGGTCTGAGCCTAAACTGATGACGCAGTAAGAATGAAAATCTCTGTGAGGCATTTGCTTTCCACAGGCAAGACAATTGTTAACTTTTTTTGACATCGGTTAGAGGAAGAAAAAAGGATCCCCGATGGGGTACTTAGCTTTAGAAGACTTCAGGTTTGAAACTCGAAAAATGGAAATTTCAGAAAGCGGCCGACCGGCACTTGTGAACTGCTTCTGCTTCAGGCTTCCACGCAGCAAGAAAAGCTGATGCAATGGCGTCGGTTGCATGTTTTATACCCATGAAGACCTGACGTCATGGAAGAGGTGACAGCATCCGACGCAGAAATCCCAAGACTCTGGTATTCGAGCCAATTGAGGGCTACCTACAGGCAGATAGCCCGTGTGTGATGACTGCAACAGTGAAACACGAAGAACATTGGATCTAATGAGTTTGTCTGCAGGAACGCTGGATTTTCCCAGAATGCGCAATGCTACTAGAAAGCAGTTGGAGGAGATCACCAACTGCCACACTTCATAGCCTCTCGATAGAGGAGGTAAGATCATATCCCCCCTTGTTTATGTACCAGACCACAGATATGTTGTTGGTCTGGATCACAATAGTCCCCAGAGGGAGAACATCTTAAAATGCCTGCAATGTTAAAAAGACTGTTCTCATCCCCAGGACACTAATGTGTGAAATGGTCTCTGGGAGGGGACCACGTGCCTTGGACCGTCCATCCCAATAAATGCCCCGCAACCCAATTGGGGGGCATCCATGGTCACTGTGGCCACTGGAGGATACAGAATGAAATGACAGCCCAAGTAAATGTTGTCTGCGTGAATCCACCAACAAAGATGATTTCTGTATACTCGAGAAAGTTTAACTGGGAAGGATAAAGGATGCTGCAGAATAGCCCACTGAACAGATAGAGTCTGTTGAACACGCACATAGAAAAGACCCATGGGAACTAAGAGTATGGTAGCTGCCATTGAACCTACAGCCTGAAAGACAAGTCTGGCTGGAGGTACGGGATGAAGAAGAATTAGCTGTACCTGGAACTTGTATTTATACGATGTGTAGGCAGAGCAGCAATGTGACTTACTGTGTTTGGCTGGGCACCGATGAACTCCAGGCTCTATACTAGTTGTAGTTTGGATTTGAGGATGTTGACTGTAATACCTAGTGTTTGACAAAGTAGGAGTAAATAGTCTCTGGGATGTTCTAATAAATGCTTGGTTGAGGCAGTGAGAAGCCAGTCATCTAAACATGAACACACTCAGAATCCCAGCAGTTTTAGGTGAGCTGCTTCCATGGCCATACACTTGGTAAACATCCTAAGGGCCATAGTGAGACCAAAAGGCAAGGCTCTGTACTGATAGCGACTGGCTCCCAACTGGTAGTGCATATATCTTCAGGAGCATTTGTTCATCTTGATGTGATAGTATGCTTCCCGAAGATCGACTGAGCACATCTAATTGTCCTTGCGCAAAAAAGGCAGGATGGAGTGAACAGTGACCATTCAGAACTTTGACTTCCTCACAAATTGGTACACACTGCTTAGATCCAAAATTGGTCTCGGGTCCCCTGTCTTCTTTAGCACTAAAAAGAACCTTAAGTAAGTTCCAAATTTTCTTTAGTCTGGTGGGACCTCCTGGATGACTTTTGTCCAGCAAATTTTGTATCTCTTGAGCTGAAGCTTCTCTCTGGGTGGGATGTCGGGAAGCTTTCTTCATTTGGTTGAAGGAATCTGGAAAAAGGGTATAAATAACCTCTGGATATTATTTTTAATATCCATGAATTTTTTGTTATAAGAGCCCAGGCATTCCGGTGCAGGGACAAGTACTCCCTGACTGCCTCCAGAGGTGAGCAGTCAGGCAACCCTTCAGGAGAGCTGAAAGGGTCTATCCAGAAAGGAATCTTGGAAACCCTGGTTTTGTGGACCTCCTCTGCTGCAAGGACAGCATCTTACAAATTCACCCCCCCCCCCCCCCACAGGAGGTGTCCCCATGTGAGTCCTGGAAAGAAACCTGGGATTTCCAGAACCAGATTTTCTTGCCCCATCTTTGATTCCCATTAAAGGATCATTGAGGGATAGAAAAGCAAATTCCTACAGCAGACAGGGTCTTTTCCTCCTGTTCACTGCAGGAGAGTGTTTCTTTAACAGAAGGGCCAAACAAGGATGTTCTATAAAAAGGAGCATTAATGAACGAAGACTTGAAAGGCTCTGCAAAGTCACATAGCTGCATCCAGGCAAAAAGACAGAAAAAAAATATATAAGTTATTCCTAAATAATAGCACACAAATACTCTGAACAATTGAACAAGGCTTCTGAGAGTCCATGCAAGATGGCGGCAAATGAGATCTGAGGTATATTAGGCTAGCTGAGGCATTATGGGTAGAGGGAGGAGCTTGAGAGTTAGATATGTAAGTCCGATATGTGGTTAAATTGGATCCTAGGTTGAATAAGTAACTGAATATGTAACGCATACTTTGAGGAAGAATGAAAAGGACAACATCAGCTCTACCGTTATGATGTCCACAAAACTTCTGTATCTGATAATGTCCATTTTCATCTGATTCAGCTGTTGGTACAGATTCCCTAGCTTGCAATTTGCCTGGGTGACATCAAGGAAGGATATTCCTGAGAACAGTAGAGTCAAAAGAGGTACGACATCTGGACTGCACATTCAACTTCTACTAAGAAACACAAGTACAGATGGTAGACTAGGTGGTGGCAGCACAAATCTCATCAATTGGAAAATTATGTTGGAAAATGTGGAAGTTGCTACAGCCCTTGTTGAATGAGCGGTCACTTTCTTGGTTAATGACAAACCCAATTTGTCATAAACAAATAATACAGTTCAACAGCCATCTTGAAAGAGTGGCCTTGGAAACATCATATCCCAATTTAGCTTTGGATACTGCGACAAACAACTGACCAGACTTCCTGAAATCTTTAGTTCTATATAGATAGAACCTAAGACATATGTGAACATCAAGCAAATGCGATGAATACTCTCCCTTATTTGAAAACTTCACAAAAAAAAACGGTAGATAAATGGACTGATTTATATTGGATTTGACTGTCACCTTTGGAATAAAGGAGGGATTCTGTTTTACAAAGACCCTGTCTTTATGAAAAAACAGGTATGACAGCTTGCATGAAAGCCTGTAACTCTGAAATTCTCTTTGAGAAGTAACTGCTACAAAAAAATATTAAAAACTTTAAGTCTGCAGTAGCTGCTGGTCCAAAATGAGGTTGTATAAGAGTGTGAAGCATCACTGTAATACCCCATGGAGGAACTGGGTCCCTTATGGGGGTCAAAAAATGAAAATCCCTCTAAGAAAAGCCTTAGAAACCTTTAAAGAGGCTACAGATGTTTCATTGTGCTCTATGTGAAAATTAGAAATGGTAGTGAGCTGTACTATGACAGGGGAAAAGCTGCAAACTTTGTGGAACAATTCCACCAAAAACTCTAAAATGAAAGGAAGGGGCACAGGAAAAGGTCTAAACTGTTTCCTATACCAGAAAGGAAAATCTTTTTCGTTTGCATTGAAATACTTTCCTGGTTCTAGATGTCTGAGAAACCTTAAGTATATGCACTACACTGTCAGAAAACCTGGTATCTCCAGCCATCACTAAAATTGGAGAAACCAAGTGGTTAATTTCAAGGTTTCTGGGTCTGGGAGAGGTTGGTTGAATGGACCAGATAAGAGATCTGGACTCCAGCCAGCATCCAGGGAGAACGTAGGAGGTGAGACCAAAGATATAGGGAATCAGACTTGTCAAAGCCAATACAGAGAAATGAGGTTTAATTTCACCTTGCACTTTCTAGCTTACTGAATGAATTTCATCATCAATGTAAGAGGGGGAAAGGTGTAAAGGATACCCAAAGGCCAACTGAGGACAACAGCATCCCTCAGTGACTGACCCTGAGGAGGGATTCGGACAAAGTAACTGCTGCACTTGTTTTGGTTGGAAACAAACAGGTCACAGCAAGACTGGCCCCAGAAGAGGATGATTTAGTTTGCCATATCTGACTGAGGAACCATACATGAGGCAGAAGATTGCATCCGCTTAACTTGTCCGCTAGTACACTGGAAGTCCCCGGGATATGCACTGCTAAAAGAAAATGATGAGAATGCATCACCCACTGTCATACTTTCATGACTCCTCAACATAAAAGATAAAATCTGGTTCTTCCCTGCTTATTGATACACCAGACTACTGACATGTTGTCCATCTGAATTGAAATCACACCCACTGGCAGAAAGTATTAAAATGCCTGTAATGCAAATAGGAATGCTCTCATTTCCAGGACACTAATGTGAAGGTTGGTCTCTAATGCTGTCCAAGTACCTTGAACAGTCTTCCCTTCCTAATGCTCCACCCCCTAAAAGGGAGATGCCCAAGGTAACAACAACTGTCAAGTGAAATCTGAAAAGAAGGGTCAAAGTGATCACAGAAACCATAATCCCTAGAATATTCAGAATTAGTTTTGCTGGGGCGACTGAATGGAAAGAATACTGGGCTGTGTTAAGGAATTTATTTGAGTTATGTCCAGGTGGCATCCAATGAATTCTATGGACTGAGCTGGACTCAGTTTGCTCTCTGTCAGGTTTATAGTGACCCCCAAGTTGTGAAGTAAATGAAGTAAAAGGTCCCTCTGCTGGATCTCTGGTCAGAGCAGTTAAGAGCCAATCATCCAAGTACAAGAATACCTGGACACCCTGCAATCTGAAATAGACTGTTACCACTGCCATGCACTTGATAAACACCCAGGGGGCTGCAGTGAGTCCAAAGGGCAGAGCTCTAAATTGAAAGTGATTGGCTCCAAGCTTGAAATAGAGAAATTGTCTGTTTTGCCTGCTTATCTTTACATGATAAGTAGGCATCTTGGAGAACTAATGAGCACATCCAGACATCCTTCCTGAGTAGAGTAAAATGGACTAAACAGTGACCATCCAGAATTTTATCTGCTTCATATACTGATTTAGATGACTTAGGTCTCCTGTCTTCTTGGAACTAAGAAGAACCTGGAGTAAACTCCAGACCCTAACTGGTCTAGTCTGGCAGGACCTGCTGGATGGCCCTTTTTTTCCAACAACCTTTCGACTTTTGCTGTTGTGGATTCCATTTGTTAGGGTGACACTAACAGAATCATTGTTTTTATTTGAGGAAGAGAGAGAAATGGAATGGTTATCCCTTGGTTATCATCCTCAACACCCAAGAGTATAAAGTGATGGTCCATCAGGCTTGATGGTGTAGGGATAAGTGTCCCCAAACTGCTTCAAGAGCGTGACGTTCAGGTAACCTTTAAGGAGCACTGAAAGGATTTCTCAAAGAAGGAACAGCAAAATCCTTGGTTATGCAGACTGCCTCAGCCTCCAGGAAAATGTCCATTAAAATTACCCCTCCTCTGCCATGAGGGGACTGACCAAGGAAGCATCTTGGTTAAATCCCTGTGATGTTCTGAACCACAGCTTCTTTCCTCCTTGTTGAATCTAGCAGAAGGTCCTTTGAGGGGAAGAGAAGTGAATTCTCACATACAGTCTTAACCATACTGCTCGCATCTGGTGAAAGTCTCCTTAACCTTAGGTTTAAGCAAGGGGGAACCATCAAAGGGGGCATTAATGAATGACGTCTTAAAGCCTTCTGAAAAATCACACAGCCATATCCAGGCAAGGCAGCATAGTGCCATGCCAGTACCTGTTGTCCTAGCCATTCCATCAGCTGTACTAGAAAGCAGAGGCACAAAAACATTAAAAATGGAATTTAAGGTAGATAGTTGGGATTCCAGGTTTTTCTGTATAGCCATTGGGAAATTTACTGAAAGAAAACTGCTGATCTCCTTGTCAATTGTCTCTGGAAACATGCAATATGAGAAATATAGTTTAGCTCTCCTCTCTCAGAGTAAAAGCCTCTGAACCACAAGTCTATTTGCCAAATCTGTCCAAAGTCCTAGATTCCCTACTGGGAGGGTGGACAGACATACACTCTTTGGAAAGTTCTTTCTTTGTGGTTGCCACTATGACCATAGTCTCTATAGGAAGGTCTTTACTCCAGTGAACTCTGTCTTTTGGTGCTGCCAAAATCTTGTCCAGTTTCTTGGGAATTGGCTCTGCTGTATCCGGCTCCTTCCAGGACCTTTAAACCACCAAATCAAATAGAGTGCCAGTATGTGGAACCACCCAGGCAGTAGAAGAGACAATTCCAAAAGTTCCCAGGAACACGGATTCTGCTGGAAGAGGTATATCAATGGCACATTACTATTTCTGCTTCATCAATTTTAGGATTTTGACAAAGGTGACGTCTCTGAAGGGGGATCTAGGGAAACCTTCCCACTTCACCCACATCCATGTCTTCTGTGACAGACTCTGGTGATTAATCCAAGTGCTTCTGTTTGGAAATATACTTCCTATGGACCTTTTATTGTGAGAACCTTTGGCGATGAATCCAAATCAGACAAGGAACTCAATGAGAGAACTTCCCCAAAGCTCTTGGCAACTGACAATTCCTGTCGACATAAAGGAGTGGAGTCCAAAGCAATATACACAGCAGGTCAGGACAGAGCATAATATGATGGAGGCACCTCCTCTCTTGGCCTAGAGAGAACCCAATGGAAAGACTCAAAGCTGAGGCAGAAAATTAGAGTCAAAGAGATCTCTCTGATGGAGGAATAGTGAAAGCTCTAGAGGCCCTGACCAGCCTCAGTTATGACAGGGACATGGAAGCCAAGCTATCAAGCACCAAGGCTAAAAAGGGGAGGGATGGATGCAAAAGTGTCACAGTCAACCAGTCCCTTCAACCACAAGCCCCGATTCTTCTGCTATGACTCATGTCAATGCCAATAGTGCCTTCCACTTCAGCCCTGAGTATTCCCCAAATCTGTCTCAACTCAGATAGTCAGATCAGGACAAAAGTGCTCCAGTAATGTTCAGATTTGAAGACTTAAGTTACACACATTGGACTTGCAACACAGTCATCAGTCGAGGGATCATCGAGACTGATTTCAGCTTGACCTAAGGAGATGGAGCTGTCAGTTCTCCTAACTTTAACTCCACTTGTAGTAACCTCCACATCTTTCTGTAGACAGCAGCTTCAGTGCAGCTCCTTGAAAAAAAGGACAGACCTGGAAGATGATGTGATCGAGGAAGCCCTGGACTGAGGTTTTTATTGGAGAATGAAGTCAAGGATGATCTGGATCTGGGGAAAAAAAGGAGTGGAGAACAGTTTCAGGAAGAATTCATTCAGATCTGAAGATTTTGGTATTTTTGGTACCGGACACAAGGAAACTGCTGGGTCAGGAGACTGTTTTTTGGCTTTCTTGAGCCCTTTCTCTGGAGTCTTGCTCTCCTAAGTAGAGTCTTTCTGTTTTGAAAGTTCTTTTTCCTTCTCTTTAGATATTGATAGAGAAGGGGATGTTCACTGTTTTACTTGTGGAACCTAGGTATACTGGAAGAAGGCCCTTTAAGATTAACTTATCCCTTCTACTTTGAAGGGCATTGTGTCCAAAAGTAGCACAGGCTTTGCAGTCTGTGTCCAGATGTGCCACTCCCAAGCAGTAGACACAAGGAGTGGGGGTCTTATGGAGGAATTTTGTGGCCACATTTAGAACATTGTTTTAAAATTTTTATCAGCCATAATGAAATTTAACAGCAGTAAACCAAACTACAGATGACTCTCTCAGCACTTTGCCAGCTGCAAGTGAACAGCTAAAACAGAAAATCCTCAAACCACCACTGATGGCTGCCTGAAGAAATAGGCTGACTGGCCAAGAGGGTGATGATGATCACAACAATATGAAATGAACTATAAGTGACCTTAACTGTGTACATCTATTTTTTTTTTTTTTTAACTTAAGGGGAAAAAAGAAATTCACTCTACATAAACCACACCTAAACTATAAAAAGTTCACCTGGTGCATCACTGAAGCTGCTATAATTTCCCTAAACGAACACACTTCTTCTACCTGCCAAAAACTGAAGTACTGAACTAAAGTTGCACACATGCAAAGAAGACACCACCAAAAATTCTCAATCACAACTGCCCACAAAATACCTCTCCCAACACAAATAAAAAGTAACTAAAAATGAAAAAAAGAAAAACTGCACTTTACATTTTCTTTAATAGTCCAAACTTCACAAAGGACATACACAAAAGGCACACATTTATCACTTTTTGCGCATTTATATCACCTTAGATAACACTGCCTACCAAAAACAATCTCCCAAAAACAAATTAATTATAAAATGAAACAAACAAAAAATAAATAAATAAATAAATAAATAAATAAATAAATAAATAAATAAAACAGTCACTGGTCAATCTGAAAATGGAAATAACAGCAACAGTGGCCAAATTCTACCTGTATATAACAAGTTTAACTAATAACATTTTTTATCAAGACTAAAAAAAATATTGGATTAAAATGCAATCATTACTAACATTCAAAAATGAAATGACACCAGGAAAAAAATTATCTTAGATATATACAGTAGAAAAAACACTCAAATGACACTCCATTCATGTAGATCCATACCAGCTAACTAGTCTCATTCAGCAAACATTCAGGTAGTTAATACTGCCTACTCAAGTTAAAGGGAAACATGAATCCAAGATAAAAAAAGAAAAGAAATGCATAAATGGAAATGTGTGGGATCTAGTTAGTGTACTACATTATATAGTTTGTACAATATGACTACTGAAAAGTACAGTTTTATACCTACCATAAATGTAGATGTTCGAAGATCCACATTGCTGCAGTCCTTACATATGGGTAGTCCGCTGTCCACGGTCGGCCCGAATACCAAAGTATTAGGCTGACGTCGGTCATGGGCGCCTAGATCTGACATCAGAGCGTCAGGGTATAAAAGCGCATGACCGACGTCATATCCTCAGTCTTTTCTTGCCCCAGATGTCAGAAGGCCTTAAAAAGAAAGGCCACAGCCAAAAATAGAATACTTCCCAGAAGGCATGTACAAAAGACAGCTACCACCCAAACCATACAATCATTCCAAACTACAGAGGGGAAGGAGGGAGGGTAAATTGGACTGCACCAATGTGGATCTTCGAACATCTACATTTATGGTAGGTACAAAACTGTACTATGTTCTTCATCTCACATTGCTGCAGTCCTTACATATGGGTAGAATCCCAAAACAGAGGTAAAGGGAGGTTGGCAAAATTATAAAGCATTGGGAGCTGCCAAAATGCCCTGTAAGATTGCAGTAGCAAATCCAGCTCTAGATTTGGAATAAAGAGGAAGGTGGTAGTGTTTAGAAAAAGTATGCACTGAACTCCAAGTAGCTGCTTCCAAAATATCTTTAGTAGCTACTCCCCTTAAAAAAGCTGTAGAAGTGGCAGTAGCCCTAGTGGAGTGAGGTCTGATTCCAGCCGGAACCTGCTTACCATGATGAGAATAACAAAAAGCAATACAAAATCCAATCCACTTAGAAATAGTTTGTTTTGAAACAGGTTTCCCCTGATAACCTAAAGCAAAAGAAACAAACAACTGCTGAGACTGTCTGAACCCTTTAGTCCTGCTCAAATAATAACGCAACTGCCTGTGAATATCCAAAGTGTGCAAAATTTTCTCCCCTTTATTTTGGGGATCTGCATAAAAAGTAGGCAAATGAATTGATTGGTTCAAGGCCACCTTTGAAACCACTTTAGGCATAAAATTAGGATTAGTACGCAGAGATACCCTATCCTTATGAAAAATTAGGAAGGGTTCAACTGCCATAAGAGCCTGTAATTCAGAAACCCATCTAGCAGACGTAATGGCCAACAAAAAAGCAGTCTTCCAAGACAAAAACTTTAACTCAGCAGTAGCTGCAGGCTCAAAAGGAGGTAAAGTAAGTTTTTCCAACACAAAATTGAGATCCCAGGCAGGAGTAGGAGCTCTCATTGGGGGTCTTATGTTCTTTGCCCCCCTAAGAAACTGCTTAAACAAAGGATGAGAGAATAATGGAGGGTCACAGTCATAGTGAGCAGAAATAGCTGCAGCATGAAACTTTATAGAGGAGAAAGACAAACCCTTGTCTAATAATTCTGTAAGATATTGAAGAGAAACACTTAAATCAGGCCTGGAAACATCAAAGCTCTTTGTTTTGCTCCAAATTAAAAATCTCCTCCATTTACCAGCATAAACTTTCCTTGTACTAGGCCTTCTGGCCTCCAAAATAACATTCAAAACTTGTTGTGGAAGCTGCGACCCTCCAGGTTCTAGAACAGAATATGCCAGGCTGTTAGATGCAGGGACTGAATCCTGACATTGAGGAAATGATTGCCCTCCTGAGACAAAAGGTGTGGAATCGAAGGCAAAGGCCATGGAGGCTCCCGTACTAAACTCCTCAGCAGAGGGTAACAGTGCTGTCGAGGCCAATCTGGAGCTATTAGAATCATGGAGGGCTTGTCCTGTCTGACTTTCAAGAGTACCTTGGGGAGGAGAGGCAGAGGCGGAAAGGCATAGACGTGAAGATTGCTCCAACTGAATGATAGAGCATCCACTTTCCAAGCTGTGGGATGAAACATTTTTGTGCAAAACTTTGGCAACTGGAAATTTAGTGGAGAAGCAAACAGATCTATGTCTGGAGTTCCCCATATCACTGTCAATTTTCGAAATACATGAGGATCCAATTTCCACTCGTGGGGATCCACTATCTGTCTGCTCAAAACATCTGCTAAGGAGTTCTGTGCTCCTGGTAGAAACCTTGCCTGAAGATTGAGGTGTAAACTGAGAGCAGTCTCCCACAAAATCATTGCTTGCCTGCAAAGAGGGCAGATGGGTTCCCCTTGCTTGTTGATGTACCACATGACAGTTGTGTTGTCTGTTAGAATCAACACTTGCCCTGGGTGAAGTAAATCCTTGAAAGCCATCAATGCAAATTGGACTGCTAACATCTCCTTCAAGTTGATATGTAAATGTTGAAGTCTGGCAGGCCACGTGTCTTGCACCCATTTTCCATTGAGGTGTGCTCCCCAAGCCTTGTCCGAGGCATCTGTCGTTAAAATCTGACTCGCCTCTGGTCGGGTCACAGAGAGTCCCTTGTTTAGGTGACATTCCTGAGACCACCACAAAAATTCCTTTTGAATGCAAGGTATTATTTGAATGACAGTGTCCAGATCTTGGCAGTGCTGTGTCCATACATTTCTGAGATACCATTGTAGCTTCCTCATATGCAGTTTGGCATTGGGAAGCACCAGAATACAAGATGCCATGAACCCCAAGGCTTGAAGGACTGTCCTTGCAGTCAGCCTGGACCATAGAGACAATTGATGGAAGTAAAGTGTAAGGTTCTTTTGCTTGTCCGGGGTCAAAAAGGCCATCTGGGAAGCTGTATTCAGTCTCACACCCAGAAAGCACATTTCCTGAGAGGGTACTAGACTGGACTTTGTTTCGTTCACAGAATACCCTAGGCACCTTAACACTGCCATCACATACTGTAGATGATGAAGAAGTTCGTACTTGTCTTGAGCCAGAATCAGGCAATCGTCCAAATAAGGATAAATTTGTATTCCTCTTAACCGTAAGAAGGCTATCACTGGAGCCAGAACCTTTGTGAACACCCTGGGTGCAGTAGATAAGCCAAAGGGCAATGCAGAGAACTGATAATGTAAAGTCCCAGCCTGAAAACGCAGGTATCTCCTGCAACTGGGCCTGATAGGAACATGAAGATAAGCCTCTTTGAGATCCAGAGTTACCATCCAGAGATCTTTGCCCAACA